>NC_140998.1:7614396-8059942 GCF_052327205.1 Somniosus microcephalus | reverse complement strand
CTCCCCCCCAGTCTCTCTCTCTCTCCCCCCCTCCCGCTCCTTTCTCTCCCCCAGTCTCTCTCTCTCCCCCCAGTCTCTCTCTCTCCCCCAGTCTCTCTCTCTCTCCCCCTCCCTCCACTCTCTCCCTCTCCCCCCAAGTCTCTCTCTCTCCCCATCTCTCTCTCTCTCCCCTCAGTCTCTCTCTCTCTCTCCCCCCCACCCCCCGGTCTCTCTCTCTCCCCCCGTCGTGCTCTCTCTCTCTATCTCCCCAGTCCTCTCTCTCCCTTCGCCCATCTCTGTCTCTCTCCCCCAGTCTCTCTCTCTCTCTCCCCCTCAGTCTCACTCTCCTCTCTCTCCCCATTCTCTCTCTCTCTTTCCCCAGTCTCTCTCCTCTCTCTCCCCCGTCTCTCTACTCTCTCTCTTTCTCTCCCCCATCTCTCCCCCTCAGTCGCTCTCCTTCTCTCCCCCCTCAGTCTCTCTCTCTCTATCTCCCCAGTCTCTCCCTCTCTCTCCACATCTCTCTCTCACCCCTCAGTCGCTCTCTCTCCCCCTCAGTCTCTCTCTCTCTCTCCCCATTCTCTCTCTCTCTCCCACACTCCCAATCTCTCTCTTTCACACTCCCAATCTCTCTCTCTCTCACACTCCAAATTTCTCTCTCTCTCACACTCCCAATCTCTCTCTCTCACACTCCCAATCTCTCTCCTTCCCTCTCTCTCTCTCTCCTTCCCCTCTCTCTCTCTCTCTCCTTCCCTCTCTCTCTCTCTCTCCTTCCCTCTCTCTCTTCCCCCCCAGTCGCTCCCTCTCTCTCTTCCAACAACATGCCCTCAAAAAAGCCTCGGCGCTCACTCTCTCTCTCTTTCCCCCCCGCTCGCTCTCTTTCCCCCCCGCTCGCTCTCTCTCTTTCCCCCCCGCTCGCTCTCTCTCTTTCCCCCCTGCTCGCTCTCTCTCTTCCCCCCCGCTTGCTCTCTCTCTTTCCCCCCCGCTCTCTCTCTCTCTTCCCCCCCCGCTCTCTCTCTTCTTCCCCCCCGCTCTCTCTCTCTTTCCCCCCACCCCGCTCTCTCTCTCTCTTCCCCCCCCCCGCTCTCTCTCTCTCTTTCCCCCCCCGCTCTCTCTTTTCCACCCCCCCCTCACTCGCTCGCTCTCTTCCCCCCCCCACTCGCTCGCTCTCTCTCTTTCCCCCCCCGCTCTCTCTCTCTCTCTCTTCCCCCCCCGCTCTCTCTCTCTCTTCCCCCCCCGCTCTCTCTCTCTCTCTCTTTCCCCCCACCCCCGCTCTCTCTCTCTCTTTCCCCCCCCGCTCTCTCTTTCCCCCCCCTCACTCGCTCGCTCTCTTCCCCCCCCCCCCCACTCGCTCGCTCTCTCTCTTCCAACAACAACATGCCCTCGAAAAAGCCTCAGCAACGCCGGGCTCCCCCCAGCTAGTTTCTGTTAAGTCAGTTAATAGTCAGGACTAATGATCCGGAGACGTGAGTCCAAATCCCACCACGGCAGCTGAGGAATTTAAATTCAGTTAATTAAATAAATCTGGAATTAAAAAGCTAGTATCAGTAATGGTGACCATGAAACTATCTGATTGTCGTAAAAACCCATCTGGTTCACTGATGTCCTTTAGGGAAGGAAATCTGCCGTCCTTACCCGGTCTGGCCTATATGTGACTCCAGACCCACAGCAATGTGGTTGACTCTTAACGGCCCCCTGAAATGGCCTAGCAAGACACTCAGTTGTAAAGAACCGCTATGAAAAGCAAAAATGAAGCCGGAACGGACCACCCAGCATCGACCTCGGCACCGGCTACAGACATGGCAACGGCACACCCAGCCCAGTCGACTATGCAAAGACCTCCTCACCTACATCTGGAGCCAGAATTGGGAGAGCTGTCCCACAGACGAGTCCAGCAACAGCCTGACATAGTCATACTCACAGAATCATAACTTTCAGCCAATGTCCCGACCTCCTCCATCACCATCCCTGGGTATGTCCTGTCCCACCGGCAGGACAGACCCACCAGGGGTGGCAGCACAGTGGTATACAGTCGGGAAGAGTGGCCCTGGAAGTCCTCAACATTGATTCCGGACCCCATGAAGTCCCATGGCTTCAGGTCAAGCATGGGCAAGGAAACCTCCTGCTGATTACCACCTACCGCCCTCCCTCAGCTGATGAATCAGTACTCCTCCATGTTGAACACCACTTGGAAGAAGCACTGAGAGTAGCAAGGGCACAGAATGTACTCTGGGTGGGGGACTTCAATGTCCATCACCAAGAGTGGCTCGGTAGCACCACTACTGACCGAGCTGGCCGAGTCCTGAAGGACATAGCTGCCAGTCTGGGCCTACGACAGGTGGTGAGAGAACCAACACGAGGGAAAAACCTACTTGACCTCGTCCTCACCAATCTACCTGTCGCAGATGCATCTGTCCATGACAGTATTGGTAGCAGTGACCACCGCACAGTCAGTCATTGTGGAGACAAAGTCCCGTCTTCACACTGAGGACACCCTCCATTGTGTTGTGTGGCACTACCACCGTGCTAAATGGGATAGATTCAGAACAGATCGAGCAGCTCAAAACTGGGCATCCGTGAGGCACTGTGGGCCATCAGCAGCAGCAGAATTGTATTCCACCACAATCTGTAACCTCATGGCCCGGCATATCCCTCACTCTACCATTACCATCAAGCCAGGGGACCAACCCTGGTTCAATAAGGAGTGTAGAAGAGCATGCCAGGAGCAGCACCAGGCGTACCTAAAAATGAGGTGCCAACCTGGGGAAGCTGCAACACAGGACTACATGCATGCTAAAAAGTGGAAGCAGCATGCTATAGACAGGGCTAAGCGATCCCACAATCAAAGGATCAGATCAAAGCTCTGCAGTCCTGCCACATCCAGTCGTGAATGGTGGTGGAGCATTAAACAACTAACGGGAAGAGGAGGCTCCAGGAATATCCCCATTCTCAATGATGGTGGAGCCCAGCACGTGAGTGCAAAAGACAAGGCTGAAGCGTTTGCAACCATCTTCAGCCAGAAGTACAGAGTGGATAAGCCATATCGGCCTCCTCCTGAGGTCCCCACCACCACAGAAGCCAGTCTTCAGCCAATTCGATTCACTCCACTTGATATCAAGAAACGGCTGAGCGCACTGGATACAGCAAAGGCCCTGGGCACCGACAACATCCCGGCTGTCGTGCTGAAGACTTGTGCTCCAGAACTAGACGCACCTGTAGACAATCTGTTCCAGTACAGCTACAACACTGGCATCTATCCGACAATGTGGAAAACTGCCCAGGTATGTCCTGTCCACAAAGAGCAGGACAAATCCAATCCGGCCAATTACCGCCCCATCAGTCTACTCTCAATCAGCAGCAAAGTGATGGAAGATGTCATCGACAGTGCTATCGAGCGGCAATTACTCACCAATACCCTGCACACTGATGCCCAGTTTGGGTTCCGCCAGGACCACTCGGCTCCAGACTTCATTACAACCTTGGTCCAAACATGGACAAAAGAGCTGAATTCCAGAGGTGAGGCGAGAGTGACTGCCCTTGACATCAAGGCAGCATTTGACCGAGTGTGGCATGAAGGAGCCCTAGTAAAACTGAAGTCAATGGGAATAGGGGGGGAAAACTCTCCACTGGCTGGAGTCAGACCCAACACAAAGGAAGATGGTTGTGGCGATTGAAAGTCAATCATCACAGCCCCAGGACATCGGTGCAGGAGTTCCTCAGGGCAGTGTCCTAGGCCCAACCATCTTCAGCTGCTTCATCAATGACCTTCCCTCCATCATAAGGTCAGAAGTGGGGATGTTTGCTGGTGACTGCACAATGTTCAGTGCCATTCGCAACTCCTCAGATAATGAAGCATGCAGCAAGACCTGGACGACATTCAGGCTTGGACTGATAAGTGGCAGGTAACATTCATGCTAGGCAATGGCTATCTCCAACAAGCGAGAGTCTAACCCACCGCCCCTTGACATTCAATGGCATTACCATCGCCGAATCCCCCACCATCAATATCCTGGGGTCACCATTGACTAGAAACTTAACTGGACCAGCCACATAAATACTGTGGCAACAAGAGCAGGTCAGAGGCTGGGTATTCTGCGGCGAGTGTCTCACCTCCTGACTCCCCAAAGCCATTCCACCATCTACAAGGCACAAGTAAGGAGTGTGATGGAATATTCTCCACTTGCCTGGATGAGTGCAGCTCCAACAACACTCAAGAAGCTCAACACCATCCAAGACAAAGCAGCCCGCTTGATTGGCACCCCATCCACCACCTTAAACATTCACTCCCTCCACCACCGGCTCACCGTGGCTGCAGTGTGTACCATCTACAAGATGCACTGCAGCAACGCGCCAAGGCTTCTTCGGCAGCACCTCCCAAACCCACGACCTCTACCTCCTAGAAGGACAAGGGCAGCAGGCGCATGGGAACACCACCACCTCCAAGTTACACACCATCCTGAGTTAGAAGTATATCACTGACCCTTCACCATCGCTGGGTCAAAATCCTAGAACTCCCTCCATAACAGCACTGTGGGAACACCTTCACCACACTGACTGCAGCGGTTCAAGAAGGCAGCTCACCACCACCTCCTCAAGGGCAATTAGCGATGGGCAATAAAAGCTGGCCCTGCCAGCGAGACCCACATCCCATAAACAAAAAACAAAAAAATTAAATAGAGGCATGGCAGGGCACCTCAGTCCTGTGGAATGCACATCTTGTGCCATGTGGGAACTCCAGGATGCTTCGTGTCCTGGACAACCACATGTACAGGAAGTGTCGTTGGCTGGAGGAGCTCGAGCAGCAGGTTTTGGAGCTTGAGCAGCAGCTGGCGTCACTGCGGTGCATCCGAGAGGCTGGGAGCTTCGTGGATAGCAAGTTTCAGGAGGTGGTCACCCCGCAGATAAACAGTGTGCAGGCAGAGAGGGAATGGGTGACCGCCAGACAGACAAGGAGGACCAGGCAGGTAGTGCAGGAGTCCCCTGAATGAATCTCACGCGCTAATCAGGTGAGGGCGATTGTTCCTCTGGGAAGTACAGCCAGAGCCAAGTCTGCAGCACCACGGGTGGCTCAGCTGTAATAGGGAGGGGGTGGGGGGAGATAGGAGGAAGATCGGGAAAGTAATAGTGATAGGAGGTTGGATAGTTAGGGGAACAGGAAGGCGTTTCTGCGGCCGCAGATGTGATTCCAGGATGGTATGTTGCCTCCCTGGTGCCAGGGTCAAAGATGTCACTGAGTGGCTGCAGAACATTGATGGGGGAGGGTCAACAGCCAGAGGTCAAGGTCCATATAGATATCAATGACATTGATAGAAAGAGGGATGAGGTCCTGCAGGCAGATTTTAGGGAGCTAAGAAAGAGATTATAAAGCAAAACCTCAAAAGGTAGTAATCTCCAGATTACTCCCCGTGCCACGAGCTAGTGAGTACAGAAATAGGAGGATAGAATAGATGAATGTGTGGCTGGAGAGATGGTGCAGGAGGGAGGGCTTCAGATTCCTGGGACATTGGGACCGGTTCTGGGGGAGGTGGGACCTGTACAGGCCGGACGGGTTGCACCTCAACAGAGCCGGAACCAATGTCCTCGCAGGGGAGTTTGCTAGTGCTGTTGGGGAGGGTTCAAACTAATTTGGCGGGGCGATGGGCACCAGGATGTAGCATTAGAAAGGGGAAATAAAGTGCACAAAGGATTGGGAGAGGCAGGTAGCACTAGAGTAAGAAATAATAAGGTATTAGGTGGGGTCAGACTAAGAGAATACAAGTAGGTCTAAGAGAGGTTTACAGGGCATGTGTGTAAATGCACGAAGTGTGGTAAATAAGGTTGGTGAGCTGCAGGCGCAAATACCCACGTGGGAATATGATGATGTGGCGATAATGGAGACCTGGCTCAAAAAAGGGCAGGATTGGGTATTAAATATTCCTGGATAGGTGGTGTTCAGGAAAGATAGGGAAGGAAAAAAGGAGGTGGGGTGGCAGTATTGATTAAGGAGAATGTTACAGTGCTGGAGAGAGAGGATGTCCTGGAGGGGTCAAGGACAGAAACTATTTGGTTAGAGTTAAGAAACAAGAGAGGTGCCATTACACTACTAGGTGTATTCTATAGACCACCAACTAGTGGGAAGGATATAGAGGAGCAAATTTGTAGGGAAATTACAGAGAGGTGCAAGAACTATAGAATAGTGATAATGGGGGACTTCAATTATTCTAATATAGACTGGGAGAGTAATAGTGTAAAGGGCAGAGAGGGGGAAGAGGCCAGAAGTTAAAGGCAAATCGTGCTTAACCAACTTGATTGAGTTTTTTGATGAGGTAACAGAGAGGGTTGATGAGGGCAATGCGGTTGACGTGGTGTACAGGGACTTCCAAAAGGCATTTGATAAAGTGCCACATAATAGGCTTACCAGTAAAGTTGAAGCCAATGGAATAAAAGGGACAGTGGCAGCATGGATACGGAATTGGCTAAGTGACAGGAAACAGAGAGTAGTGGTGAACGGTTGTTTTTCGGACTGGAGGAAGGTATACTGTGGTGTTCCCCATGGGTCGGTTCTAGGACCACTGCTTTTCTTGATATATATTAATGACTTGGACTTGGGTGAACAGGGCACAATTTCAAAATTTGCAGAGGACACAAAACTTGGTAGTATAGTGAACAGTGAGGAGAATAGTGATAGACTTCAAGAAGACATAGACAGGCTGGTGGAATGGGCGGACATGTGACAGATGAAATTTAATGCAGAAAAGTGTGAAGTGATGCATTTTGGTAGGAAGAATGAGGAGAGGCAATATAAACTAAAGGGTACAATCTTAAAGGGGGTGCATGAACAGAGAGCCCTGGGGGTATATGTGCACAAATCACTGAAGGTGGCAGGGCAGGTTGAGAAAGTGGTTAAAAAAACATACGGGATCCTGGACTTCATAAACAGAGGCATAGAGCACAAAAGCAAGGAAGTTATGATGAACCTTTATAAAACACTGGTTCGGCCTCAACTGGAGTATTGTGTCCAATTCTGGGCACCGCACTTTAGGGAGGATGTGAAGGCCTTGGAGAGGGTGCAGAAAAGATTTACGAGAATGATTCCAGGGATGAGGGACTTCAGTTACGTGGATAGACTGGAGAAGCTGGGGTTGTTCTCCTTGGAGCAGAGAAGGTTGAGAGGTGATTTGTTAGAGGTGTTCAAAATCATGAGGGGTCTAGACAGAGTAGATAGAGAGAAACTGTTCCCATTGGCGGAAGGGTCGAGAACCAGAGGACACAGATTTAAGGTGATTGACAAATGAACCAAAGGCGACATGAGGAAAAACCTTTTTACTCAGCGAGTGGTTGGGATCTGGAATGCACTGCCTGAAAGGGTGGTGGAGGCAGACCCAATCGTGGCTTTCAAAAGGGAGTTGGATAAGCATCAGAAGGAAAAAACTTTGCAGGGCTAAGGGGAAAGGGCGGGGGAGTGGGACTAGCTGAAGTGCTCTTGGAGCGAGCCAGCACGGGCTCGATGGGCCAAATGGCCTCCTGTGCTGTAACCATTCTAGGATTCTATGAGATCAGGAAGGCTCCGCAAACCTGTTATTAAACTGGATTTGTCGTTCAGTTAAAAGCAAGGGGGCGATTTTGCCATGCCTGGGGAGGTGGGACCGCCGGGAAAAGGGCAGAGTTTGGGGGCGGGTGCCCAACCTGCCTTCATGCCATCTTCCGAGGAGGCGGGTAGCCGCCCCGCACTGGGTCCCGTCTCCTTGGAGGCGGGAAGGGATTAAAGCCTATTAGCTGCCTATTAACAGAGCTGTCAAATGAGGACAATTCATCTGTCAAAATTTCTGACAGATGAAACGTCATACGTTGGCATTCTCTGTAACCGGCTTTCCCTTAATTGGCCTGGCTTAACAAGGTCAATCAAGGGAAAATAGCGCGGGTTGGCCAGAAGTCGATGGAGGCGGGACATCGACCCACCAAGCAGCAGTCTCGCCTCCAACGCGCCCCCATTCACAAAATCGCCCCCAAAGAAAGCCAGGAGTGTTTGTTGTGTGGTACATGTAATGCTGGGACATGTGGGACCAGAGTGGTGTTGTATTTGAGGGGAATACACACATTTTTTTTTTAAAGGGGAAAGCAGTGCAATGTATTGTCACATGGTTTAGTATGAGCATGCTCAGTTCGCTCTGGCCTAGTAAAGCAAGCACATGGACTAGCAGCTGATCGTGTCTCTGTCCTTCATTTGTTCTATCCATATATATTACACCTAATAAAACTAACAATCTCAGTTTTGCAATTTTCAATGGCACCCCAGCCTCAACAACTTTTTGAGGGAGAGAGTTCCAGATTTCCACTACCTTTGTGTGAAGAAGTGCTTCCTGACGTCACCCCTGAACGGTCTGGCTCCAATTTTAAGGTTCTGCCCCCTCGTTCTGGACTCCCCTCACCAGAGGAAATAGTTTCTCTCTATCCACCCGATCAAATCCTTTAATCACCTTAAACACTTCTATTAGATCACCCCTTAATCTTCTAAACTCGAGGGAATACAAGCCCAGTCTATGCTGGATTATGGGGGGAGACCACAGCGAAGTGAGACTAATTGGATAACTCTTTCAGAAAGCCGGCACAGGCACAATGGTCCCAAGAGCCTCCTCTGTGCTATATAATTCTATGAAGCTGTCCTTGGAATCAAACCCTTTTAGCCCCGGATATCGTTCTGGTTAATCTGCGCTGGGCGACAGCAAGGTAAGCGAAGAGCTAGATGAGTTGAATGTACCTGCACCGGTCCAGAGCCGTGGCACGAGCCTGTTCCCACCGCCGGTTCAGGTCCTGAACTCTCCTGTAGTCCGGGTCGCTGAGCGGCAGCCGGGAGCTGAGATGCTTCAAAGTCTCCAGACGTAGAGAGGCGCCGCTCAACTTAAGCAGGTGGTCCTGTAACAAGGGCACAATTAGATGGAGCTGGGCTGCACCTGGGTGGGGGTGGCAGGGAAGAAGGGTTGGAGGGAGGGGCAGCAATTGATGCAGCCGCGCTCAGGGCAGGTGGGCAGGGGGCTCCCCAGTCATTCACCATCAGTCACTCTGTGTCAGAAGGTCATGGGTTCAAGTCCCACTCCAGAGACTTGAGCATAAATTCTGGGTTGACACTCCCAGTGCAGTGCTGAGGGAGTGCTGCAGTGTCAGATGCGCCGTCTTTCGGCTGAGACGTTAAACTGAGACCCATTTGCCCTCTCAGGTGGACGTAAAAGATCCCACGGCAATATTCGAAGACGAGCAGGGGAGTTTTCCCTACCCTGGGCCAATATTTATCCCTCAACCAACATCACTAAAACAGATTACCTGGTAATTTATCTCATTGCTGTTTGTGGGACCTTGCTGTGCGCAAATTAGCTGTAGCGTTTCCTATATCACAACAGTGACTACACTTCTAAAGGACTTCATTGGTTGTAAAGCATTTTGGGACGGCCAGAGGTTGTGAAAGATGTTATAAAATGCACTGCACTGAATTGCCAGCTCATATTTTGTGCTCGAGTCTCTGGAGTGGGTTTTGAACCCACGACTTTCTGCCTCAGAGGTGAGAGTGCTGCCCACTGAGCCACAGCTGACACCTAGCATGGAATGGATATGGGGTCGGAAGCTTAGCTCAAGGTAAAATAGGCTGGGAACAGTCTGTTTCAGCCTGAGATAAATGGCAGAGGATGGGGGTGGAGTCGGTGGCTAGGGAACGGAGTTTGTGGTGGGGACCGAGGACAATGGCTTTGGTCTTCCCAATATTTAGTTGGAAGAAATTTCTGCTCCTCCAATACTGGATGTTGGACCAGCAGTGTGACAAATCAGAGGCAGTGGCGGGGTTGAGAGAGGTGGTGGTGAGGTAGAGAAGGCCATGGAGGGATGAGAATTTGAAAACAAGGATGAGAATTTTTAAAACTGAGGTGTTGCCAGACCGGCAGCCAATGTAGGTCAGCAAGCACAGGGTTGATGGGTGAGCGGGATTTGGTGCGAGTTAAGATACGGGCGGCAGAGTTTTGGATGAGCTTAAGTTTATGGAGGGTGGAAGATGAGAGACCGGCCAGAAGAGCGTTGGAGGTAACAAAGGCCTGGATGAGGGTCTCAGCAGCAGATGAGCTGAGGCAAGGGCGGAGACGGGCGATGTTACGGAGGTGGAAATAGGCGGTCTTGGTGATGGCGCGGAAGCTCATCTCGAGGTCAAATACAACACCAAGGTTGCAAACAGTCTGGTTCAACCTCAGACAGATGCCAGGGAGAGGGATGGAGTCGGTGGCTAGGGAATGGAGTTTGTGGTGGGGACCGATGACAATGGCTTCGGTCTTCCCAATATTTAATTAGAGGAAATCTCTGCTCATCCAGTATTGGACAATTTAGAGACAGTGGAGGGTCGAGGGAGGTGGTGGTGAGGTAGAGCTGGGTGTCGTCAGCGTACATGTGGAACCGGACGTGTTTTCGGATGATGTCGCCGAGGGGCAACGTGTAGATGAGGAACAGGAGGGGGCCAATGATAGATCCTTGGGGGACACCAGAGGTAATGATGGGGGAGTGGGAAACCATTGCAGGTGATTCTCTGGCTACAATTGGATAAGCGAGATTCAAACCAAGTGAAGCCTGTCCCATGTACCTTCACTGTTTCCATACGGGCCTGTTCCACTCCCTCTGTGCTGGAGTCGTCAGATTTCAGAACCTCCTCCGACTCATTCACCAGAGTCTCCAGGGTGTGTAAACATCTGCGGAAATGCTCGTACTGCTCCATGGAATCCTGTCACAACACGTTACAAGAAGATAGATGCAGACTGATTAGGGAAGAGGGTTGAGCAGCCTCGCCGATAGCTCAGCTGGTAACAGCAGTCCTACTCAAGGTAGACGGTTACCTTGAGGTGTTACTGGCCCCCAGGAGGACACCGGTGGGCCTCAAACTGGGTGGGGCCCAGGCCCCGGCAGGGGGGGGGGGGGGTCCCAGGCCCCGGCGGGAGGGGGGGGGGCCTCCAAGCCCCTGCGGGAAGGAGTCACGCGGTCTCCCTCCCCTAGTGGCGGCCAGATTGCCAGCAGCATAGGACGCGGGAGGTGTGAAAGCCATAAATAACTCCAGGGCTGGCGCCAGCCTCTTGCCGACTCGATGCCGACCCACTGACCCTGCAAAATCCGGAGGGTTCACCACTAGAGGGCACCATCCACTAGGGTCACTGACCGCTGACCAAAAGGGTCAATACATGGTTAGTATGGAATAATATAGGGTATTATATACATTACACAATTACTGTACAACAGAGAGCAGCCTTACATATAATAATTACCATCTAGCGTACCATTATATAACAGAGTTACCGTTTAACACACAGCAGTGCTATAGAGAATACACAGGCACTACATAGTATAAAAAGCGGTTATATAGCACTATATATACATATATAAATATAATGGTGTGGAGATGCCGGTGTTGGACTGGGGTGGACAAATGTAAGAAGTCACACAACACCAGGTTATAGTCCAACAGTTTTATTTGAAACCACAAACTTTCGGAGCGCTGCTCCTTCGTCACCTGATGAAGGAGCAGCGCTCCGAAAGCTTGTGATTTCAAATAAAACTGTTGGACTATAACCTGGTGTTGTGTGACTTCTTACATTTATAGTATAATACATGGTTATGTATCAGGGAGCAGTGGTAAATAGATAATATGGTTACATTATATATAACACCACAATATAGTGGTGTATATATAATAGCACAAGGTTGTATGTTATATAAAGGGTGTTATAGATAATAGTGCACTGCAGTGTGATATATAGAGGGGTAGCACTCTCGCCTCTGAGTCAGAAGGTTGTGGGTTCAAGTCCCACTCCAGAGACTTGAGCACAAAAATCGGACTGATTATCTGCACAAACACTTTTGCAGCCTTCTGCGCGTGCACACAGTATCCCAATAGGTGCAGCCTGCAGCGTGGGTCACGTCTTCCTCGGCTCCATGGGAGAAGACCGGTCAGGAGTTCAGGGGTGGGGTGCGAGCGAGCGCGAGAGAGAGAGAACTTGGGGGGAGGGGAAGGAGGTCAGAAACTTGGTGGGGGGGGGCGGGGAGAAGATCTTAATCCGCGAGAGTGAGCCCTGACTGTTCTACGCGAGCTCTGTTCTGTCTTGAGCCTGGCAGTCAGAATGGCTCGAATTGCACTTTGCAAAGTAATTGATTACTTAGGCAGGCAGGATCTAATTACACATTCCAGAGAAACTGCTGGGTGTGTCTTGTCCTCCAAGGATACCAATCAGAAATCAGGTGTTGGAGAGAAACACGCCCCACAAAAATCCAGTCTGACGTACCCCGTGCCAGTACTGAGGGAGCGCTGCACTGTCAGAGGGGCAGTACTGAGAGAGCGCCGCACTGTCGGAGGGGCAGTACTGAAGGAGCGCCGCACTGTCGGAGGGGCAGTACTGAAGGAGCGCCGCACTGTCGGAGGGGCAGTACTGAGGGAGCGCCACACTGTCGGAGGGGCAGTACTGAGGGAGCGCTGCACTGTCGGAGGGTCAGTACTGAGGGAGTACCGCACTGTCGGAGGGGCAGTACTGAGGGAGCGCCACACTGTCGGAGGGGCAGTACTGAGGGAGCGCCACACTGTCGGAGGGGCAGTACTGAGGGAGAGCTGCACTGTCGGAGGGGCAGTACTGAGGGAGCGCTGCACTGTCGGAGGGGCAGTACTGAGGGAGCGCTGCACTGTCGGAGGGGCAGTACTGAGGGAGCGCTGCACTGTCGGAGGGGCAGTACTGAGGGAGCGCTGCACTGTCGGAGGGGCAGTACTGAGGGAGTGCTGCACTGTCGGCGGTGCAGTACTGAGGGAGCGCCGCACTGTCGGAGGGGCAGTACTGAGGGAGCGCCGCACTATCGGAGGGGCAGTACTGAGGGAGCGCCGCACTGTCGGAGGGGCAGTACTGAGGGAGCGCCACGCTGTCGGAGGGGCAGTACTGAGGGAGTGCCGCACTGTCGGAGGGGCAGTACTGAGGGAGTGCCGCACTGTCGGAGGGGCAGTACTGAGGGAGCGCTGCACTGTCGGAGGGGCAGTACTGAGGGAGTGCTGCACTGTCGGCGGTGCTGTATTTCGGGTGAGACATTAAACCGAGGTCCTGTCTGCTCTCTTGGGTGGATTATTTCGAAGAAAATCAGGGGCGTTCTCCCCAGTGTCCTGGCCAATATTTATCCCTCAACGAACATCACTAAAGCAGATTATCTGGTCATTGTAACATTGCAGTTTGTGGGAGCTTGCTGTGCGCAAATTGGCTGCCGCGTTTCCCACATTACAACAGGTACTGCACTTCAAAAGTGCTTCATTGGCTGTAAAGTGCTTTGGGACATCCTTTTTTTTTTATTGCAGTGTGATATGTCGAGGGGGTTGTACTGTGATAAGAATACAAGTTCCTGCGTTCACACTAGCAGCGAGATTGGCTGTCGGTGAATTTACCCGAATGTCTGGTATCTTCAGGGACAGTAACCCCTCCAGATGGGACACTTTCCCAGACAGGTAGCGACTGTCTGATTGAAGGGCCACAGATGACGAAGTGTCTATCCGTCTGGCCAATTCGTCTGCCGCTTCACACACCCGCGAAATATCCTCCTGGAGCGTCCTGAGGTCACATAATGATTCCTATAAACAAATCAATAAACGTGATCAATGAGTAGCGACAGCAAAGGGAGAGTAGAATAATCAGCCTTTGTAGATGCACCACTAGGCCCCCTCAGGAGACCAGCCCCTGTGGCGTGCACCCCAGCAGGAGACCAGCCCCTGTGGCGTGCACCCCAGCAGGAGACCAGCCCCTGTGGCGTGCACCCCAGCAGGAGACCAGCCCCTGTGGCGTGCACCCCAGCAGGAGACCAGCCCCTGTGGCGTGCACCCCAGCAGGAGACCAGCCCCTGTGGCGTGCACCCCAGCAGGAGACCAGCCCCTGTGGCGTGCACCCCAGCAGGAGACCAGCCCCTGTGGCGTGCACCCCAGCAGGAGACCAGCCCCTGTGGCGTGCACCCCAGCAGGAGACCAGCCCCTGTGGCGTGCACCCCAGCAGGAGACCAGCCCCTGTGGTGTGCACCCCAGCAGGAGACCAGCCCCTGTGCTCTGCACCCCAGCAGGAGACCAGCCCCTGTGGTGTGCACCCCAGCAGGAGACCAGCCCCTGTGGTGTGTACACCAGCAGGAGACCAGCGCCTGTGGTGTGTACCCCAGCAGGAGACCAGCCCCTGTGCTCTGCACCCCAGCACAAGTTCAGCACCCGTATATTGGCCACTCTGCATGTTAAGGATCTCGGCAGTGAGTGCGAGAGGCGATTCAACTATGCAGATCTCATAGGCCTCACCTGTCCTCAATCACGCATTTTGTTTTGTGGGCGTCGCTGGCAAGGCCGGCATTTATTGCCCATCCCTAGTTGCCCCGAGAAGGTGGTGGTGGGCCTTATTGAACCGCTGGCAGCGGGTCTGATACAAACGGAGTGTCTTGCTGGGCCAACTCAGACCGCAATTAGGAGTCAACCAGGTTGGTGTGGGGCTGGAGTCACATATAGGCCCAGACCGGGGAAGGACGGCAGGTTTCCTTTTCCTGAAGGACATTAATGAAACGGTTGGGTTTTTACGACAATCCGACAGCTTCATGGTCACTTTTACTGACACCAGATTTTTATTTCCAGGTTCTTCTTCTTAAAATTGAACTTTATTTATCAAACTTCCCAAGGTGGGATTTGAACTCCGCTTCCCTGGTTTACGAGTCCACTTACACCACCGGCGCTAGGTTAATGCATCTCAGGTGGAGAGGTGTCATCCTGCTGATGATAAAATCATGGAAAAATATTCCTTCGATTTGAAAAAACCCAAAACCAAATGACCCCGAGGTTCTGACCTGCGTCTCCACGAGCCGGGATTGCAGCCTCTCCTGGCTACTATCCTCCACTGAGATCTCCTCCAGCAGATGTCCGCACCCCTCCTCGCTCTGCTGCACCTTGGCCAGGGTAGAAAGGTACACGTCGCGGAACCGCTGCCAGAGCAGGGACACAGTGCGAGCCGAGCGAAGCTGCTCCGTAATGTCCTGGTTAACACGCGTCCACCTGGAACCAGAACCACACCCAGAGACACAGGTCAACAAACCAGCCCGGCGCAGACAACACTCAGAACAGCTTTCACCATTGGGGCGCTCGGCATTTATACTCACTCCTCCTGTTCCCCCAGATTCCACCTCCTCTCCTGAAGGTGATGGCTCTCACTGGGGTACGGGTCCCCTCCTCTCCTGAAGGTGCTGACTCTCACTGGGGTACGGGTCCCCTCCTCTCCTGAAGGTGCTGACTCTCACTGGGGTACAGGTCCCCTCCTCTCCTGAAGGTGCTGACTCTCACTGGGGTACGGGTCCCCTCCTCTCCTGAAGGTGCTGACTCACACTGGGGTACGGGTCCCCTCGTCTCCTGAAGGTGCTGACTCTCACTGGGATATGGGTCCCCATCTCTCCTGAAGGTGCTGACTCTCACTGGGGTACGGGTCCCCTCCTCTCCTGAAGGTGCTGACTCACACTGGGGTACGGGTCCCCTCGTCTCCTGAAGGTGCTGACTCTCACTGGGATATGGGTCCCCTCCTCTCCTGAAGGTGCTGACTCTCACTGGGGTACAGGTCCCCTCCTCTCCTGAAGGTGCTGACTCTCACTGGGGTACAGGTCCCCTCCTCTCCTGAAGGTGCTGACTCTCACTGGGGTACGGGTCCCCTCCTCTCCTGAAGGTGCTGACTCTCACTGGGGTACGGGTCCCCTCCTCTCCTGAAGGTGCTGATTCTCACTGCGGTACGGGTCCCCTCCTCTCCTGAAGGTGCTGACTCTCACTGCGGTACGGGTCCCCTCCTCTCCTGAAGGTGCTGACTCTCACTGGCCAGTGATCAGGTGCAGGATTCCTGGCTGATTTCCTCTCCCTATCCAACACCCAGGTCAATTGTAGTTCACCTGCTACCACCCAGACCGAGGTGAGCTAACTCAGCACAGGCCACAGATGGAGCCTTGGTCCGTGAATCTCAACACCACACCGGTGGCACATTTACCCCGTTATCCATGCGGAGAGGGAGACAGGAGCTGTTGGTACCTGCACGGCCGCTGATCTCTGTACCTGCTATGTGTGTCTTCACACTTCTTCTTGAGCTGGAGTGTCAGTGGAGGGCAGCATTCTGCTCTCAGTCGCTGCGAAGCTTCCAGGAAATTGCTCCAGCTTTCCTCACCACACTCCATCATGTCCTGCAGTGCCTGTGAAGGGCCGGGTGAGAAAGGCAAGAGCAGTCTGTTAGTTGGAGCAAGAATCACGCACGGAGTGAGGAGATCTCCGCTTGAAATATTGGCTATGTGTTATTCTCAAATCGTGGAATAGAATCGTTGGAAGAGAATTCTGCGTGAGGAATGCTAAAATCACAGAATCCTGCAGCACAGGTCGAGGCCACTCGGCCCATCGTGCCTATGCTGGCTCTTTGGTAGAGCTATCCAATTAGTCCTGCTCCCCTCCTCTTTCCTCATAGACCTGCACATTTTTGGTTTTCAAGTATTTATCAAATTCCCTTTTGAAAGTTACTGTTGAATCTGCTTCCACCGCCCTTTCAGGCAGCGCGTTCCAGATCACAATAACTTGCTGAGTAAAAAAGATATTCTCCTCATTTCCCCCCCTGGTTCTTTTGCCAATGACCTTAAATCTGTGTCCTCTGGTTACCGACCCTCCTGCCACTGGAAACAGTTTCTCCGTATTTACTCGATCACAACCCTTCATAATTTTGAACTCATCTTTTAAACCTCCTTGAACCTTCTCTGCTCTCAGGAGAGCAACCCCAGCTTCTCCAGTCTCTCCACATAACTGAAGTATTTCATCCCTGGCACCATTCTGGTCAATCTCTTCTGCAGCCTCTCCAAGGTCTTGACGTCCTTCCTAAAGTGTGGTGCCCAAAATTGGCCACAATACTCCAGCTGGGGCCTAACCAGTGATTTGTAAAATTTTAGCCTAACCTGTAATAATAGAAAGTACTGACCTGTAGAGTCGCCACCTGAACCCTGACAGCCTCCAGTGAACTGGAGAGGGGTGTGCAGTGCTCCAGGGAGTATCGGGCCCTCAGAATATTCCTGTTAACTTGCTCATAAGAGTTTTGGTACGTTGTCAACAGCTGTAGCCGGGAGGTGAGAGTGGAGTAAAGCTGGCTCGCCTGCAGACCACAAGGACAGACTTTCAGGAGCATGGAAAAAGCATGAGGTACAATAAACCCATCCTCGGCAGCCCCCAACTCAATACCTCCCCCAAAGAGAAGACAATTCTACTCTACCTCGGCATCCAGGCTCCTCCACGAGTCGTGCAGTTGGTCCAGTTTCTCCGTGACGTTCATTGGTGTTTCTAGGGCACTGCTCTCCGTGGCCAGGGGAACGGTCTGTCTCAGCCTTTCCAGCTCAATCTCCTTCACCTTCAGTCGCTTGCTGAATTCCTGATGGCACAGTGACACCTTCGTCGATCACCAACACTCCACATTCTACACACCTGTCTCATCTCTCTATGGGGCGACTGTTAAATGACTCACACAATAGGGATCTCCCATCTAACCCCTCGATTAGATCCCAGCCTGTAACTCACTCCCGGGTATCTGTTATTCTATATATAAACCCGCCGAACCCCTCGATTAGATTCCAGCCTGTAACTCAGTCCCGGGTATCTGTTATTCTATTTATAAACCCCCCGAACCTCTCGATTAGATTCCAGCCTGTAACTCACTCCTGGGTATCTGTTACTCTATATATAAACCCCCCAAACCCCTCGATTAGATTCCAGCCTGTAACTCACTCCTGGGTATGTGTTACTCTATATATAAACCTCCCGAACCCCTCGATTAGATTCCAGCCTGTAACTCACTCCCGGGTATCTGTTATTCTATATGTAAACCTCCCGAACCCCTCGATTAGATTCTAGTCTGTAACTCACTCCCGGGTATCTGTTATTCCATATATAAACCCCCCCCCGAACCCCTGGATTAGATTCCTGCCTGTAACTCACTCCCGGGTATCTATCTATATATATAAATCGGTACTTCTGTCATTCTGTCTATCTGTCTGTCTGTCTGTCATCGCGTGTGCGTTGCGGGTATGCACTCGAAAGTTACAGGGCGTACCTACGCGCGCGTTACCTCCAAAGAAAGCTTACGCTTCCGAGACGGTTTTAAGCGTATTTACGTTTCGGCCGGGCTAAAATTGCGCCCGCGGTATCCCAAAAACCTTCAACATTCCGCTCATTAGCATCTCATTATCCGCTCATTAGCGACAGAGTGACCGACAGAGTGACCTCGAGCTTGACCAATCATACGCCGGGTTGCTGGCGTGTGCCGCCGGGCCAATCGGTGCGTGTGTGGCCGGGCTTTATCGTTCTGAACCGAGGTGAGTCGCCGCCATCTTGATTCCAAACTTTTCCTTTCTTTTTCCCGCTTTCTACGTCTTAAAAAAAAACGTTGCTTTTAAAACACATATTGTTTTTTAAAAAAATGATTTAGAAAGTAATTAACTTATCTAATCTCATTAATTTTCCTACCTTTCCCCGTTTTTCCAGGTAGGCCTAGAAGCCTCGGCATCTCCTCCGCACCCACGCCCGAGCTAGGCACCTCCCGGCCCCACTCGAAGGCTGGAGGGCCAGCCTCAGCCCAGCGCCGCTAGGGTGCGCGCGCAGCAGGAGCTGAGACCCGCTGTCTCTCTCTGGCTGGCCGGGGGGCGGGGCTTGCTGAGCGTCCAGCGTTACCCTGGCAACCGGGCCCGCCGGACGTCTCGCGCAGCCGCAATCGGCGGTCTTCACCTCGGGGCGGGGGGGGGGGGGGGCGCGACCCTCGGGCGGGGGGGTGGGGGGCCGTGCGCGCAGCAGGAGCAGCTGAGACGCGGCGTCTCTCTCTCTGGCTTGGTCAGCGTCACGGTTACCCTGGCAACTGGGCCCGCCGGCCGACAGTCTCAGCTCCTGCTGCGCGCGCAATCGGCGGTCTTCACCTCGGGGGGGGGGGGGGCGACCCCCGCCCTCCCTCCCCCCTTCCCTCCCTTCCCCCCTCCCTACCTTCCCCCCCTTCCTTCCTCCCCCCCGCCCTCCCTTCCCCGCCCTCCCCCTCCCCTCCCCCCCGCCCTCCCTTCCTCCCCCCTCCCCGCCCTCCCCCCCCTCCCCCTCCTCCATCCCCCCTCCTCCCTCCCGCCCTCCCCCGTCCCCCCCTCCTCCCTCCCGCCCTCCCTTCCCCTCCCCCTCCCCTCCCCCCCTTCCCCTCCCCCTCCCCTCCCCCCTCCCTCTCTTCCCCCCAGTCGCTCTCTCTCTTCCCCCCAGTCGCTCTCTCTCTTCCCCCCAGTCGCCCTCTCTTCACCCTTCCAACAACAACATTCCCTCGAAAAAGCCTCGGCACCGCCGGGCACTTCAGCTAGTATCATCATATAATGTTCACTTTGGTCCTGTGGAATTACAATATCCAGATGAATTGTGACAATGAGGCAGAAAATTTACAAAATTTACAAACAACTGTGAGGCATGAGCATTGAAAAAAAATCAAAAACAAAAAGACTTCGGAGCATTGCTGCACCAACAACAGCTTCAGCAAGTGTTACATATGTACTATAAGATGTGAAGCAAAAAACGGTAAATAATTGAAAATAAGAGGCTTGAGGGAAGGAAAGGAATAAACAAAGATACTTGCATGTTAAACAAGTTTGTAAAATGGTAGTTAAATAATTATGTGGAGAGACTAGAGAAACTGAGATTGCTCTCCTTATAGCAGAGAATGTTAAGGGAAGATTTAATAGAGGTGTTCAAAATGATGAAAGGTTTTAATAGCAAAGATATGCAGAAACTGTTTCCACTGGCAGGAGAGTTGGTAACAAGGGACACAGATTAAAATAATTGGCAAACGAACCAGGGGGAGATGGGAAGATTTTTTTTAAGCAACAAGTTGATCTGGAATGCATTGCCTGAAAGAATGGTGGAAGCAGATTCAATTGCAACTTTCAAAGGGAATTGGATAAATACTTGCAAAGGAAAAATTTGCTGGGCGATGGGGAAAGAGCAGGGAGTGGGACTAATTGGACAGCTCTTTCAAAGATGGGCATGATGGGCCAAATGGCCTCCTTCTGTGCTGTATGATTATATGATTTGAATATTTCAGTGAAAGCCTTTTTGCATTTAATTTAAGTTATAGTGGAGCTGCACTAATCATCAAAAACTGTTTTCTAGGTCTCCGACTACCCGAGAGTAACACTAGCAAAGATTTACTGGTACTGTTATATATTTAAACAGATTTATTTCTTATTTCTAATTAAACATCGTAGCCAATATAATTTAAAATCAGGCTGATGATAAGCAGTAGAAACAGATGTTTGTCGAACAGGCCCCCAGACACTAAGGCACAGTGGAAGTATTGCTCTGAAGATCATCCTGAATTTCATTTCATTAAACTCTGGCAATATTAATCAGCTTAGTATTGTTCCAACTGAAGTAAATCAGTTTCCTGCTGATTTCTTACAAAGACAAAGATAGTGTTGTAATTATCTAATTCCAGTAAGCATGATGGTGCAGGACTAGAACAATTGAACCTGAAACAGGGTGAAGTTTGTAAAGCTGAAAGTTATCTCATAAAATCCAATATGTTGCACATATAATCACTACTTTATAAAGCTTTTCTTTCATTTGACATGTTGTGGTGTACAATCTGGTTGTTGTACTGTACTTACTTTTCCCCATTAAGAAAGAACGAATTTGCATTTATATAGTGCTTTCTCACATCCTCAGGATATCCCAAAATGCTTCATAGACAGTGAATTTCTTTCAAAATGCACTCAATGCTATGGAAGCAAACAATGCAGTCAATTTGTACATAGCAAAGTCCCACAAATACCAAATAACATGAATGAGGGAAGAATATTGGCCAGGACACTGGGAGAACTCCCTGCACTTCTTTGATTGGTGCCTTGGGATCTTTTATGTTCAGCTGATCAGGTTGATGGGGCCTTGTGTTAATATTTCATCCAAAAGTGAACACCTCCAATGCAACACTGCATCAGCACTGCACTGAAGTGTCAGCCTGCAATACATGCCCAAGTCCTGGAATGGGGCTTGAACCAAGAGGGGGAGAAATTGGGTTGAGGTGCCAAAGTGGCGCCAAGTTCGCCTGGGCGCTGATTTTTGCGCAGCGTTCGGAGCATTAACGAACATCAGAAATTGAGTTTCAGTGCCCCTAGAGGGAGACGGGGTGAGGCTCGAGGCACTCCGCGTCCCTCTTAGGGCGCTGAAACTGAATATCGCAGCGCAACGTGCCACAGCGCCACACGCTAGGACACGGCATGCTGCGGTACTGCAGGCCTTCCTCCCATTGTTAAGGGGGAGGGGCCTGCAACAGCGCGAACCCAGATCACGAGTGCCGGCAAAAGAGCCCGGCACTGAGGAGAAGTGCCGGGCTCTCGGGAAACAGCCGGCAATGCCGCGGGGTCGGGGGGGGGTCAGGAGGCTGGGGGCGGAGATGCTGGCAGGCGGCCGCCGAAAAAGGCAGCCGCCCCGCACCTCCACCTTAACTTGCGCCATTGCCGGCACAGCAAGGCCCCGTGAACCGGGCGCGGGTAGCGAACGGCGCTACAGTGCCGTTTGCTACCAAATATCACGATCGGGGCGCTAATGGGGCGCTGCGCACACCGATGATGTCATCGGTGGTGGCGCAGCGCAACAGGCTAACGCCACCATTAGTGCCCCTGCTGAATATCGCGGGAGGTGCGGCCAGTGGCGCTACAGCCACTGACTGCCCTCTTTAGGCACTAATAGGTGGCACTACTCACCCAATTTCTCCCCCTTAACTCAAATGGCAAGAGTACTACCAACTAAGTGAAAGTGGCACAGGGTGAGAGAGACACTGACAACATTAATGTTTGCTGGGAGCATTGACTGACCCGGACAGAAATTGCTCAGAAGTGCCAATGGGCAAATCACAAATTTCCCATAAGATAATGGAAACTCCTGCAAAACAATAGAAAAAAGAGATGTATAATTTGTGGTAATATTTATATATAAATTAAAATGTATTATTAACTGCACTTTACAATTCTTCAGTTATGTGACAAAAGAGATGTATAATTTATGGTAATCTATATATATATCTATCTATATATATATATAAAAAAGAGTTCTTCTGTCTGTCCTTCAGTCTGTCTGTCTGTCTCTCTCCCCCCTCTCTCTCTCTCTCCCCCCTCTCTCTCTCCCCCCAGTCTCCCTCTCCCCTCAGTCTCTCTCTGTCTCTCTCTCTCTCTTCTCCCCGTCTCTCTCTCTCTCTCCCCGCCGTCTCTCTCTCTCTCTCCCCCAGTCTCTCTCTCTCTCCCCCAGTCTCTCTCTCTCTCTTCTCCCCCCCAGTCTCTCTCTCTCTCTTCTCCCCCCAATCTCTAGCTCTCGCTCTTCCCCCCAGTCTCTCGCTCTCTCTCTTCCCCCCAGGCTCTCGCTCTCTCTTCCCCCCAGTCTCTCACTCTTTCTCTTCCCCCCAGTCTCTCACTCTTTCTCTTCCCCCCAGTCTCTCGCTCTCTCTCTTCCCCCCAGTCGCTCTCTCTCTTCCAACAACAACATGCCCTCAAAAAACCCTCGGCAACGCCAGGCACTTCAGCTAGTTATTCTATATATAAACCCCCCGAACCCCTCGATTAGATTCCAGCCTGTAACTCACTCCCGGGTATCTGTTATTCTATAGATAAACCCCCTGAACCCCTCGATTAGATTCCAGCCTGTAACTCACTCCCGGGTATCTGTTATTCTATATATAAACCCCCCGAACCCCTCGATTAGATTCCAGCCTGTAACTCACTCCCGGGTATCTGTTATTCTATATATAAACCCCCGAACCCCTCGATTAGATTCCAGCCTGTAACTCACTCCCGGGTATCTGTTATTCTATATATAAACTCCCCCGAACCCCTCGATTAGATTCCAGCCTGTAACTCACTCCCGGGTATCTGTTATTCTATATATAAACCCCCTGAACCCTTCGATTAGATTCCAGCCTGTAACTCACTCCCGGGTATCTGTTATTCTATATATAAACCCCCGAACCCCTCGATTAGATTCCAGCCTGTAACTCACTCCCGGGTATCTGTTATTCTATATATAAACTCCCCCGAACCCCTCGATTAGATTCCAGCCTGTAACTCACTCCCGGGTATCTGTTATTCTATATATAAACCCCCAAACCCCTCGATTAGATTCCAGCCTGTAACTCACTCCCGGGTATCTGTTATTCTATATATAAACTCCCCCGAACACCTCAATTAGATTCCAGCCTGTAACTCACTCCCGGGTATCTGTTATTCTATATATAAACCCCCCGAACCCCTCGATTAGATTCCAGCCTGTAACTCACTCCCGGGTATCTGTTATTCTATATATAAACCCCCGAACCCCTCGATTAGATTCCAGCCTGTAACTCACTCCCGGGTATCTGTTATTCTATATATAAACTCCCCCGAACCCCTCGATTAGATCCCAGCCTGTAACTCACCCCCGGGTATCTGTTATTCTATATATAAACCCCCCGAACACCTCAATTAGATTCCAGCCTGTAACTCACTCCCGGGTATCTGTTATTCTATATATAAACTCCCCCTGAACCCCTCGATTAGATTCCAGCCTGTAACTCACTCCCGGGTATCTGTTATTCTATATATAAACCCGCCCGAACCCCTCGATTAGATTTTGATTTAAACTCCTGCAGCCTGGCTGAACCCGGGCGGGTTCCCCGTCTGGGGCTTCCAGCCTGCGATCTCCTGTTCTCACCTGCTGGTCGGGTAGTGGATGGGCCGGGCTTGGGCGGGATTCCAATGGGTGTCATGGTAACGAGGCCCCGGGGATACCGCCCGCTTCGGGGCTCATGCTCACGATGCCCCCCAACTAGAATTCATTTTGCGCCTTTAACGTAGTAAAACGTCCCAAGGCGCTTAAAATCAACGCCACACTCTCTAGCCACTGCACAGTTGAGCAGTCGGGCCCTCCTACTGGTGGAGGTCATTCCATGATGACTATCTACTCCTCCGAGCCCAGTGTCCAGCCACACCTTGAACCCCCAGGTGCCTTGGACCCCACGACCTTACCTGGGAGCTTAGATTTCACCCCACCTCACCGCCCGCTCCCCCTGCCAGATCGTTCACAGAGAATTAGATAGAAATTGGAATACGGCAACAAGCCCTAGCTGTCCTGACAAGATGGTGGTGGGCCGCCTTCTCGATCCGCTGGTGGTGGGTTTGCTACAAACCGAGTGTCGCGCTGGGCCACGTCAGAGGGGAATTAAGAATCAGCCAGCTTGGTGCGGGACTAGAGTCACAGACAGGCCCAGACCGGGTGTAAGAGCCATAAAAGCTTAAGAAAATACTTTAAAATATTGGTTAAATAGCATAATACAGTTAATTTACCTGATTGACTTATTGTATTAAGAAACCCCCTATTTTCTTGCTCCAGTAGTATAGTCCGAGACACCCCCTTCATTCTTGCCACAATGGTACAGTCCCTAAGCCACACATGGTATGCAGCCATTTTACAGTTTAAACTCCACGTGGCTGAAGGAGGCAGAAGTTGTGAGGTTTGGAGCAATACAGTTTTTGACCGTGTTCGTTTATACGTGTTTGCTTTGTAATTCTGTTCGTAAAGTGTTATAGTAAACAGTTTAAAAGACAAAGCTACGTTTGGGAACGTTTTATTTCGACACGCGTCTACTCGTTGTTAAAAGCCCCACAGCTCAGTGGCTGCCTGTTTGGAAACTAAGAAGCGCCACTACACCGGGTAAGGACGGCAGGTTTCCTTCCATAAAGGACATTAGAGAACCGGTTGGGTTTTATGACAATCCGACAGCTTCAAGGTCACTTCTGATCGCAGCTTTTCAAACTGCCATGGTGGGATTTGATCTCCCATTCTCTGGATTACTAGTTCAGTAACACAGCCACACACTATCGCACGCTTTACACTGGCATCAGTCTTACGCCCCCTTCTCCAACATCTACCGAGAGGAACAATCAGTCTGGAGGGACCGGATAGAGGCCTTTAAAATTATGAAATGGATTGATAGGATAGATGTAGAGCAGATGTTTCCATTTCTGGGGGAGACCAATGCGAGGGGCCATAAAAGAAAAAAGAACGTGCATTTATATAGCACCTTTCACCATCACAGGATGTCCCAAAGCGCTTTACTGACAATTAAGTATTTTTGAAGTGTTGTAATGCAAGCAGCCAATTTGCACACAGCAAGCTCCCACAAACAGCAATGAAATAATGATCAGATAATTTGTTTTAATGATTTAGGTTGATGAATAAATATTGGCCAGGACACTAGGGAGAACAACCCTGCTGATCTTCGAAATACTGCCATGGGATTATTTCTATCCACCCAAGAGGGCAGACGGGGGCTTTGGTTTAACGTCTCATCCAAAAGACGGCCCCTCCGACAGTGCAGCGCTCCCTCTGTACTGCCCCTCCAACTGCGGCGCTCCCTCAGTACTGCCCCTCCGACAGTGCAGCACTCCCTCAGTACTACCCCTCCGACAGTGCGGCGCTCCCTCAGTACTGCCCCTCCGACAGTGCGCCGCTCCCTCAGTACTGCCCCTCCGACAGTGCAGCGCTCCCTCAGTACTGCCCCTCCGACAGTGCGGCGCTCCCTCAGTACTGCCTCTCCGACAGTGCGGCACTCCCTCAGTACTGCCCCTCCGACAGTGCAGCACTCCTTCAGTACTGCCCCTCCAACAGTGCAGCACTCCCACAGTACTGCCCCTCCGACAGTGCTGCGCTCCCTCAGTACTGCCCCGCCGACAGTGCAGCACTCCCTCAGTACTGCCCCTCCGACAGTGCAGCACTCCCTCAGTACTGCCCCTCCGACAGTGCAGTGCTCCCTCAGTACTGCCCCTCCGACAGTGCAGCGCTCCCTCAGTACTACCCCGTCGACAGTGCGACGCTCCAAGATTATGCGCTCAAGTCTCTGGAAGAAGGGAAGACTGAGGGAGGGGAAAGGTCCTCAGTTCAGAGCTCCCAGGGAATGTTTGAGTAGGAGACAGTGCAATGGATCTTGATTTGAAGACTGAGGATGGGAGGGGGGGGGGGGCGGCGGGGACGAGTAGGACGGTGGATGTAAGAACAAGAGGGCATGGTTCAGAGAGCCACTGACCAGAGTGGTATCAAAGGTTGGACTGGGGTGTGATTCCTTACAACCCAAGTTACCTGGCAGTCTGTCAGTGCGCTTAATACTGAGGTGTGGCTGCAAGCTTTCATATTCTTCCTTAGAGGCTCTCCCTGTGCTTCGAACCAGCTGCCCAGCGACTGCACTCTACGCTCATATTCTGTCCACGATTCCAGCAGCGACTCCAAGTGCAGCATCTGCGGCGCGAGAGAGACAGAGAATTAAAAACAAACCGGGTCGGAGTGAAGATCATAAAACAATGCAGCAGAAACCGGCCATTCCGCCCATCACCTCTGCAAAGTATCTCTCCATCAATTACCCAGTAATCCCCTGCTCACTCCCCGTACCCTTTAATATCCCACCCAGTCTAATCCTACTCTCCAGCTCACTCCCCATACCCTTTAATATCCCACCCAGTCTAATCCCACTCTCCTGCTCACTCCCCATACCCTTTAATATCCCACCCAGTCTAATCCCACTCTCCTGCTCACTCCCCGAACCCTTTACTATCCCACCCAGTCTAATCCCACTCTCCTGCTCACTCCCCATACCCTTTAATATCCCACCCAGTCTAATCCCACTCTCCAGCTCACTCCCCATACCCTTTAATATCCCACCCAGTCTAATCCCACTCTCCAGCTCACTCCCCATACCCTTTAATATCCCACCCAGTCTAATCCTACTCTCCTGCTCACTCCCCATACCCTTTAATATCCCACCCAGTCTAATCCCACTCTCCTGCTCACTCCCCGAACCCTTTACTATCCCACCCAGTCTAATCCCACTCTCCTGCTCACTCCCCATACCCTTTAATATCCCACCCAGTCTAATCCCACTCTCCAGCTCACTCCCCATACCCTTTAATATCCCACCCAGTCTAATCCCACTCTCCTGCTCACTCCCCATACCCTTTAATATCCCACCCTGTCGAATCCCACTCTCCAGCTCACTCCCCATACCCTTTAATATCCCACCCAGTCTAATCCCACTCTCCTGCTCACTCCCCGCACCCTTTAATATCCCACTCACTCCCCATACCCTTTAGATGTCCCACCCAGTTCACTGAGAATGCCCCAGACCCCTTTACACCAGACAGTGGAGACCTGTATCTCATTGCTCCTGGTAGTTGGAGAGGTGGGAGGCTGGTATCTAACACACTGCAATATCCAGCCCTCACCCAACGCCACCATTATCCTGGAGTGCGTTGTGGAGGGTCTCCCCGCCCCCGAGTCTGGAGTGACGACACTCACCTTCCTGTTCACATCTCGGGTCAGCCTCTCCCACTGAAAGTTCAGGGCACCCAGACTTTCGGCAAAGTCCGTCTTCTCGTAGCGATCGCTCTCCACATCCTGGCTGCTGATCTGAAGCACCGACTGGTTCACACAATCCACCGTCAGCTGCCTGCAGCTCATCTCCATCTTGTAATCCTTCAGAAGGAGTCCAGAGAAATCAATCGAAGGAAGAACCAGCTCCTTGTTCCCACCTTCGAAACCCCACCCTCCGGCCTCGCCCCACCACACCCCGACCTCGCCCCCACCCCAACCCGGCCTCGCCCCCCACCCCAACCCGGCCTCGCCCCCACCCCGCCCCCCCCCGGCCTCGCCCCCACCCTCCGGCCTCGCCCCCACCCCACCCCCCGACCTCGCCCCCCACCCCGCCCCCTCCGGCCTCGCCCCCACCCCACCCTCCGGCCTCGCCCCCACCCCCACCCTCCGGCCTCGCCGCCACCCCAACCCGGCCTCGCCCCCACCTCACCCTCTGGCCTCGCCCCCACCCCACCCCCTCCTGCCTCACCCCCACCCCGCCACCCCCGGCCTCGCCCCCACCCTCCGGCCTCGCCCCCACCCCGCCCCCCCCCCCGGCCTCGCCCCCACCCCACCCCCCCCCCCCGGCCTCGCCCCCATCCCACCCTCCGGCCTCGCCCCCACCCCACCCTCCGGCCTCGCCCCCACCCCACCCTCCGGCCTCGCCCCCACCCCACCCTCCGGCCTCGCCCCCACCCCACCCTCCGGCCTCGCCCCCACCCCACCCTCCGGCCTCGCCCCCACCCCACCCTCCGGCCTCGCCCCCACCCCACCCTCCGGCCTCGCCCCCAGCCCACCCTCCGGCCTCGCCCCCAGCCCACCCTCCGGCCTCGCCCCC
The DNA here is from genome assembly GCF_052327205.1 of Somniosus microcephalus. Classification (NCBI taxonomy): domain Eukaryota; kingdom Metazoa; phylum Chordata; class Chondrichthyes; order Squaliformes; family Somniosidae; genus Somniosus; species Somniosus microcephalus. The sequence goes on along the minus strand of NC_140998.1, from coordinate 8,031,704 downwards.
ACCCCACCCTCCGGCCTCGCCCCCACCCCACCCTCCTGCCTCGCCCCCACCCCACCCTCCTGCCTCGCCCCCACCCCACCCTCCTGCCTCGCCCCCACCCCACCCTCCTGCCTCGCCCCCACCCCACCCTCCTGCCTCGCCCCCACCCCACCCTCCTGCCTCGCCCCCACCCCACCCTCCTGCCTCGCCCCCACCCCACCCTCCGGCCTCGCCCCCACCCCACCCTCCTGCCTCGCCCCCACCCCACCCTCCTGCCTCGCCCCCACCCCACCCTCCTGCCTCGCCCCCACCCCACCCTCCTGCCTCGCCCCCACCCCACCCTCCTGCCTCGCCCCCACCCCACCCTCCTGCCTCGCCCCCACCCCACCCTCCTGCCTCGCCCCCACCCCACCCTCCTGCCTCGCCCCCACCCCACCCTCCTGCCTCGCCCCCACCCCGCCCCCCCCCGGCCTCGCCCCCACCCCACCCTCCGGCCTCGCCCCCACCCCACTCTCGGAACCTGGGCCCCCCCCCACTCTCGGAACTCGGCCCGTCAGCACTGTCTGCAGCAGCTGCCCGAGGTGACTCCCACACCTGCTCGCCCACTCAGCCCGGGCATATTTTGCCATGTTGAACAATAAGTTCAGCTTGTTTTGCTGAATAACTGAGTGTGGGTTAAGTGCAGCCATTATCTGGGACTTTACCTTGTACTTCTGCAGCATCAGCTTCACTCCGGCACGGCTGCCCAGAGCCAGTGTCACTGCCTCGTCCTCCCACATTGATGTGTCCACACCACTAATCCAGGCACTCAGCTCAGTGATGGCCTGGCGCGAGGGCAACCTCTCCATCTGAAGCTGAAGGAAGGACCCGAGTGAAAAGCTCATCGCGCAAAGAGGAGCTTGATCCGTCACACGCAGTTTTATACACAGCACGGGCAGGGAGTCAAACACTGTCCCTGTTCCAAACTCACACGCCCCCTCCCCGCCCCCCCCGTACCCATCTCCGCGCCGCCCCCGTTCCAAACCCCCCCGTGCCGCCCCCCCGTTCCAAACCCCCCATGCCACCCTATTCCAAACCCCCCGCGCCGCCCCCCCCGTTCCAAACCCCCCGTGCCACCCTGTTCCAAACCCCCCGCGCCGCCCCCGTGCCACCCTGTTCCAAACCCCCCGTGCTGCCCCCGTGCCACCCTGTTCCAAACCTCCCGCGCCGCCCCCGTGCCACCCTGTTCCAAACCCTCCGCGCCGCCCCCCGTTCCAAACCCCCCCGTGCCACCCTGTTCCAAACCCCCCGCGCCGCCCCCCCGTGCCACCCTGTTCCAAACCTCCCGCGCCGCCCCCGTGCCACCCTGTTCCAAACCCTCCGCGCCGCCCCCCCGTGCCACCGTTCCAAACCCCCCGCGCTGCCCCGTTCCAAACCCCCTTTTGCCGCCCCCGTTCCAAACCCCCCGCGCCGCCCCGTTCCAAACCCTTTCGCCAACCCCCGTTCCAAACCCCCCGCGCCACCCCCCCTGTGCCGCCCCCCCCCTTCCAAACCCCCCGCGCCACCCCCCGTGCCGCCCCCCCCTTCCAAACCCCCCGCGCCACCCCCCCCCCGTGCCGCCCCCCGCACCACCCCCCCCGCGCCGCCCCCCGTTCTTTGGAGTGGGGGTTTCGAACCCACAAATGAGCAACCTTTAACCCAATGCGCACAGTTGAGAGTGGGCGAGTTGCGGACCGCCAGCACCAGTGGGCTGCGCTCCCCGGACCCGCAGCGTTCTGCTGACCTGGTGCAGCTTTTCCTGGATGCTGGGAAGCCGGGCAACGAGCTGTGCCCACTCCTGTTCGAGCTGCTTTAAGCGGGCACGGAGTGCACCGCCCTCGGCCTGCTGCAGCCCCAGCAGCTGGCTCCCCGCGCTGATCACCGACGTCTTGGAGGAGCACCTGCCGTCCACTTCCTTCCAGAACTCCTGCGGGTGGCGAAAGAAATAAAGAATAAAACCGAGTCCCCTTTGCCGTCCCAACCGAGGTGTTCGGCGCGGCCATGGGCGTGTGGGGGGGGGCGTCCCCACACCCGTCCAGTATAAGAACGAGGCTTTGGACGGCAAGAGGCTGAGGGAGACGCTCAGCTCGCGGTCGGACGTTTCACGTCTGAAAAAACGCATTCCCCGGGGGATGGAAATCGAGGGTGGGGTGAGGGGTCACTGACGGCCGGGCCTCGGTCAACGGGCAAGCAGCTTGCCACCCTGAAACAGGCAACACCGAAGCAGGGTCCTGCACCAGTCATAGTCCAAAATTCTATAGATTATGGAACAGTTCCTGCAGATTGGAGGGTGGCAAATGTAACCCCACTATTTAAAAAAGGAGGGAGAGAGAAAACAGGGAACTACAGGCCGGTTAGCCTAACATCAGTAGTAGGGAAAATGCTAGCGTCTATTATTATAAAGATATAATAACAGGACACTTAGAAAATATCAATGGGATTAGACAAAGTCAACATGGGTTTATGAAAGGGAAATCGTGTTTGACAAACCTACTGGAGTTTTTTGAGGATGTAACTGGTAGAATAGATAAGGGAGAACCAGTGGATGTGGTGTATTTGGATTTTCAGAAGGCCTTTGATAAAGTCCCACATAAGAGGTTAGTGTGCAAAATTAAAGCACATGGGATTGGGGGTAATATACTGGCATGGATTGAAAATTGGTTAACAGACAGGAAACGGAGAGTAGGAATAAATGGGTCTTTTTCGGGGTGGCAGGCGGTGACTAGTGGGGTACCGCAGGGATCAGTGCTTGGGCCCCAGCTATTCACAATATATATCAATGATTTGGATGAGGGAACCAAATGTAATATTTCCAAGTTTGCTGACGACACAAAACTAGGTGGGATTGTGAGTTGTGAGTGAGTGGACAAATACATGGCAGATGCAGTAAAACGTGGATAAATGTGAAATTTTCCACTTTGGTAGGAAAAACAGAAAGGTAGAGTATTACTTAAATGTTGATAGATTTGGAAATGTTGATGTACAGAGGGACCTGGGTGTCCTTGTACACCAGTCACTGAAAGCAAACATGCAGGTGCAGCAAGCAGCTAGGAAACCAAATAGTATGTTGGCCTTCGTTGCAAGAGGATTTGAGTACAGGAGCAAGGATGTCTTACTACAGTTATACAGGGCCTTGGTGAGACCACACCTGGAGTACTGTGTGCAGTTTTGGTCTCCTTACCTAAGAAAGGATATACTTACCATTGAGGGAGTGCAGCGAAGGTTCACAAGACTGATTCCTGGGATGGCAGGACTGTCCTATGAGGAGAGATTGGGTCGACTAGGCCTGTATTCACTAGAGTTTAGAAGAATGAGAGGGGATCTCATTGCAATGTATAAAATTCTGACAGGGCTAGACAGGCTGGATGCAGGGAGGATGTTTCCCCTGGCTGGGGGGGGGGGGGGGGGGGGTCTAGAACGAGGGGCCACAGTCTCAGGATACGGGGTAGGACATTTAGGACTGAGATGAGGAGAAACTTCTTCACTCAGAGGATGGTGAACCTGTGGAATTCTCTACCACAGAAGGCTGTGGAGGCCAAGTCACAGTGTATTTAAGGAGGAGATAGATTTCTAGACACAAAAGGCATCAAGGGGTATGGGGAAGAGAGCGGGAATATGGTATTGAGATAGAGGATCAGCCATGATCACATTGAATGGCGGAGCAGGCTCGAAGGGCCGAATGGCCGACTCCTGCTCCTAGTTTTCTATGTTTCTCTGTTCTATGTTTCTACAGTCAGGTACAAACGGGTGGAGCTTGGGCTTTGGGAGCTTCGCCAACTTGCGTCAGGCCCAACCAGCGCCAGCAGCTTCCACACCGTTGGCTTTCGTATCATCGCACTCTGCCCGTTGGGGAACAGTGTGAAGCAGCGGAAGGATTGGCAGACTGATTAACAGTCTGACAGGCCGGGACATGAACACTCCTTCCACGGGCCATGACCATCTTTCTCCCAGCCCATAGCGGGGTCAGTCCTAAACGGCGGGGGAGGGGGGAGCGGGGGGAGGTTTATGGGCTCAAGGATCCCGCTGGGTTCAAACCCTGCACCACCTGACTCGGAAATGGGACGGTCAAGATCGGGGATCGGAGCGGGACGGTCTGGATCGGGAATCGAACCCTGCACCATCCGACGGGATGGTCCGGATCGGGAATCGAACCCTGCACCATCCGATGGGATGGTCCGGATCGGGAATCGAACCCTGCACCATCCGATGGGATGGTCCGGATCGGGAATCGAACCCTGCACCGTCTGATGGGATGGTCCGGATCGGGGATCGAACCCTGCACCGTCTGACTCGGAGACGGGACAGTCCGGATCGGGAATCGAACCCTGCACCATCTGTCTCGGAGACGGGACGGTCCAGATCGGGAATCGAACCCTGCACCGTCTGACTCGGAGATGGGAATGCCACAGGCTCGCTCCTCGCCGGAGCGTGCAACAGGATTGGAACAAAGTGGATGGCCGCGCCGGGAGGCTGGTGCTTACGAGGAAGAGGCTGAGCTGTTTGCCGCTGGTCTCTGGGTTCGGGAGCAAGCTGACCGATTCCTGCTCCCAGTACCTCAAGCTGCTCCCGGCCGACTCCAGCCACTGACCGACCTCATGCGACTCTCGCTGGAACCTGCAACACAAACATCACGAGGGAACAGTTAGAAAAAACAAGGCTACAGCGGAGCAGAGAAGAGGCGAGATTTCATAGAATTACATCGAATATACGGCACAGAAACAGGCCATTCGGCCCAACCAGTCCACGCTCCACTCCTCCATCCTTCTTCAACTCACCCCATCAGCATAACCCTCTATTCCCTTCTCCCTCATGTGCTTGTCTAGCCTCCCCTTAAATGTATCTGCGCTATTTGCTTCAACCACTCCCTGTGGTAGTGAGTTCCACATTCTCACCACTCTCTGGGTAAAGAAGTTTCTTCTGAATTCCCTATTGGATTTCTTGGTGACTATCTTATATTGATGGCCTCTAGTTATGCTCTTCCCCACAAGTGGAAACACTCTCTCTGTATCCACTCTATCAAAACCTTTCATCATTTTAAAGATCAGGCAATGATGATTCTGTGATGCGGAGCCTGTCGGAGGAAGGTGGGATTAAATCACCTCGGTGTGTCTCACGTTTGTACCTTAAAGTTATTTTTCCCCAAAGGCGCACAGCATGGAGGAGTTCGTGAACTGAAGTGGAGAGAAAAGAGCCTGGATAAAAGTGATAAAGCAGGGCAGACATTCAGTCAGTTTGCAATCTCCCTCTGTCTTTGACCCAACCTTTCTTATCTCTCAATTGTGCTCATGGGAAGGAGCCTTTGGTTCAGGGGTACCCAGCTCCAGGCCGGGCGAGTGGAGACTGGAATCTGGGAGCGCTGCACTGTCGGAGGGGCAGTACTGAGGGAGCGCCGCACTGTCGGAGGGGCAGTACTGAGGGAGTGCCGCACTGTCGGAGGGGCAGTACTGAGGGAGCGCTGCACTGTCGGAGGGGCAGTACTGAGGGAGCGCTGCACTGTCAGAGGGGGCAGTACTGTCAGTGGGGCAGTACTGAGGGAGCGCTGCACTGTCAGAGGGGGCAGTACTGAGGGAGTGCCGCACTGTTGGAGGGGCAGTACCGAGGGAGCGATGCACAGTCAGAGGGGCAGTACCGAGGGAGCGATGCACAGTCAGAGGGGCAGTACCGAGGGAGCGATGCACAGTCAGAGGGGCAGTGCTGAGGGAGCGCTGCACTGTCGGAGGGGCAGTGCTGAGGGAGCGCTGCACTGTCGGAGGGGCTGTACTGAGGGAGTGCTGCACTGTCGGAGGGGCAGTACTGAGGGAGTGCCGCACTGTCGGAGGGGCAGTACTGAGGGAGCGCTGCACTGTCGGAGGGGCAGTACTGAGGGAGCGCTGCACTGTCAGAGGGGGCAGTACTGAGGGAGTGCCGCACTGTTGGAGGGGCAGTACCGAGGGAGCGATGCACAGTCAGAGGGGCAGTACCGAGGGAGCGATGCACAGTCAGAGGGGCAGTGCTGAGGGAGCGCTGCACTGTCGGAGGGGCAGTGCTGAGGGAGCGCTGCACTGTCGGAGGGGCTGTACTGAGGGAGTGCTGCACTGTCGGAGGGTCAGTACTGAGGGAGCACCGCACTGTCGGAGGGGCAGTACTGAGGGAGCGCCGCACTGTCGGAGGGGCAGTACTGAGGGAGAGCTGCACTGTCGGAGGGGCAGTACTGAGGGAGCGCCGCACTGTCAGAGGGGCAGTACTGAGGGAGCGCCGCACTGTCGGAGGGGCAGTACTGAGGGAGCGCCGCACTGTCGGAGGGGCAGTACTGAGGGAGCGCCGCACTGTCGGAGGGACAGTACTGAGGGAGCGTCGCACTGTCGGAGGGACAGTACTGAGGGAGTGCCGCACTGTCGGAGGGACAGTACTGAGGGAGCGCCACACTGTCGGAGGAGCAGTACTGAGGGAGCGCCGCACTGTCGGAGGTGCCGTCTTTCGGATGAGACGTTAAACTGAGGCCTCTGTCTGTGCTCTCAAGTGGACATAAAATATCCTACGGCAACTATTCAAAGTAGAGTAAGGGCGTTCTCCCAAGGGTCTTGGGCGAATATTTATCCCTCGACCAACATCACCAAAACAGATGATCCGGGACGTCCTGAGGTTGTGAAAGGCGCTATAGAAATGCAAGTTTGTCACCATCCTCCGCCTGCTTCACGACGACATGCAAGCCGTGATCCTGATCAACGGATCCACCACAGACCCAATTCACGTACAGACCGGGGTCAAGCAAGGCTGTGTCATCGCACCAACGCTGTTCTCGATCTTCCTTGCGGCAATGCTCCATCTCACCCTTAGATTAGCTCCACTCCAGTGGGGAGCTTACTGAAGAACAAACGGGAAACTGTTCAACCGCCGTCGCCTCCAGTCCAGATCAAAGGTCGTCCCATCCTCTGTCGTCGAATTACAGTATGCAGATAATACTTGCAACTGCGCACACTCTGAGGTCGAACTCCAAACCATCGTCAATACCTTCACCGAAGCGTACGAGAGCATGGGCCTTAAACTAAACATCCGTAAGACAAAGGTCCTCTACCAACCTGCCCCCGCCACACAGTACTGCCCCCCCATTATCAAAATCCACCACAAGGCCTTGGACAACGTGGACCACTTTCCATACCTCAGGGAGCCTACTGTCAAGAAGGGCAGACGTTGACGACGAAGTTCAACACTGCCTTCAGTGTGCCAGTGCAGCCTTCGGTCGCCTGAGGAAGAGTGTGTTTGAAGACCAGGACATCAAACCCGGCACTAAGCTCATGGTCTACAGAGCAGCAGTGATACCCGCCTTGCTGTATGCCTCAGAGACATGGACCATGTACAGCAGGCACCTCAAAGCACTGGAGAGGTACCACCAACGCTGCCTCCGCAAGATCCTGCAAATCCATTGGCAGGATAGGCGCACCGTCAGTGTTCTCGCTCAGGCCAACATCCCCAGCATCGAAGCTTTGACCACGCTCGATCAGCTCCGATGGACGGGTCACATCGTCCCCATGCCCGATACGAGACTCCCAAAGCAAGCACTCTACTCGGAGCTCTGACACGGCAAGAGAGCCCCAGGTGGGCAGAGGAAACGCTTCAAGGACACCCTCGAAGCCTCCTTGAAAAAGTGCAACATCCCCACCGACACCTGGGAATCCCTGGCCCAAGACCGCACAAAGTGGAGGAGAAGCATCCGGGAAGGCGCCGAACACCTCGAGTCTCTTCGCCGGGAGCAAGCGGAAGCCAAGCGCAGGCAGCGCAAGGAGCGCACGTCAACCCAAGCACCCCACCCACCCGCCCCTTCAACCACCGTCTGCCCCACCTGTGACAGAGACTGTAGGCCCCGCATTGGATTCATCAGTCACCTGAGAACTCATTTTTAATGTGGAAGCAAGTCATCCTCGGTTCCGAGGGACTGCCTAAGAAGAAGAAGAAGTGCAAGCTCTTTCTCTCTTAATAGCCATTTTTTTTTTTTACAGCAGCAGTTTGGGAGGGTTTGTCACGGACCTTGTCCAGTGTTCCAGCAGCATCTCCAGTCGGTGTAGCTCATGGTTGAGCCGGTTCTTTAAGGACAGCCACTCTTCCTCCAGGGTGCTGAGCTGGCCCTCTAGCTCAGGGCTGCTCACAGTGGTCAGGAGAGCCTTCCCGTTCCTCAGGGCCTGGTCCAGCCTGGGCTGCTTCTCATCGAGGCTGCTCCTGATTCTCTGCCAGATTCAAAAAGAGCATTCGGTTGAAAAAGATGAAAATAACACAGACCAAGTTTCTTTTCCTGCTGTGAAGCGTCACGGGTAAATCGCGCTCTGCTTCTGACGCAGGGTTGTCAACTCTGGTTGGACGTATTCCTGGTGGCTATGTCACATGACCTCCTGCCGCCAATTACCCCGCCGTCCCGCCATTGGTCACCCACCATGTCCATCATCACAGCGCCCCGCCACCCACTCTCTCGCCATTGGTCACCCACCATGTCCATCATCACAGCGCTCCGCCACCCACTCTCTCGCCATTGGTCACTCACCATGTCCATCATCACAGCGCCCCGCCACCCACTCTCTTGCCATTGGTCACCCACCATGTCCATCATCACAGCGCCCCGCCACCCACTCTCTCGCCATTGGTCACTCACCATGTCCATCATCACAGCGCCCCGCCACCCACTCTCTCGCCATTGGTCACTCACCATGTCCATCATCACAGCGCCCCGCCACCCACTCTCTCGCCATTGGTCACTCACCATGTCCATCATCACAGCGCCCCGCCACCCACTCTCTCGCCATTGGTCACTCACCATGTCCATCATCACAGCGCCCCGCCACCCACTCTCTCGCCATTGGTCACCCACCATGTCCATCATCACAGCGCCCCGCCACCCACTCTCTCGCCATTGGTCACTCACCATGTCCATCATCACAGCGCCCCGCCACCCACTCTCTCGCCATTGGTCACCCACCATGTCCATCATCACAGCGCCCCGCCACCCACTCTCTCGCCATTGGTCACTCACCATGTCCATCATCACAGCGCCCCGCCACCCACTCTCTCGCCATTGGTCACCCACCATGTCCATCATCACAGCGCCCCGCCACCCACTCTCTCGCCATTGGTCACTCACCATGTCCATCATCACAGCGCCCCGCCACCCACTCTCTCGCCATTGGTCACCCACCATGTCCATCATCACAGCGCCCCGCCACCCACTCTCTCGCCATTGGTCACTCACCATGTCCATCATCACAGCGCCCCGCCACCCACTCTCTCGCCATTGGTCACCCACCTTAGAGTCATAGAGTCATAGAGTTTTACAGCACAGAAAGAGGCCCTTCGGCCCATCGTGTCTGCGCCACCCATCCATCCCTGTCCAGTCTAATCCCATTTTCCAGCATTTGGTCCATAGCCTTGTATGCAATGGCATTTCAAGTGCTCATCCAAATGCTTCTTGAATGTTGTGAGGGTTCCTGCCTCTACCACCCTTTCAGGCAGTGAGTTCCACATTCCAACCACCCTCTGGGTGAAAAAGTTCCTCCTCAAATCCCCTCTAAATCTCCTGCCCCTTACCCTGAATCTATGCCCCCTTGTTATTGACCCCCCTACTAAGGGGAAAAGTTCCTCTTTGTCTACCCTATCTATGCCCCTCATCATTTTGTACACCTCAATCAGGTCCCCCCTCAGCCTTCTTTGCTCCAAGGAAAACAACCCCAGCCTGTCCAGTCTCTCTTCATAGCTGAAGCGCTCCAGCCCAGGTAACATCCTGGTGAATCTCCTCTGCACCCTCTCCAAAGCAATCACATCCTTCCTATAGTGTGGCGACCAGAACTGCACACAGTATTCCAGCTGTGGCCTAACTAGCGTTTTGTACAGCTCCATCATAACCTCCCTGCTCTTATATTCTATGTCTCGGCTAATGAAGGCAAGTATCCCATATGCCTTTTTAACCACCTTATCTACCTGTCCTGCTGCCTTCAGGGATCTATGTACATGTACACCAAGGTCCCTCTGACCCTCTGTATTTCCTACGATCCTACCACTCATTGTGTATTCCCTTGCCTTATTTGTAAGTCCAAAATGCATCACCTCGCACTTTTCAGGGTTAAATTCCATTTGCCACTTTTCCGCCCATCTGACCAACCCGTTTATATCGTCCTGTAGCCTGAGGCTTTCCTCCTCGCAATTTACCACCCCACCAATTTTCGTGTCATCTGCAAACTTACTGATCATACCTTTTACATTCTCATCCAAATCATTTATGTAGATCACAAACAACAAGGGACCCAGCACCGATCCCTGAGGTACCCCACTGGACACAGGCTTCCAGTCACGAAAGCAACCTTCGACCATCACCCTCTGCCTCCTGCCACTCAGCCAGTTTAGGATCCAACGCGCCAAGGCACCCTGGATCCCATGGGCTCTTACCTTCTTGACCAGTCTCCTATGTGGGACTTTGTCAAAAGCTTTACTGAAGTCCATGTAAACCACATCCACAGCATTTCCCTCATCCACCCCCCTAGTCACCCCCTCGAAAAATTCAATCAGATTTGTCAGACATGATTTACCCTTGACAAAGCCATGCTGACTATCCCCGATTAATCCTTGCCTCTCCAAGTGGAGACTAATTTTGTCCCTCAGAATTTTTTCCAATAATTTCCCTACCACAGATGTTAGGCTCACTGGCCTGTAATTCCCTGGTTTACCCCTGCTACCCTTCTTGAATAATGGTACTACATTAGCTGTTCTCCAGTCCTCTGGTACATCCCCTGTGGCCAGAGAGGTTCTGAAAATTTGTGTCAGAGCCCCTGCAATCTCCTCCTTTGCCTCCCACAGCAGCCTGGGATACATCTCGTCCGGGCCTGGGGATTTATCCACTTTTTGGCCTGCTAAAACCGCTAGCACCTCCTCCCTCTCGATGCTAATATGTTCAAGTATGTCACAGTCCCCTTGCCCGATTTCTATGTCCGCATCGTCTTTCTCCATAGTGAACACAGATGCAAAAAATTCATTTAAAACCCCGCCTACATCATCTGGCTCTACACACAGATTGCCACTTTGGTCCCTAATGGGCCCTACCCCTTTCCCTGGTTATCCTCTTGCCCTTAATATACTTATAAAACATCTTAGGATTTTCCTTTATTTTGCTCGCCAGTGTTATTTCATGGCCCTTGTCCATCATCACAGCGCCCCGCCACCCACTCTCTCGCCATTGGTCACCCACCATGTCCATCATCACAGCGCCCCGCCACCCACTCTCCCACCATTGGTCACCCAACATGTCCATCATCACAGCGCCCCGCCTTCCAATGGCCAATTCTTGACTGATATTCTTCGTTCCTCAATTGGATGATTCTTGACTGTCAGTCAAACAGCCTTTTTTCCCCACCCCCCATCTCTAATAGTTTTATAAATAATAAATAAAACTGTTCAAAGAATTTTTTTTTTTTAATGTTTTTAAAACGGCCCTATGATTTTTCTCCTGGATTTTGCTGGCAGCGCTGTCCTGGAGACTAGTCTTTATTCCAGGCGACTCCATGGCAATCCTGGAGGGGTGGCGTCTTGGTGACCCTACTCTGAAGACCCCTCCCTTTGACCGTGCTGTCCCCCAAACCAATCCCTTCCCTTCATATCCCCACTCGATAACCTCCCCTCACCCAGCACCCTGCGGGTAGGCTGTAAATATATAACCTGCTGCAGATATTCAAGGGTCTGAAATGCCTTCTCTTGCTCCAGGTGTGAATACTGAGCGGAGGTTTTAAAAGATTCAAACACGACAGATACGGAGGCAGCCTGTGGGCTGGATGCATCCCCCCGGTGTGGAGTCTGGCTACACGACAATGCAGCACATTCCCCGTCCATCTCATTCCCATCAGCGTTAACCACGGCCACCAATCAGCAAGGTGACACCCAGCTGCACCTGGGCAAGTCTCACCTGAAAGGTGCCGATGCGTTCGGTCAATCGATCTTCTGTCTCTTCCACCAGCCCAACGGACGGGACTGCAGAGCTCAGCATCTCTATCTCCTTCATCAGGAACGAATGGTCCACCTCGAAATCTGTCCAAGCCTTCAAATTAAAAAAGTGTGACAATTAATGGAGCAAATACCACACCAACTTCTACAGCAGGAATCAATTAATGGAGCAATGTCCATCCTCAAATGTACATCAGGAATCAATTAATGGAGCAATGTCTATCCCCAATGACTCTCACTGGGGTACAGGTCCCAATCTCTGGTCTCCAACATCACTAAAAACAAAAGGAAGACTTTCATTCTATAGCTCCTTTCACAATCGCAGGAGGTCTGAAAGTGCTTTACAGCAAATGAAGTACTTTTTGAAGTGTAGTCACTGTTGTAATGTAGGAAACGCAGCAGCCAATTTGCGCACAGCAAGCTCCCACAAACAACAGTGTGATAATGACCAGACCGTCTATTATTTTAGTGATGTTAGTTGAGGGATAAATATTGGCCCATGGCAACAGGGCGAACTCCCTTGCTCTTCTTCGAATAGTGGCCATGGGATCTTTTACATCCACCTGAGAGCAGAGATGGGACCTCGGCTTAATGTCTCATCTGAAAGACTGCACCTCCGACAGCGCAGCACTCATTCAGTACTGCACTGGAGTGCAGCCTGTGATTAGGTGCTCAAATCTCTGCATCCTATATGCTTTTTTAAACCAATTTATTGACGGGCACCGTCAGAGGTTTGTGTACGTGGCTGAGCCAGGGCGGAGGATAGAAAGGCTGATTTGACTCCTCACGTTCCTACCTGAAGGGCGGTTTCCATCTGGACTCCGTGCAGCAGGGCCCACGACTGGAGAGCGGTCTCCTCCTTAACCAGTTTCAGCCAGACCTCCCGGTTGTGGGCGACAATCGATTCTGGAACGTTTCGAGAAACTTGTTCCGTCGACGTCAGGTGATTTGCCAGCCGACGGAAAAAGAGCTGCACCCGCAGAGAAAAAAACACAACAATCCCATCGTCAGTGGGCCGGAATAAACCCAGTACAATTAGAGTGAAAACACATTCTGCTCAAAGTATTTGGGCCTTGGTTTGGCATTTAGGACAGAGATGAGGAGGAATGTCTTCACCCAGAGAGAGGTGAACCTGTGGAATTCTCTGCCACAGAGGGCGGTGGAGGCCAATTCATTAAGTATATTCAAGAAAGAGTTGGATATATTTCTTAAGGCTAAAGGGATCAAGGGATATGGGGAGAAGGCAGGGACAGGGTACTGAATTTGGATGATCAGCCATGATCTCATTGAATGGCGGAGCAGGCTCGAAGGGCCGAATGGCCTACTCCTGCTCCTATCTTCTATGTTTCTATGTTTCTCTGTCTCCAGGCATTATCCACTGCTGCTCACCCAATGCCAGGCTACACCATAGTAATAACAACAGAAAACGCTGGAAAAACTCAGCAGGTCAGGCAGCATCAGTGGAGAGAGAAATAGAGTCAACGTTTCAGGTCGATGACCTTTCGTCAGAACTGGGAAAAAGGGGAGGGGATGAAAGAACAAAAGGGAAGGTCAGTGATAGGATAGAAAGCAGGAGAGATTAAGAGACATAGAGAGCTATTCAAGGCAAGTTTTTCCAGCGTTTTCTGTTGTTATTTCGGATTTCCAGCATCCGCAGCATTTTGCTATCGTACACCATAGCACAGGAAACTTTGTGCTATCCGAAGGTGAGCTATCCAGCAATCTGGAGCCGCTGGCAAAAATCAGCAGCCGTTTTTTATTCTTTTTGTTTGTTTTTTTGCTTTGTTTGAACAGGCAAGCTGTGCAAGGTCTGTAGCTATAGCAACAGCTTCAGCTACAGAGCTTGCAGGCCACACCCGAGTGTTTAGAAGCTGTTGCTAAGCAACAGTGTTTGTTGTCAAATACGGAGATAAGAATCTCCGTATCTCTCAACATTAACTCTGGAGAGTACGGCCGTTTTGAGGCAACGGCAGCAGCTTGGTCCCGTGGGTGCCGGATAGCACAAAGTTTCCTGTAATTTTGTGCTGACTCTCACTGTGGTACAGGTCCCCTCCTCTCCTGAAGGTGCTGACTCTCACTGTGGTATGGGTCCCCTCCTCTTCTGAAGGTGCTGACTCTCACTGTGGTATGGGTCCCCTCCTCTTCTGAAGGTGCTGACTCTCACTGTGGTACGGGTCCCCTCCTCTCCTGAAGGTGCTGACTCTCACTGTGGTACGGGTCCCCTCCTCTCCTGAAGGTGCTGACTCTCACTGTGGTACGGATCGCCTCCTCTCCTGAAGGTGCTGACTCTCACTGGGGTACGGGTCCCCTCCTCTCCTGAAGGTGCTGACTCTCACTGGGGTACAGATCCCCTCCTCTCCTGAAGGTGCTGACTCTCACTGTGGTACGGGTCCCCATCTCTCCTGAAGGTGCCGACTCTCACTGGGGTACGGGTCCCCTCCTTTCCTGAAGGTGCTGTCTCTCACTGTGGTACAAGTCCCCTCCTCTCCTGAAGGTGCTGACTCTCACTGGGGTACAGGTCCCCTCCTCTCCTGAAGGTGCTGACTCTCACTGGGGTACGGGTTCCCCTCCTCTCCTGAAGGTGCCGACTCTCACTGGGGTACGGGTCCCCTCCTCTCCTGAAGGTGCTGACTCTCACTGGGGGTACGGGTCCCCTCCTCTCCTGAAGGTGCTGACTCTCACTGGGGTATGGGTCCCCTCCTCTCCTGAAGGTGCTGACTCTCACTGGGGTACGGGTCCCCTCCTCTCCTGAAGGTGCTGAGTTTCACTGGGGTACGGGTCCCCTCCTCTCCTGAAGGTGTTGACTCTCACTGGGGTACGGGACCCCTCCTCTCCTGAAGGTGCTGACTCTCACTGGGGTACGGGACCCCTCCTCTCCTGAAGGTGCCGACTCTCACTGGGGTACGGGTCCCCTCCTCTCCTGAAGGTGCTGACTCTCACTGGGGTACGGGTCCCCTCCTCTCCTGAAGGTGCTGACTCTCACTGGGGTACGGGACCCTCCTCTCCTGAAGGTGCTGACTCTCACTGGGGGTACAGGACCATATAGCAGGGAAAGGGGAGGCGGGGGGAGGGATTCACCCAATTGGGAAAGGGGCACAAGTCTGTGACAGGGGAGATCTAAGCTTTCCCTGTGGGACGGTGAAGAGCGCTCCTGCTCCCTGGTGAAACTGGCAGTCACTTCCCAACAGACACATGTCATAAAGGACCACGCCGGCTTTGGCCGTGTGTCCTTAGCGCCTGCTCAAGAGAGTTGGTTAAAACTTGAACCGGCCATCTCCTGGGTAGGTAAGTAACCCGGGCGATTTTCACCTCCCCCGGGTTTAAAATTGCACCTGAAACGCTTGGAAAGTTTCAGGACGTGAATCAAGAAGGAATTTGATGTTTCGAACGCGGCCCCTGATGTTGAGGACTAGAGAGCACGGTCTGGGGTCTGGTTGACCGCCACTCGGTGCCGTCTTCTACATGTAAATGTATCAACAGCTCTGGTAAAGACAGGGGAGAGAGGATACGAGAGTCCTGCTTTAGTAATATCCAACAGTCAGCCGCAGGCTTAGTCGCGTCAGGCTCAGACCCAGCAGCTGCCCTGGACTGATCTGCCCTTGAGCTATGCCAAGATATCCCGATCCAAGCCTCAGTAAAAGCAGCTCCCCTCTTTTCCTTCACATGCTACACAACATTTCTGCAAACTTGGAGCCATAACTGACACCTCGTAAATCTGCAGAATTCGATCCAATGCCACACTGGGTTTGTGTGTTGAAATTTGAGAACCTGCCCGCTGGCACATGCTCTCTCTTTCTCACTCTCACACACACAGACTTATTGAAAACTTGTTTTGTACAAGACCCAGATTCGGGGGTGATTGGGGGTGTGGGGGGGTGTGTGCGACAATTGACCTCATTGCCCCAGGGCTAGGGAAAGGTTAACCTGCCAAGGGTCCCACTCTTGATCCCTGTCCAGGGATTACTGCTGCAAAAATGCACGAGGGCAAATGTTGAGTTTGTGATGCCTCCCATGGGTAAACAGCGAGCCAATTATTTCTCGGCTGCCAATCGAAGAGCGCTCCACCACATCCCCCCACCCCCCCCCCACGAATTACCCATGTCCCCTTGCCTGTGGAACTGTATCGTACGATAGTGGGCACACTGAAATAGGACGTGACCAAGAGGGAATACCTTATAGTTCTGTAGGTGGCTCTGTAAATCTCCGGCGCTCTTGGTTAGAAGTCTTGCTTCCTGGGCAACCTTCTCCTGTCCACACTCCACCAGGCCGGCGAGACCCTGCACCAGACACTCGTACCGACACCCCACCACCAGGCTGTGCCGGATCTCCCGGCGCCGCTCCCTCAGACACACTCTGGTGCTGTTGAGGACCTCCTTTTAAAGCAGAAAGAGTTCCAGTCATACCACAGGAACAACACCTTGTATTTATATAGCCCCTTTAACATAGTAAAACGTCCCAAGGCGCTTCACAGGAGCACTTTCGACAAAATTTGACACGGTGCCACATAAGGAGATAATGGCCCAGAACTTGGTGTCGGGGGCTTGCCGCGCGTGCAAGCCCCCGATGTGCGCTCACCCTGCGCGCCGACATCTGAAACCTGGCCCGCAGTGGATTTCCTGTCAGTGGCCAGGTTCTGATGTCGGCGCGCTGTGCTAACCTGACCCAGCGGCGTAGTTAGTGCGATGTGCCGGCTGGGATCAGGTGAGCACTGTTCAGCCAATCAGGGGAGGGGAAACTTCATTCATAAGTTTGAGAGTAAGAACTGTCAAACTCATGAATCACAGAATCACAGAAACCCCACAGTGCAGATAGAGGCCATTTCGGCCCATCGAGCCTGCACCGACACATATCCCACCCGATCCCCGTAACCCCACGTATTTAATCCCCCTAACACTAAGGGTCAATTTATCATAGCCAATCAACCTAACCCGCACATCTTTGGACTGTGGGAGGAAACCGGAGCACCCGGAGGAAACCCACGCAAACACGGAGAGAATGTGCAAACTCCAAACATGAGAAGTACTGCACCCCAAAACACTACTTAAACTTTAAATAAAACTTTTAAAAACATCCCAATCATTAAATTAAGTATAAATAAGTTTAAAAAAATAATTTAAACAATAATTTTTTTTTTTTGAAAAAAATAAATTTTTAATAAAAAGGGTCTAAAACTAAACTTACCTTATTGTAGATTATTTAAAATAATAAACCTGTGGGGAAAAAAAATTCTAAATTACACTAAAACACCACTTACCTGTAAAAATAAATATTTGTGTGTGCTTTTTACAAGCGTAAAGACCGGAGGCCTTTACACATGCGCAAATCCCCCAAAACAGAGGAAATCCAAGACGCACGCGCTGCCCCCTACAGCGCACGCGCTAGCCTCTTCGCCTCGTGGGTTAGAGGAGAGGAAATGCCGGTTTTCAGCGCATGCGCTGTGCATGCTGAAAACCGGCATTTCCTCCGGGTGAGTACCCCTTCTGTACTCACGCGTTTGGGGAGGAATTACTGCCCCATTATGACAGATGACCAAAAAGCTTGGCCAAAGAAGTAGGTTTTAAGGAGCGTCTTAAAAAGGAGAGAGGGGTGGAGCGGTTTAGGGAGAGAGTTCCAGAGCCGAGGGCCCAGGCAGCTGAAGGCACGGCCACCAATGGTGGGGCGAATAAAATCGGGATTGCGCAAGAGGCCAGAATTGGAGGAGCGCAGTGCTCTTAGAGGGTTGTAGGACTGGATGAGGTTACAGAGATAAGGAGGGGGCGCGGACGTGGAGGGTTTTGTACACAATGATGAGAATTTTAAGATCGAGGCGTTGCCGGACCGGTAGGTCAGCGAGCACAGGCTGAGCGGGACTTGCGAGTTAGGATACAGGCAGCAGAGCTTTGGATGAGCTCAAGTTAATGGAGGGTTGGCCAGGAGAACATTGGAATCGTCAAATCTAGAGGTAGCACAGGCATGGATGAGGGTTTGAGCAGCAGATGAGCTGAGGCAGGGGCGGAGACGGGAGGTGGAAGTAGGTGATGAAGTCCAGAGGGGCAACACCGCCCCGGAGACGGGAGTTCGAAGAGTACGGCCAGGGGCTGTCACACAGCTCACCCATACGACTGGGTGTAAGGACTCATGTTTGTACCTCCAGCTTGTCGACATCCTGGGTCGCTGCGGGTTCCAGGTTGCGTCGCTCTCCTTCTGCAATCACAGCCAGCACCTGCTCCTCGAAGGGTTCCAGCTCACACTCCATCTCCTCAATCAACTGCACCAAACAGCATCAAACATCAACGGAGAGAGAGGGCAGCACAGCCAAGGACTCAATAATACATCATTAATCCAGCACACATAACCCACACCCTCACTGTAACATTCTGATATACCCCACACCCCTCACTGCAACACTCTGATATACCCCACACCTCTTACTGTAACACTGATATACCCCACACCCCTCACTGTAAGACTAATATACCCCACACCCCTCATTGTAACACTGATATACCCCACACTCCTCATTGTAACACTGATATACCCCACACCCCTCACTGTAACACACTGATATACCCCACACCCCTCACTGTAACACACTGATATACCCCACACCCCTCACTGTAACACTGATATACCCCACACCCCTCACTGTAACACACTGATATACCCCACACCCCTCACAAACAGAATTTCTACGCAGAGCCAAATTGAACACCTCCTAAATCTTCAGAATTTGATCCAACACCACAGTGGGTTTCTGTTCTGAAATGGTCCCCTTCTCGCTATCACATACACGTGCAGAGTACACGGAGTTACTAATCCTCTGAAAGCTCGCTTGGTAAAGGCAGATTGCGAGGGAGCTATGATAACAACAACACTTTGCATTTATATAGCGCCTTTAACATAGTAAAATGCCCCAAGATGCTAATCAGACAAAAATTGACACCAAGCCATATAAGGAGATATTTGGACAGGTAACCAAAAACTTAGTCAAAGAGGTAAGTTTTAAGGAGCATCTTAAAAGGAGGAAAGAGAAGTAGCGAGGCGGAGAGGTTTAGGGAGGGATTAGCAGAGCTTGGGGCTCAGGCAGCTGAAGGCGCGGCCGCCAATGGTGGAGCGATTCTAATCAGGGATGTGTAAGAGGCCAGAATTAGAGGAGCGCAGTGATCTCGGAGGATTGTGGGGCTGGGGGAGGTTAGAGAGATAGGGAGGAGCGAGGTCGTGGAGGGGGATTGGAAAACAAGGATGGGAATATTAAATTTGAGGTGTTGCCAGTCCAGGAGCCAATGTAGGCCAGCGAGCACAGGGGCGGCAGGTGAACCGGACTTGGTGAGCCGATGTAGGCCAGCGAGCACAGGGGCGGCAGGTGAACCGGACTTGGTGAGTCGATGTAGGCCAGCGAGCACAGGGGCGGCAGGTGAACGGACTTGGTGAGCCGATGTAGGCCAGCGAGCACAGGGGCGGCAGGTGAACCGGACTTGGTGAGCCGATGTAGGCCAGCGAGCACAGGGGCGGCAGGTGAACGGACTTGGTGAGCCGATGTAGGCCAGCGAGCACAGGGGCGGCAGGTGAACCGGACTTGGTGAGCCGATGTAGGCCAGCGAGCACAGGGGCGGCAGGTGAACCGGACTTGGTGAGCCAATGTAGGTCAGCGAGCACAGGGGCGGCAGGTGAACCGGACTTGGTGAGCCGATGTAGGCCAACGAGCACAGGGGCGGCAGGTGAACGGACTTGGTGAGCCGATGTAGGCCAGCGAGCACAGGGGTGGCAGGTGAACCGGACTTGGTGAGCCGATGTAGGCCAACGAGCACAGGGGCGGCAGGTGAACCGGACTTGGTGAGCCGATGTAGGCCAGTGAGCACAGGGGCGGCAGGTGAACGGACTTGGTGAGCCGATGTAGGCCAGCGAGCACAGGGGCGGCAGGTGAACGGACTTGGCGAGCCGATGTAGGCCAGCGAGCACAGGGGCGGCAGGTGAACGGACTTGGTGAGCCAATGTAGGCCAGCGAGCATAGGGGCGGCAGGTGAACCGGACTTGGTGAGCCGATGTAGGCCAGTGAGCACAGGGGCGGCAGGTGAACGGACTTGGTGAGCCGATGTAGGCCAGCGAGCACAGGGGCGGCAGGTGAACGGACTTGGCGAGCCGATGTAGGCCAGCGAGCACAGGGGCGGCAGGTGAACGGACTTGGTGAGCCGATGTAGGCCAGCGAGCACAGGGGCGGCAGGTGAACGGACTTGGCGAGCCAATGTAGGCCAGCGAGCACAGGGGCGGCAGGTGAACGGACTTGGCGAGCCGATGTAGGCCAGCGAGCACAGGGGCGGCAGGTGAACGGACTTGGCGAGCCGATGTAGGCCAGCGAGCACAGGGGCGGCAGGTGAACGGACTTGGCGAGCCGATGTAGGCCAGTGAGCACAGGGGCGGCAGGTGAACCGGACTTGGTGAGCCGATGTAGGCCAGCGAGCACAGGGGCGGCAGGTGAACGGACTTGGCGAGCCGATGTAGGCCAGCGAGCACAGGGGCGGCAGGTGAACGGACTTGGCGAGCCGATGTAGGCCAGCGAGCACAGGGGCGGCAGGTGAACGGACTTGGTGAGCCGATGTAGGCCAGCGAGCATAGGGGCGGCAGGTGAACCGGACTTGGTGAGCCGATGTAGGCCAGTGAGCACAGGGGCGACAGGTGAACGGACTTGGTGAGCCGATGTAGGCCAGCGAGCACAGGGGCGGCAGGTGAACGGACTTGGCGAGCCGATGTAGGCCAGCGAGCACAGGGGCGGCAGGTGAACGGACTTGGCGAGCCGATGTAGGCCAGCGAGCACAGGGGCGGCAGGTGAACGGACTTGGTGAGCCGATGTAGGCCAGCGAGCACAGGGGCAGCAGGTGAACGGACTTGGTGAGCCAATGTAGGCCAGCGAGCACAGGGGCGGCAGGTGAACGGACTTGGTGAGCCGATGTAGGCCAGCGAGCACAGGGGCGGCAGGTGAACTGGACTTGGTGAGCGCCAGGATACGGGCAGCAGAGGTTTGGTAAGTTTAAATTTTGTGGAAAGTGGTCGGCCCACCGGGAGAGCATTGGAATAATCGAGTCTGGAGTTAAATGCACGGATGAGGGTTTCGGCAGCGGATGAGCTGAGGCAGGGATGGAGACGGGCAATATTACGGAGGTGGAAATAGGCGGTCTTGGTGAGGGGGAGGATATGAGATCGGCAGCTTACCTCAGGGTCAAATAGGACACCAAGGATGCGAACAGTCTGGTTCCGTCTCCGAGTGGTCAGGGAGAGGGATGGTGTCGGTGACAAGGGAACGGAGTCTGTGGCAGCGACAGAAGGCAATAGCTTCGGTCTTCCCAATATTTAGTTGGAGAAAAATTCTGCTCATCGAAAGAAAGAATGGCTTGCAGTTCTCCATCGCCTTTCACCACCTCAAGACATCCGAAAGTGCTTTACAGCCAACGAAGTATTTTTTGAAGTGCGGTCACTGTTGTAATGTAGGAAACGCGGCAGCCAATTTGTGCACAGCAAGCTCCCACAAACAGCAATGTGATAATGACCAGATCATCTGTTTTATTGATGTTGATTGAGGGATAAATATTGGCCCCAGGACACCGGGGAGAACTTCCCCTGCTCTTCTTCGAAATAGTGCAATGGGATCTTTTACATCCACCTGAGAGAGCAGACGGGCCTCAGTTTAACGTCTCATCCAGAACTGGATGTCGGACAAGCAGTGTGACAAATCAGAGAAAGTGGAGGGGTAGAGATGATGTTGCTGAGGGGCAGAATGTAGATAAGGAATAAGGAGGGGCCAAGGATAGATCTTTGGAAAACTCCAGAGGTAACAGTGCAGGAGCACGAAGAGAAGTCACTGCAGGGGATTCTCTGACTACGACAGGATAGATATGAATGGAACCAGGGGAGGGCAGTCCCACCCAGCTGAATGTCTGAGGAGAAGCGTTGGCGGAGGATGGTGTGGTCCACCGTATCAAAGGCTGCGGACAGGCCGAGAAGGACGAGGAGCAACGTTCCCTCGAAGCTGCTGTCTGCCAGTCCCGCGCATCACGGGACCGGCCTTTCCACTGTTAAATTTTGCGCCAGAGCGAAACAGGCTGCACACCCAAAAAAAAAGAACATTGATGAGGACGGAGAGTTTGCCACGGTTACAGGCACATAGAACGTCATTTGTGATTTTGAGAAGGGCCGTATCAGTACTGTGGCAGGAGCGGAAACCTGATTGGAGGGATTCAAACGTGGAGTTCTGGGAAAGATGGACACAGGTTTGGGAGGTGACAACACGTTCAAGGACTTTGGAGAGAACATATGAAATAGGAGCAGGAGTCGGCCATTCGGCCCTTCGAGCCTGCTCCGCCATTCAATGAGATCATGGCTGATCATCGACCTCAATTCCATTCACCGGCCCTATCGCCATACCCTTGATGCCATTACTAGTCAGAAATCTATCGACTTCTGTTTTGAATATACCCAATGACTGAGCCTCCACAGCCCTCTGGGGTAGAGAATACCAAAGATTCACCACCCTCTGTGTGAAGAAATGTCTTCTCACCTCAGTCCTGAATGGCCTACCCTTTATCCTGAGGCTGTGGCCCCTGGTTCTAGACTCCCCAGCCAAGGGAAACATTCTCCCAGCATCCACCCTATCAAGCCCTGTAATAATTTTGTATGCTTCAATGAGATCCCCTCTCATTCTTCTGAATTCAAGAGAATACAGGCCTAGTTTACTCAATCTCTTCTCATACAACAGTCCCACCATCCTAGGAATCAATCTCGTGAACCTTCGTTGCACTCCCTCTATGGCAAGTATATCCTTCCTTAGGTAAGGAGACCAAAATTGTACACAATACTCCAGGTGAGCTCTCACCAAGGCCCTATATAATTGGAGTAAGACTTCTTTACTCCTGTACTCAAATCCTCTTGTAATGAAGGCCAGCATACCATTTGCCTTCCTAATGGCTTGCTGCACCTGCACATTCACTTTCAGTGACTCATGTACAAGGACACCCAGGTCCCTTTGAGCATCTGCATTCCCCAATCTTTCACCATTTAGGAAATACTCTGCCTTTCTGTTTTTTCTACCAAAGTGGATAACTCACATTTATCCACATTATATTCCATCTGCCATGCTCTCGCCCACTCATTGAGCCTGTCGAGATCCCCTTGAAGCCTCTTCACATCCTCTTCGCAACTGACGCTGCCACCTAGCTTTGTCATATCAGCAAATTTGGAAATGTTACATTTAGTCTCCTCATCCAAATCACTGATATAGATTGTGAATAGCTGGGGCCCAAGCACCGATCCTTGCGGAACCCCACTAGTCACAGCCTGCCATCCTGAAAAAGACCCGTTTATCCCTACTCTTTGTTTTCTGTCTGTTAACCAATTCTCAATCCATGCTAGTATATTACCCCCAATTCCATATGCCCTAATTTTGTTCACCAACCTCTTGTGTGGGACCTTATCGAAGGCCTTCTGAAAATCCAGATACACCACATCTACTGGTTCCCCTTTGTCTACTCCACTAGAGGAAAGGGAGGTTGGAGACGGGGTGGTAGTTTGCAAGGACAGAGGGTCAACGGTTGTTTTTTTGAGTAGAGGGGTGAGGGCGGCAGATTTGAACGGGAGGGGGACAGTACCGGAGGAGAGAGAACCGTTAACAATATCAACTAACAGTGGGGCCAGGAAGCGAAGTTGGGTGGTCAGCAGTTTGGTGGGAATAGGGTCGAGGGAGCAGGAGATGGATCACATG
Source organism: Somniosus microcephalus (assembly GCF_052327205.1). Taxonomy (NCBI): domain Eukaryota; kingdom Metazoa; phylum Chordata; class Chondrichthyes; order Squaliformes; family Somniosidae; genus Somniosus; species Somniosus microcephalus. The sequence continues at coordinate 8,008,030 of NC_140998.1, read as the reverse complement.
GACAAAATGAGCTCGGACAGGGGTTGAGGGGTCTAGACAAGATCCAGCTAGTTGGGGGGGGGGGGGGGGTGGGGGTGAGGGGAGCGGCAGGGCTGCAACAATCAGTCTCGGTGTCCCCAGGTTAGGGAAGGGTTAACCAGGCAAGGGCATAATCTGACATAGTATAGGCGAGATAAACACACGCCAATCACATTACCTTTCATATTCACAGTAAAAGCCGGTGAGTGATGTCAAATGTTTGTCTGATTTACGCTCCTAGGACGTCTTCCTATGTTAAAGGCGCTGGAGCAATGGGAGATGTTGGTGAGTGATTGGTGGGTTGTGTTACCTGAAGCTGCTCGTCTGTGCTGCGACCCACGCACTCCACTAATCGTTGCTGTACATCCGCCCTTCTCTCCAACAACGCCGCCTCTAACTGCCTCAGCCTCACCTGCGGAGTCAACACAAATCACAAACACCATGGAATGCAAGGGGTTAATGCAAATTGCACTGGTTTATATTCCATCAAACTGTGGACAATCCCACTCCCAGCCCACTTACTGCACAAATCACTCAAATTAATGTTAATCAATCTATCGATGTTAATCCAGCTCCCTCACACTATCACTCAGTAACCCCTCTCCCCCAGCGCCATGTTACTGACTGTATCTCTACTGATTTTAATCCAGCTCCCTCACACTGTCACTCAGTAACCCCTCTCCCCCAGTGCCCTGTGTTACTGACTGTATCTCTACTGATGTTAATCCAGCTCCCTCACACTGTCACTCAGTAACCCCTCTCCCCCAGTGCCCTGTGTTACTGACTGTATCTCTACTGATGTTAATCCAGCTCCCTCACACTATCACTCAGTAACCCCTCTCCCCCAGCGCCCTGTGTTACTGACTGTATCTCTACTGATGTTAATCCAGCTCCCTCACACTGTCACTCAGTAACCCCTCTCCCCCAGCGCCCTGTGTTACTGACTGTATCTCTACTGATGTTAATCCAGCTCCCTCACACTGTCACTCAGTAACCCCTCTCCCCCAGTGCCCTGTGTTACTGACTGTATCTCTACTGATGTTAATCCAGCTCCCTCACACTGTCACTCAGTAACCCCTCTCCCTCAGCGCCCTGTGTTACTGACTGTATCTCTACTGATGTTAATCCAGCTCCCTCACACTGTCACTCAGTAACCCCTCTCCCCCAGCATCCTGTGTAACTGACTGTATCTCTACTGATGTTAATCCAGCTCCCTCACACTGTCACTCAGTATCCCCTCTCCCTCAGCGCCCTGTGTTACTGACTGTATCTCTACTGATGTTAATCCAGCTCCCTCACACTGTCACTCAGTAATCCCTCTCCCCCAGCGCCCTGTGTTACTGACTGTATCTCTATTGATGTTAATCCAGCTCCCTCACACTGTCACTCAGTAACCCCTCTCCCCCAGTGCCCTGTGTTACTGACTGTATCTCTACTGATGTTAATCCAGCTCCCTCACACTGTCACTCAGTAATCCCTCTCCCCCAGCGCCCTGTGTTACTGACTGTATCTCTACTGATGTTAATCCAGCTCCCTCAGTAACCCGTACCAATAGTCTTCTGCTACTTATTATTTAAATAAAATGATTGATGAAATAGTAACAGGCACAGCTCTGTTTAAACGGAGAGGCCTGGTTAAAGGGTCAAGGAGGCCCATAGTGCACAACTGCACCAAGTTTGAAAAAGAGTGAGGCAATATACAAAGGAAATGAGGAAACAATGACTGGGTGACAGCAAGCACAGGTTTTAAATGGCTGTAGAATGTATGAGAAAGGGAGGAGGGAGGGAGGGCAGGGGATGTACAGTTTTCTAGGTGCTTTGTCAGACCGAGTATGAGGTGGTGCGATGAAATGAACAGTGAGGGTCCCGGGTGATGGTAGAGTGCGTTGGACAGAGGATTCTGAACACCCTACGTAAACTTGAGGTCATCCAAAACTCGGCTGCCGGTGTCCTAACTTGCACCAAGTCCCGTTCACCAATCACCTCGCTGACCTACATTGGCTCCCGGTTACGCAGCGCCTTGATTTCAAAATTCTCATCCTTGTTTTCAAATCCCCCCACGGCCTCACCCCTTCCTACCTCTGCAATCTCCCAGCCCCACAACCTCCCCCCCACACCCCCACCAAAGAAATCTGTGCTCCTCTAATTCTGCCCTCTTGAGCATCCTGATTTTAATCACTCAACCATTGGTGGCCGTGCCTTCAGCTGCCTAGGCCCTAAACTAGTGGAATCCCCTCCCTAAACCTCTCCGCCTCTCTTTCCTCCTTTAAGACTCTCCTTAAAACCTACCTCTTTGACCCAGCTTTTGGTCATTTGCCCTAATTTCTCTTTATGTGGCTCGGTGTCAAATTTTATTGTCGTATAATACTCCTGTGAAGCACCTTGGGACATTTTACTACGTTAAAGGCGCTATATAAATATAAGTTGCTTTATTTGCTGTTGTTGTTGTTTTGGAAGAGAAGGATTGTCTATCGGGCAGAAACTTCTTGTATTTCATCCAGGTAAGGGTTTAGAAAAACCAACTCAACACAGGGCCAAACAAACGACTGTTAGCCCAGCAAAATCCACACACAGAGTTCATTCTCTCTCAGTCACAGGAGGTGGGTGTCACTGGTCCATTTATTGATAATCCCTCGTTGCCCTAAGGTGGTGTTGATGGGCCGCCGCCTTGATACAACTGAGGGGCGTTGTAGGCCTGAGCAAGAGTCAATCACACCCGTGCGGAACTGGCCCAGACCATGTAAGGACACCAGGTTTCCATCCCTAAAGGTATTCCCCACACCCCTCACTGTAACACTGATATACCCCAAAGCCCTCACTAACACTGATACATCCCACATCCCTCACTGTAAAATCACTGATATATCCCACACCCCTCACTGTAACACTGATATACCCCACACCCCTCACTAACACTGATATACCCCACACCCCTCACTAACACTGATATACCCCACACCCCTCACTGTAACACACTGATATACCCCACACCCCTCACTGTAAAATCACTGATATACCCCACACCCCTCACTGTAAAATCACTGATATATCCCACACCCCTCACTGTAAAATCACTGATATACCCCACACCCCTCACTGTAAAATCACTGATATACCCCACACCCCTCACTGTAACACTGATATATCCCACACCCCTCACTGTAACACTGATATACACCACACCCCTCACTGTAACACTGATATACACCACACCCCTCACTGTAACACTGATATACCCCACACCCCTCACTGTAACACTGATATATCCCACACCCCTCACTGTAACACTGATATACACCACACCCCTCATTGTAACACTGATATACCCCACACCCCTCACTATAACACTGATATACCCCACACCAAACACTGTAACACACCGATATACCCCACACCCCTCACTGTAACACTGATATACCCCACACCCCTCACAAACAGAATTCCTAGCCACAGCCAAATTGAACACCTCCTAAATCTTCAGAATTTGATGCAACACGACAGTGGGTTTCAGTTCTGAAATGGTCTCCTTTCCGCTGGCACACTCAAGAAGCTCAACACCATCCAGGACAAAGCAGTCCGCTTGATTGGCACCCATCCACCACCCTAAACATTCACTCCCTCCACCACCGGCATACCGTGGCTGCAGTGTGTACCATCTACAAGATGCACTGCAGCAACTCGCCAAGGCTTCTTCAGCAGCACCTCCCAAATCCGCGACCTCTTCCACCTAGAAGGACAAGGGCAGCAAGCGCATGGGAACACCACCACCTCCAAGATCCCCTCCAAGTCACACACCATCCTGACTTGGAAATATATCACCGTTCCTTCATCGTCGCTGGGTCAAAATCCTGGAACTTCCTCTCTAACAGCACTGTGGGAGCACCTTCGCCACACGGACTGCAGCGGTTCAAGAAGGCGGCTCACCACCACCTTCTCCAGGGCAAGGAGGGATGGGCAATAAATGCTGGCCTTGCCAGTGACGTCCACATCCCAGGAACAAATTTAAAAAAACACACACACTCAGGAGTACTAACCCTCTGAAAGCTAGCTTGGTAAAGGAAGTTTGTGAGGGAGCTATGACAACAACAACAGCTTGTATTTATATAGCGCCTTTAACATAGTAAAATGTCCCGAGGAGCTTCACAGGAGCGATTATCCAACAAGATCTGACACTGAGCCACATGAGGAGATATTAAGACAGGTGCTTGGTCAAAGAGGCAGGTTTTAAAAAGCATCTTAAAGAAGGAGAGAGAGGTAAAGAGGCGGAGAGGTTTAGGGAGGGAATTCCAGAGCTTGGGGCCTTGACAACAAACCCCAACCCTCCACCAAATGCACGCACATCTGCCTCGACGCACACACCTGCCAGCAGCCCCTCACCGCAGTGGTGTTGTGCCAAAGCTCTGTGCGCCAGTTCATGCCATACCTGGTAACCAGTGATCTGTCTGGTCCCGGCCCTCAGCGACTCGTCCATCGTGGAGCGGGCCGACTGCAGCAGCTTCAGCCTGCTCTGTAAACTGGCCAGACAGTCCAGGGCCAGGGGGCGGGCCTGGGCCCCGAGTACCTCCGACTGCTCCAGCAGATGCCTCTGCTCACTCAGCTCCCGGCAAACTCTCTCCAGGGCCTCGGCCTGCAACTGGAACACACGACAATCGATCACTTCAATCCCCGCGCTTTCAGCATCAACAACAAACCACTGCGCGAACAGGGTACCCGAGTTCCATCCACCGTCCCTGACTGTCAGCCGTAACTCAGTCGCCTCCGAATCAGAAGGCAGTGGGTTCAAGCCCAACTCCCGGAATTTCAACCCATAATCTAGGCTGACGCTCCAAGGCAGTACTGAGGGAGCGCTGCACTGTCGGAGGGGCAGTACTGAGGGAGCGCTGCACTGTCGGCGGGGCGGTACTGAGGGAGCGCTGCACTGTCGGAGAGGCTGTACTGAGGGAGCGCTGCCCTGTCGGAGGGTCGGTACTGAGGGAGCGCTGCACTGTCGGAGGGGCAGTACTGAGGGAGCGCTGCACTGTCGGAGGGGCAGTACTGAGGGAGCGCTGCACTGTCAGAGGGGCAGTACTGAGGGAGCGTTGCACTGTCGGTGGGGCAGTACTGAGGGAGCGCTGCACTGTCGGAGGGGCAGTACTGAGGGAGCGCGGCACTGTCGGAGGGGCAGTACTGAGGGAGCGTTGCACTGTCGGAGGGGCAGTACTGAGGGAGCGCTGCACTGTCGGAGGGGCGGTACTGAGGGAGCGCTGCACTGTTGGAGAGGCTGTACTGAGGGAGCGCTGCCCTGTCGGAGGGGCGGTACTGAGGGAGCGCTGCACTGTCGGAGGGGCAGTACTGAGGGAGCGCTGCACTGTCGGAGGGGCAGTACTGAGGGAGCGCGGCACTGTCGGAGGGGCAGTACTGAGGGAGCGTTGCACTGTCGGAGGGGGCAGTACTGAGGGAGCGCGGCACTGTCGGAGGGGCAGTACTGAGGGAGCGTTGCACTGTCGGAGGGGCAGTACTGAGGGAGCGCGGCACTGTCGGAGGGGCAGTACTGAGGGAGCGTTGCACTGTCGGAGGGGGCAGTACTGAGGGAGTGCGGCACTGTCGGAGGGGGCAGTACTGAGGGAGCGCTGCACTGCCGGAGGGGCAGTACTGAGGGAGCGCTGCACTGTCGGAGGGGCAGTACTGAGGGAGCACCACAGTGGAGGAGGGGCAGTTCTGAGAGAGTGCTGCGCAGTTTCCTGGCCCGCGCCGTTACCTGGCCCGCGCCGTTACCTGGCCCGCGGTGTTACCCGGCCCATGCCGTTACCTGGTGATGTTGCAGCTGTTGCTCTGCCTCCTCGATGGGTATCGAGCTGTAGGAGCACATTCCCTCCTCCGCAGCATCTAACCAGTGGCTGATCCGGAGGGCAGTATTCTGCATGGCCTCCTCCAATTTTAAGCACGTATCCTCATTAATGTCCCCCTGAGAAACGTAACAGGATAATAAAGTCTGTTAAGAATGCTCGTAATGCTCAAGGTGCAAGGTTTCCTTGGCACCGATTGTCATGGTTCTTCACTTCACCCCACTGCACTCGCTAAAGACAGAGGGCGCAGATTGGTGCTCCACGTTGAAAGCAGGAGCCTCGGCCCCTCAGTTAGGCCTCTCGACCCGAGAAGTACTTTCGGATCAGGGTGGTCAACCCTGCAGCATTGACCTGGACTCGCCAGGAATTGAAGATTAATCTCCAGGGCACTTGCCAGCAAACTGGGTGCAAAATCATAGGGGATTAAACAATTATGTTTTTTTTGCATTTCTTTGAACATTTTTGTTTGGGGGAGGGGGGAAGGGGGGAAAAGGGGGGGAAGGGGAGGGGGTGGGGCGGGGGAGGGGGCGGGAGTGCGGGGCGGGGGAGGGGGCAGGAGCAGGGTGCAGGGCGGGGGAAGCGGTTGGCTGCAGGAGGCCATGTGATGAAACCCCCAGGATTATGACCAGCCAGAGTTGGCAACTCTGCTTCGGGTGCAGGTGCGAGTGGGGGGTCTCTGGCAGGGGAACAGAAGTGACCAGGCATCGATTAAGGGGTCGTCGTCGTACGTGTCTTCATACTGTTCCCTTTGGGGAACTGTATGAAGTGGTGGAAGGATTTCTGGCCGCGATGAACGCTCCTTCCGTGACCGTAACCATCTTCGTACCAGCCATTAGGGTGGTTAGTCCTATGGCGGGAGGGTTTTATGGGCTCCCACAACCCATACGGGGGGGGGGGGCCCACCCGCACCCACAAGTATCCCGCTGGATGTCAACCCAGAATTTAGAGCCGGAGCTCCGACTCCACTTGCCGGCACTGTCTGGAGCGGGATTCGAAACCCTACGCCTTCTGGCCCAGCGGCGGGGATGCTACCGCTACGCCAAAGGCCCACTCCTGATTAAGGGGTGACCTAATTGAGATGTTTAAGACGATTAAAGAATTTGTTAGACTAGATAAAGAGAATCTATTTCCTCTGGTGGGGGTTGTCCAGAACAAGAGGGGCAAAACCCTAAAATTAGAGCCAGGCCGTTCAGGGGTGATGTCAGGAAGCACTTCTTCACACAAAGGGTGGGGGAAATCTGGAACTTTCTCCCCCAAAAAACTGCCGAGGCTGGGGGTCAAATGAAATTTTCAAAACTGGAATTGATAGATTTTTGTTCAGCAAGGGTATTAAGGGGTACAGAACCAAGGCGGGTAGGTGGAGTTAAGATAGAAATCAGCCATGATCTAATTGAATGGTGGAACAGGCTCGAGGGGCTGAATGGCCTCCTCCTGTTTCTATACAGATCAGTCACTCACTTGGGTGCTGAAGGGCCAAGAATAAATGTGTTAAATTTCGTAAACTTGCATTTCCATCTGAGGTTCAGGAGCAGGAGGACGAGGCTGGTGGTGTCTTGGACATCAACCATTTATAAAATAAACTGAGGGCATTCTCACCCTCAGTAACATTTAGAAACTCCCTCTACACTGTCCCATCAAACACTCCCAGGGCAGGTACAGCACGGGTTAGATACAGAGTAAAGCTCCCTCTACACTGTCCCATCGAACACTCCCAGGGCAGGTACAGCACGGGTCAGATACAGAGTAAAGCTCCCTCTACACTGTCCCATCAAACACTCCCAGGGCAGGTACAGCACAGGTTAGATACAGAGTAAAGCTCCCTCTACACTGCCCCATCACACCCTCCCAGGGCAGGTACAGCACGGGTTAGATACAGAGTAAAGCTACCTCTACACTGTCCCATCAAACACTCCCAGGGCAGGTACAGCACGGGTTAGATACAGAGTAAAGCTCCCTCTACACTGCCCCATCACACCCTCCCAGGGCAGGTACAGCACGGGTTAGATATAGAGTAAAGCTCCCTCTACACTGTCCCATCAAACACTCCCAGGGCAGGGACAGCAGGGGTTAGATACAGAGTAAAGCTGCCTCTACACTGTCCCATCAAACACTCCCAGGGCAGGTACAGCACGGGTTAGATACAGAGTAAAGCTGCCTCTACACTGTCCCATCAAACACTCCCAGGGCAGGTACAGCACGGGTTAGATACAGAGTAAAGCTCCCTCTACACTGTCCCATCAAACACTCCCAGTGTGCCATCCATTACTCACGTTGCTCTTTGAGTGAGGCTGCCAATTTGTGCCGATATAGGGATAACAACAACAACTTTTATTTACACAAAAGCAAAATACTGCAGATGCCGGAAATCTGAAATAAAAACAGAAAATGCTGGAAATCCTCAGCAGGTCAGGCAGCATCCGTGGAGAGAGAAACAGAGTTAATGTTTCAGGTCGATGACCTGTCATCGACCTGAAACATAAACTTGTATTTTTTAGCGCCTTTAATGTAGTAAAACGTCTCGAGGCACGTCACAGGAGTGAAAATTTGATGCCAAGCCAGATAAGGAGAAATTAGGGCAGGAGACCAAAAGTTTGGTCAAAGAGTTAGGCTTTAAAGAGTGTCTTAAAGGAGGAGAGAGAGGTGGAGAGGTTTAGGGAGGGAAGTCCAGAAGTGAAGTGCACTCAGTGCTTCTCCTCGAGGAATGAACTGATAGCCAGCAGGGGGAAGAGACCTTCACCCCGTCAACCTGAAGTGGGATCAAGCCCACATCCCAGAGGTGAAAGGTCATGGTGCTAACCGAGAGCGCCACCCAGTTACCCACCTCTCCCTGTGTGACGATGGCGGCTGCCTCTCGCCCCAGCTCTCCGAGCCGAGTCACCCACGAGTTCAGCTCCTCTGCTGCCGGTGGTGGAGCCGATGAAATTCCCTGGACACCGCACAGATTCCCGGCTGTGACCATCACCTGGAAAAACAGCACGGGCACTTCAAAGAACAGAAAGAAAGACTTGCACAACCTCAGGATGTCCCAAAGCGCTTCACAAACAATGACGTACAATTGAAGTGTAGTCATTGTTGTAATGTAGAAAACGCGGCATCCAATTTCTGCACAGCAAGCTCCCAAAACAGCAACGTGATAATGAGCAGATCATCTGTTTTCAGTGATGCTGGTTGAGGGATACATGTTGGCCCAGGAGACTACTTCAAAACAGAGCCATGGGGTTTTTTATGTCCACCTGAGAGGGCAGACAGGGCCTCGGTGTAATATTTCATCTGAAAGATGACACCTCCGACAGTGCAGCACTCCTTCAGTACTGCACTGAAGTGTGAGCTTAGATTATGTGCTCAACTCTCTGGAGTGGGGCTCTGAACCACAACCTTCAGACTCCCAGAAATCCCCCGTGTCTATTAACACACTCCCAGGGATCACCCATCACATTCTATCTTGAAAAGGCTGCATCAGTTTCTCAAAGATAAGCAGTGTAGAAAACATTTTCTTAAAATGCTGCAAAGAATATGCGAGTCGGTCAGCAGGTAGAGAAATCCTAGGAGCTCCGAGACCCCTGGAAGAACCTCGGGGATCCAGGTACCCCAATCCGAGATGGTGTCGGATCGAGTATCTTTCATTAGTACAGAGCTCCCTCTCTTGTTGAACTGGAGTAAGGACATTTGAAAAATCTTCCCGCTAATTCAGGGAACTTCTCACGCAATTACTTAGGAAGGATAGATTGGCCTTGGAGGGAGTGCCGCGTAGGTTTACCAGAATGATACCCGGACTCCAAGGATTAAGTTATGAGGCAAGATTACACAAATTAGGGTTGTATTCCCTAGAATTTAGAAGGTGATCTGATCGAAGTTTTCAGGATATTAAGGGGAACAGATAGGGTGGATAGAGAGAAACTATTTCCGCTGGTTGTGGAGTCTAGGACTGGGGACAGTGTCTAAAAATTAGAGCCAGACCTTTCAGGAGTGAAATCAGGAAACACTACTACACACAAAGGGTGGCAGAAGTTTGTAACTCTCTTCCGCAAACAGCAATTGATGCTAGATCGATTGTTAATTTTAAATCCGAGATTGATAGATTTTTGTTAACCAAAGGTATTAACAGATAAGAACATAAGAAATAGGAGCAGGAGTAGGCCAATCGGCCCCTCGAGCCTGCTCCACCATTCAATAAGATCATGGCTGATCTGATCCTAACCTCAAATCTTCTATCACTCTCCATCCCACCCGAACCCATGTGATCTCCCGGGAGAGGCAAAAAACCAGATAAAGACCCAATGGCCAATTTGGGAGAAAAAAATCTGGGAAATTCCTCTCCGACCCATCTAGGCGATCGAAATTCTTCCAGGAGATCACTCTGTCCCTATATTTTCTACAGTACTTACCTTCTGTAAAGGCGATCTTCACCCCAGCCAGGAACAGGAATAAAACCATCTCCTGAAATCTAACAGAATTAGAACACAGTAGGAGCAGAACAAGGCTACACGGCCCCTGGGCCCACTCCACTACTCACAGGGCCATGACCATTCCGAACCCAGACTCATGTCCAAATTCCTGCCCGCTCCCCGTAACCCTTAATTCCCTTTACTTCTAGGAAACTATCTATTTCTGTTTTAAATTTATTTAATGATGTAGCTTCCACAGCTTTCTGGGGCAGCAAATTCCACAAACCTACCACCCTCTGAGTGAAGAAGTTTCTCCTCATCTCAGTTTTGAATGAGCAGCCCCTTATTTTAAGATTATGCCCCCTAGTTCTAGTTTCACCCATCATTGGGAACATCCTCACCGCATCCACCCGATCAAGCCCCTTCACAATCTTATATGTTTCAATAAGATCGCCTCTCATTCTTCTGAACTCCAATGAGTAGAGTCCCAATCTACTCAACCTCTCCTCATATGACCACCCCCTCATCCCCGGGATTAACCGAGTGAACCTTCTTTGTACTGACTCGAGAGCAAGTATGTCTTTTCTTAAGTATGGACACCAAAACTGTATGCAGTATTCCAGGTGCGGCCTCACCAATACCTTGTACAACTGCAGCAATACCTCCCTGTTTTTATATTCCAACCCCCTAGCAATAAAAGCCAACATTCCATTGGCCTTCTTAATCACTTGCTGCACCTGCATACTAACTTTTTGAGTTTCGTGCACCAGGACCCCCAGATCCCTTTGTACTACAGTACTTTCCAGTTTCTTGCCATTAAGATAATAACTTGCTCGATGATTTTTCCTGCCAAAGTGCATAACCTCACACTTTCCAGTATTGTATTCCATCTGCCAAATCTCTGCCCACTTACTTAGCCTGTCTATGTCCCTTTGCAGGTTTTTTATGTCCTCCTCACTCACTACTTTCCATCCCATCTTTGTATCATCTGCAAACTTTGATATGTTACACTCGGTCCCCTCCTCCAAATCGTTAATATAGATTGTAAAGAGTTGGGGACCCAGCACTGACCCCTGCGGAACACCACTAGTTACTGGTTGCCAATCTGAGAACGAACCATTTATCCCAACTCTCTGCTTTCTGTTAGAGAGCCAATCCTCCACCCACGCCAGAATATTACCCCCAATCCCGTGATTTTTTATCTTGAGCAATAATCTTTTGTGTGGCACCTTGTCAAATGCCTTTTGGAAGTCTAAATACACTACGTCCACTGGTTCCCCTTTATCCACCCTGTATGTTACTTCCTCAAAAAACTCAAGCAAATTTGTCAAACATGACTTCCCCTTCATGAAACCATGCTGAGTTTGCCCCATTAAATTATGTTTATCCAAATGTCCCGTTACTGTCTCCTTAATAATGGACTCTAACATTTTACCAACCACAGATGTTAGGCTAACAGGTCTATAGTTTCCAGCCTTCTGCCTACTACCCTTTTTAAATAAGGGTGTTACATTAGCAGTTTTCCAATCTGCCGGGACCTTTGCTGAGTCCAGTGAGTTTTGGAAAATTATTACCAAAACTCACTGGACTCAGCAAAGGTCCCGGGCCAAAGGCGGGTATATGGAGTTCGGTCACTGATCAGCCATGATCTCATTGAATGGGGGAGCAGGCTCGAGGGGCTGAATGGCCTCCTCCTGTTCCTAGGTTCCAGTCGGGGCTGTATGAGGGGTTTTGATAGTAAATCAGGAGAAACTGTTTCCAGTGGCAGGAGGGTCAATAACCAGATGGCACAGATTTAAAGTAATTGGCAAAAGAACCAGAGGAGAATTTTTTTTACACAGCGAGTTGTTGTCTGGAACGCGCTGCCTGAAAGGGCGGTGGAAGCAGATTCAATAACAACTTTCAAAAGACAACTGGATAAATATGTGAAGGGGGAACATTTGCAGGGCTACGGGAAAAGAGCAGGGGGGAGTGGGACTAATTGGATCGCTCTTTCAAAGAGCTGGCACAGGCACGATGGGCCGAATGGTCTCCTCCTGTGTTGGATGAGTCTCTGATTGCCCCTTACTGCAAGGTGGGACATTTCGATCCCTGCATCAGCGGCCGGCATCCGCTCTGTAGCCAAGGTTTTCAATTTGGTCTATAAACCGAAACAAATATAAGTCGAGCTGAAACGTTGACTGTTTCTCTCTCCACAGATGCTGCCTGACCTGCCGAGTGTTACCAGCATTTTCTGTTTATATTTCAGATTTACAGCATCCGCAGATTTTGCCTTTTCAATTCGGTGCCAAATTAACAACAGCTTTCAGCCAGCGAGCACATACCCAGTGGGCACCGAGCCACCATGGTCCCAGCCGAACCAAGGCTGACATACATGGATCTCGGCGGGTCATAGATCATCACACTTGGCATAGAGAGGAGACTTCGCTCTCAGCAGTCCGAGCTGGATACAACAATATTTATACAGCTCCTTTAACATAGTAAAACATCCCAAGGTGCTTCACAGCAGCGGAATCAGACTAAGACTCGCTACCACAGGGAGTGGTTGAGACAAATAGCAGAGATGCATTTAAGGGGAAGCTGGATAAATACATGAAGGAGAAAGGAAGAGAAAGATATGTCGATAGGGTGAGATGAGGTAGAATGGGAGGAGGCGCATGTGGAGCATAAACACTGGCAAGGACCAGTTGGGCTGAAGGGCCTGTTTCTGTGCTGTAAAATTCACTGTAAAACAAAATTGACACCGAGTCACATTATAAGGAGATATTAGGACAGGTGACCAAAAGCTTGGTCAAAGAGGTAAGTTTTAAGGAGCGTCTTAAAGGAGGGGAGAGAGGTAGAGAGGTTTAGGGAGGGAATGCTAGAAATAAGGGCCTAAGCAGCTGGAGGCACGGCCACCAATGCTGGAGCGATAAAAATTATCCCCCATTTTATCCCCCAAGCAAGAGGCCAGAATTGGGGGAGCGCAGCGATCTCGGAGGGTTGTAGGTTACAGAGATAGGAAGGGGCGAGGCCTTCGAGGGATTTGAAAACAAGGATGAGAGGCATTGCCGAACCGGGAGCCAATATAAATCAGCGAGCACATGGGTGACGGGTGAACGGCACTTGATGCGAGTTAGGATACTCCTGGCTGGCCTCCCACATTCCAATCTACATAAACTTGAGCTCATCCAAAACTCTGCTGCCTGTGTCCTAACTCGCACCAAGTCCCGTTCACCCATCACCCCTGTGCTCGCTGACCTACATTGGTTCCCGGTTAAGCAGCGCCTCGATTTCAAAATTCTCAGCCTTGTTTTCAAATTCCTCCATGGTCTCACCCCTCCCTATCTCTGTAATCTCCTCCAGCCCCCCCACCCCCCACCCAGAGATATCTGCACTCCTCTAATTCTGCCCTCTTGAGGATCCCTGATTATAATCGCTCAACCTTTGGTGGCCGTGCCTTCTGTTGCCTGGGCCCTAATTCCCTGCCTAAACCTCTCCGCCTCTCTACCTCTCCTTCCTCCTTTAAGACGCTCCTTAAAACCTACCTCTTTGACCAAGCTTTTGGTCACCTGTCCTAATTTATCCTTATGTGGATCGGTGTCAAATTTTTTGTCTTAAAATACTCCTGTGCAGCCCCTTGGGACTTTTTACTACGTTAAAGGCACTATATAAATACAAGTTGTTGTTGATGATACGGGCAGCAGGGTTTTGGATGAGCTCGAGTTTAAGGAGGGTGCAAGGTGGGAGGCCGGCCAGAGTCTAGAGGTAACAAATGCATGAATGAGAGTTTCAGCAGCAGATAAGCTGAGACGGGGCAGAGATGGGTGATGTTATGGAGGTGGCGATCTTGGTGACGGAGAGGATATGGGGTCGGAAGCTCAGCTCAGGGTCAAATAGGACGGCGAGGTTATGAAAGGTCTGGTTCCGATATAAAGGGGTCAGTGTGCCACCCAGTCCCGTCAGAACGCAGGCCTCTCAGTGAGGAACCGGTGTCTCTCTATTTTTATTTCGAGGCGGTGGGAAGTACTGACCTGCGACCCGAGGCCTTGCCGAAGAGACTCTTCCAGAAGCCTGAGGCGCCCCTCCGTCTCCCGCTGGAGGTGCCGCCAGTTCGCGGCCACCTGATCGCTGGTCGCGGGCACCTCGCCCGGAGCTCGCCGGTCCGTCGGCATCGCGTCCCCGAGCGCGAGAAGGTCTCCAGAATCTCTGCGTCACAGACAGACACGGTTACTCCGAAGCAATTCCTCCCTCCGCACCCCCACCCCACCCCGAAGGCACCCTCTTCTTTTGGGGTTGGAGGTCCTGCATCCACCCGCTACTTCAGTCTTTTTAAACAGGCGAGCCCAGATGGCGGACATGGTGGGTCATTCAACCATGGGGAGCATCACCCCCTCCCAGTCCTGTCCCTGGATAGTGAGCGCACCCCTTTTTGAGTAAATAGTATTTACAGCACAGAAACAGGCCATTCGGCCCAACTGGTCCGTGACAGTGTTTATGCTCCACATGAGCCTCCTCCCACACACTCTTCATCTCACCCCATCTATTCCTTTCTCCCTCATGTGTTTATCTAGCTTCCCTTTAAATGCATCTATACTATTCGCTTCAACCACTCCCTGTGGGAGCGAGTTCCACATTCTCACCACTCTCTGGGTAAAGAAGTTTCTCCTGAATTCCCTATTGGATTTATTAGTGACTATCTTATATTTATGGCCCCTAGTTCTGGTCTCCCCCACAAGTGGAAACATCTTCTCTATGTCTACCCTATCGAACCCCTTCATAATCTTAAAGACCTTTATCAGGAATCCTCAGTCTTCCCTTTTTCTCAAGAAAAGAGCCCCAGCCTGTTCAGGGGGAGTCGCTGGGTACAGACAGTCTGGGACCCTGGCTCCTCGCACCCCTCCGAATCCAGGGGCACTGAGACAATAGTAACTCCCTGAACTGCTGAGCCTGCTGGGATCAGCCCCCACACCTTGCCCCACCTCCCCCCTGGACCATTTGGCGCAGTACCCCACTGGACGGACGGTGCGTTTACCAGTCGGGGGTGGGGGGGGAGCTCTCTCTCTTTGAATTGATTTTCTCTCCTTTCCTCCCCCCACCCCTTCTTCCTGCTGCCCCCGCCCCCTCACTCCTCACAGTCACAAACAATTCCCAGCTACCGGGGCAGACAGACTCCCCCCCACCCCGAGCCTTCGCATCTTGCCGTGAGGAGTCATGCAGAGGCAGCCCAGAGATGGCTCCCGCTCTGCACCTCCCTCCCTGTGATAAGGTCCCTTGACCTCGCTTAGTAAATTTCAGTGTGCCTCGATCAATTGTGTCCGTGCTCCGCCAACCTCCTGTCATTTTTGAGGGGGTGCTTTTTATACACAGAGAACAGTCATTCTGAACGCCATCAGTCAGGCCATTTCGAGCAAAGGTATGGAGCCCTCCCATAGGATCGTTGAGTCCACTCAGTCAGTGAGTGGCCCGTACAGTCCCAGGAATCCCAATCTCGTTCCCCCAGCCCCTCCCAATCACAGTCACAGCAGCAGTTACTGTGCTGTAATGGGACTCGGTGCCACTGGGTTAGGGAGGTGAAAATCAGCCAGGGATTCCGCTCCTGGTCGCTAACTGCCCCGTACTATCTCATCCCCATCTTTCATGCTAGTGCTGGCGGACTATTCCGCTGTTGAGGGCGTCACAGCAGTGCCCGAACCATCACCTGTGGACTCACGCGAAGGGATCACTGGCTGATTTCCCTAACCCAGGGCCACTGAGGCCAGTTACAATGCCTCCCCACCCAACACTGCTGAAAGAGCCCCCTCGGATATGGCAAAATGGCGCCTCGTCGCCACTGACTGCGCGCTGTCGATTAAAGTGACGGCAAACCGGGTGTGACTTCCCCTGCAATAACAACAGCGTTCCGAGCTGACTCAGTTTTTGAACCGGAGCTGTTCCCCTCCCACCCCCCACCCGCCGGGGCCAACCACAAAAGGGTTGCAGGTTTAGTGTTCATTGTCGCAGGTCACCCCAGGTCGAGACTTGGGTGTTTCCACGCCTGGCACATCTGGCCCAGCTGCAGATCGAACAGTAACATCTGCCTCGAAGGCGCATTCCAAAACACATTCTTTGGAAAATATATATATACTTTTTTAAAAACATGTTTAAATCAAAGAGCTGTCTACATCTGCTTCCACCCAGCCGGCAATTCCTGCTACTCGCTGACAGACTACCCACAGAACAAAGGTTTCCCCATCCCACACACACAGACCTCCCTTATCCACAGTGAGGCCTTCATCACAAGGGGGCTGGATTACAAAGGGGTAGAAGTGATGTTACCAGTTATACGGAGCCTTGGTCAGACCCCATCTGGAGGAACTGTGTTCATTTCTGGTCCCCGCACCTCGGCAAGGATAGATTGGCCTTGGAGGGGGGGGCAGCGCAGATTCACCAGAATGATGCCGGGACTAAAAGGGTTCAATTTTGAGGACAGGCTTCGTAAACTAGGCTTGTATACCATTGAGTTTAGAAGATTAAGAGGTGGTCTAATTGAGGTGTTTAAGATGATTAAAGGAGTTGACAGGGTAGAGAGAGAGAAACTGTTTCCTCTGGTGGGGGGGAGTCCAGAACATAATAGAACATAAGAAGTAGGAGCAGGAGTAGGCCATATGGCCCCTCGGGCCTGCTCCGCCATTCAATAGGATCATGGCTGATCCGAACCTAGACTCACGTCCACTTCCCTGCCCTCTCCCTGTAACCCCTAATTCCCTTACCTGCTAGGAAACTGTCTAGCTCCGTTTTAAATTTATTTAATGTTGCAGCTTCCACAGCTCTCTGGGGTAGCAAATTCCATAGATTTACTACCCTCTGAGTGAAGAAGTTTCTCCTCATCTCAGTTTTGAAAGGGCAGCCCCTTATTCTAAGATTATGCCCCCTAGTTCTAGTCTCACCCATCAGTGGAAACATCCTCACCGCATCCACCCGATCAAGCCCCCTCACAATCTTATATGTTTCGATAAGATCGCCTCTCATTCTTCTGAACTCCAATGAGTAGAAGCCCAACCTACTCAACCTTTCCTCATACGCCAACCCCCTCATCTCCAGAATCAACCGAGCGAACCTTCTCTGAACCGCCTCGAGAGCAAGTATATCTTTTCTTAAATATGGAAACCAAAACTGCACGCAGTATTCCAGGTGTGGCCTCACCAATACCCTGTATAACTGCAGCAAGACTTCCCTGTTTTTATACTCCATCCCCCTTGCAATAAAAGCCAAGATTCCATTGGCCTTCCTGATCACCTGCTGCACCTGCATACTAACTTTTTGTGTTTCATGCACCAGGACCCCCAGATCCCTTTGTACTGCAGCACTTTGCAGTTTCTCTCCATTTAGATAATAACTTGCTCTTCGATTTTTTCTGCCAAAGTGCATAACCTCACACTTTCCAATATTATATTCCATCTGCCAAATCTCTGCCCACTCACTTAGCCTGTCTATGTCCTTTTGCAAGTTTTTTATGTCCTCCTCACTCACTGCTTTCCCTCCCATCTTTGTATCGTTGGCAAACTTGGATATGTTGCACTTGGTCCCTTCCTCCAAATCATTAATATAGATTGTAAAGAGTTGGGGTCCCAGCACTGACACCTGCGGAACACCACTAGTTACTGATTGCCAGCCCGAGAACGAACCATTTATCCCAACTCTTTGTTTTCTGTTAGAGAGCCAATCTTCCACCCATGCCAGTATATTACCCCCAATCCCATGATTTCTTATCTTGATCAGTAATCTTTTGTGTGGAGCCTTGTCAAATGCCTTTTGGAAGTCCAAATACACTACATCCACTGGTTCCCCTTTATCCACCCTGTATGTTACATCCTCAAAGAATTCGAGCAAATTTGTCAAACATGATTTCCCTTTCATAAAACCATGCTGACTCTGTCCTATTAAATTATGTTTATCCAAATGCTCTGTTACTGTTTCCTTAATAATGGACTCCAACATTTTACCAAACACAGGTGTTAGGCTAACTGGTCTATAGTTTCCAGCTTTTTGTCCACTTCCCTTCTTAAATAAGGGTGTTACATTAGCAGTTTTCCAATCTGCCGGGACCTTTCCTGAGTCCAGGGAGTTTTGGAAAATAATCACCAATGCATCCACAATCCCTGCCGCTACTTCTCTCAAGACCCTAGGATGCAGGCCATCAGGTCCGGGGGATTTATCCGCCTTAAGTCCCATTATTTTACCGAGAACCACCTCCTTAGTGATTTTAATCGTGTTTAGCTCCTCCACCCCCCATTGCCCCCTGTTTGTCCAGTGTTGGGATATTTTTAGTGTCCTCTACTGTAAAGACTGATACAAAATATTTGTTCAGCGTCTTTGCCATCTCCATGTTACCCACCACTAGTTTCCCGGTCTCATCCTCTAAGGGACCAACGTTCACTTTAGCCACCCTTTTTCTTTTTATATAGCTATAGAAACTCGTGCTATCTGTTTTTATATTTTTTGCTAGTTTACTTTCATAATCTATCTTCCCTTTCTTAATTAATCTTTTAGTTATTCTTTGCTGGCTTTTAAATGTTTCCCAATCTTCTATCCTCCCATTCGATTTGGCTACTTTATATGCCCTTCTTTTCAGTCGGATACTATCCTTTATTACTTTACTAAGCCACGGATGGCTGTCTTTTCTTTTACTCCCCTTTTTCCTCAGTGGAATATATTTTTCTTGAAAGATGTGAAATATCTCCTTGAATGTAGACCACTGCTCTTGTACCGTCTTACACTTTAATCTGTTTTCCCAGTCCACTTTAGTCAATTCTACTCTCATACCTTCATAGTCTCCTTTATTTAAGCTCAGTACGCTGGTTTGAGATCCAACTCTCTCACCCTCAAACTGAATTTGGAATTCAACCATATTATGGTCACTCATTCCAAGGGGATCCTTTACTAGGACATTTTTTATTAATCCTGTCTCATTACACAGGACCAGATCTAAGATTGCCTGCCCCCTGGTTGGTTCAGTTACATACTGCTCAAGGAACCCGTCCCTAACACACTCTATGAACTCTTCCTCAAGGCTGCCATGCCCAATTTGATTAGTCCAGAACAAGGGGACATAACCTTAAAATTAGAGCCAGGCCATTTAGGAGTGATGTCAGGAAGCACCTCTTCACACAAAGGGTAGTGTAAATAGAAACACAGAAGATAGGAGCAGGGGTCGGCCCCTCGAGCCTGCTCCGCCATTCAATACGATCGTGGCTGATCATCCAAACTCAGTACCCTGTCCCTGCCTTCTCCCCATATCCCTTGATCCCCTTAGCCTGAAGAAATATATCTAACTCCTTCTTGAATATATTTAATGAATTAGCCTCAACTGCGTTCTGTGGTAGAGAATTCCACAGGTTCACCACTCTCTGGGTGAAGAAATTCCTCTTCATCTCTGTCCTAAATGGCTTACCCCTTATCCTTAGACTGTGACCCCTGGTTCTGGACTCCCCCGCCATTGGGAACATCCTTCCTGCATCTAGTCTGTCTAGTCCTGTTAGAATTTTATAAGTTTCAATGAGATCCCCTCTCATTCTTCTAAACTCCAGCGAGTACAAGCCCAATCGACCCAATCTCTCCTCATACGTCATTCCTGCCATCCCAGGTATCAGTCTGGTGAATCTTCGCTGCACTCCCTCCACGGCAAGAACATCCTTCCTCAGATAAGGCGACCAAAACTGCACACAACATTCACCAAGGCCCTGTACAACTGCAGCAAGACATCCTTGTTCCTGTACTCAAACCTTCTCGCTACGAAGGCCCACATACCATTTGCCTTCTTAACCGCCTGCTGCACCTGCATGCTTACCTTCAGCGACTGGTGCACAAGGACACCCAGGTCTTGTTGCACTTCCCCTTCTCCCAATCTATTGCCGTTCAGATAATAATCTGCCTTCCTGTTTTTGCCACCAAAGTGGATAACCTCGCATTTATCCACATTATACTGCATCTGCCATGCATCTGCCCAATCACCCAACCTGTCCAAATCGTACTGGAGTTTCTCGGCATCCTCCTCACAGCAGACACGCCCACCCAGCTTTGTGTCAGAAATCTGGAACTCTCCCAAACAGCTGTTGAGGCGGGGGGTCAATTGACAGTTTCAGAACTGGGATTGATAGATCTTTGTTAGGCAACGGTATTAGGAGTTGTGGAAGCAAGGAGGGTAGATGGAGTTAAGATACAGATCAGCCATGATCCAATCGAATGGAGGAAGAGGCTCGAGGGGCTGAATGGCCTCCTCCTGTTCCTATGGCCCGGCTTTTAGTCCGTTCCCAGGGCAGTGTTTAGAGCCTTCTGAACAGGAGACCAGCCCCCACCAAGAGAGCTTTCTGAACAGGAGACCAACCCCCACCAAGAGATCAGCCCCACCAACAGAGCTTTCTGAACAGGAGACCAACCCCCACCAAGAGATCAGCCCCACCAACAGAGCTTTCTGAACAGGAGACCAGCCCCCACCAAGACATCAGCCCCACCAACAGAGCTTTCTGAACAGGAGACCAGCCCCCACCAAGAGATCAGCCCCACCAATAGAGCTTTCTGAACAGGAGACCAACCCCCACCAAGAGATCAGCCCCACCAACAGAGCTTTCTGAACAGGAGACCAGCCCCCACCAAGAGATCAGCCCCACCAACAGAGCTTTCTGAACAGGAGACCAACCCCCACCAAGAGATCAGCCTCACCAACAGAGCTTTCTGAACAGGAGACCAGCCCCACCAAGAGATCAGCCCCACCAACAGAGCTTTCTGAACAGGAGACCAGCCCCCACCAAGAGATCAGCCCCACCAATAGAGCTTTCTGAACAGGAGACCAACCCCCACCAAGAGATCAGCCCCACCAACAGAGCTTTCTGAACAGGAGACCAGCCCCCACCAAGAGATCAGCCCCACCAACAGAGCTTTCTGAACAGGAGACCAACCCCCACCAAGAGATCAGCCTCACCAACAGAGCTTTCTGAACAGGAGACCAGCCCCACCAAGAGATCAGCCCCACCAACAGAGCTTTCTGAACAGGAGACCAGCCCCACCAAGAGATCAGCCCCACCAACAGAGCTTTCTGAACAGGAGACCAACCCCCACCAAGAGATCAGCCCCACCAACAGAGCTTTCTGAACAGGAGACCAGCCCCCACCAAGACATCAGCCCCACCAATAGAGCCTTCTGAACAGGAGACCAGCCCCCACCAAGACATCAGCCTCACCAACAGAGCTTTCTGAACAGGAGACCAGCCCCCACCAAGAGATCCCACTGAATGGGAGACCAGCCCACCCACTAGTAGAGCGATCGGCCCCTCTGACTGGGAGTCCAATAGATGAATACAGAATTCCCAGCCTGTCCAATGCAGGAACCTGTCTGTGTTAAGTGAGGTGTCACTGTGCTGGCGAATACCTCGAGGAGTAGTGAGTTGGGTCCTGCTCCTCTCCATCCGGGCTCTGCTGGTTTTGATGCCACATCCTCTCAGCGTGCAGGGCGATGTACTCGGTGAGGTGTTTGTGTTCCATCAGCTCCACCTCCAGCTCCTAGAGATCACACAGCGATACATTACCCTCTGGGAAAAGGGGGAACAGAACATTCTACAGACATCCGAGTACCTATTCGGTCAACTGATTATTAAAATGATAAAGCCAGCAGGTCACTCACTGCAAGCGCGCGTTCCATTTTGCTTTCAGAGGTAGGTTTCAAAGCGTGCTCTTACCAAGCTGGCGCAGGGAGCTCAGTTGGTGAATCCCAGCCAAGTTCCTGCACAGTCCTGGCTTCATGGAGAGTTAAACAGCACTGGCAACAAAACTAACTGTACAGAACCTGAACTCTTTGACCCTGCGTTTAATCTACACTAAAAGCGCTCTCTCCGACCTCACTCCCTCACACATCCCAGCTGTGTCAGCCATGGCTCAGTGGGTCGCACTCTCGCCTTGGAGTCAGGAGGTCGTGGGTTCAAGTCCCACTCCAGAGACTTGAGCACATAATCCAAGCCGACAGTCCCTGTGCAGCGCTGAGGGAGTGCTGCACTGTCGGAGATGCCATTTTCAGGCCAAGTCTGTCCTCTCAAAAACAGGCCTTGGTTTAACATCCAAGTCAAAAGAAGGCACCTCTGACCATGTAGCACTCTCTCAGCACTTCCCCTTTGACAGTGCAGCACTCCCTCAGTACTGACCCTCCGACAGTGCAGCGCTCCCTCAGTACTGACCCTCCGACAGTGCAGCGCTCCCTCAGTACTGCCCCTCCGACAGTGCAGCGCTCCCTCAGTACTGCTCCTCCGACAGTGCAGCGTTCCCTCAGTACTGCCCCTCCGACAGTGCAGCGCTCCCTCAGTACTGCCCCCTCCGACAGTGCAGCACTCCCTCAGTACTGCCCCTCTGACAGTGCAGCGCTCCCTCAGTACTGACCCTCCGACAGTGCAGCACTCCCTCAGTACTGCCCCTCCGACAGTGCGGCGCTCCCTCAGTACTGCCCCTCCGACAGTGCGGCGCTCCCTCAGTACTGCTCCTCCAAGGCCAATCAGGGTGAGAGCAGCCCCTGGGATTCACGTACCTGGCCACAGGTTCCAGTGGCTAGTAGTGATGGTAGGCCTGCTAAATAGCTAGTCTGAGAGACTAATTACATAGAATGGCATAGAATGGAGAGGCTATGCAGCCCAACTGGTCTATGCTGGTGTTTATGCTCCACACGAGCCTCCTCCCACCCGACTTCATCTAAGCCTATCAGCATATCCTTCTATTCCTTTCTCCCTCATGGGGGGATTGTCCTATGAGGAGAGATTGAGTAGACTAGGCCTATATTCTCTGGAGTTTAGAAGAATGAGAGGTGATCTCATTGAAACATACAACATTCTTACAGGGCTTGGCAGGGTAGATGAAGGGAGGATGTTTCCCCTGGCTGAGGAGTCTGGAACCAGGGGTCACAGACTCAGAATAAGGGGTCGGCCATTTAGGACTGAGATGAGGAGAAATTTCTTCACTCAGAGGGTGGTGAATCTTTGGAATTCTCTACCCCAGAGGGCTGTGGAGGCTCAGTCGTTGAGTATATTCAAGACAGAGATCGATGGATTTTTGGATATTAAGGGAATCGAGGGATATGGGGATAGTGCAGGAAAGTGGAGATGAGGTAGAAGATCAGCCATGATCTTATTGAATGGCGGAGCAGGCTCGAGGGGCCGAATGGCTGACTCCTGCTCCTATTTCTTATGTTCTTATGTTTATCTAGTTTCCCCGTAAATACATCTATAGTACGTGCCTCAACCACTCCTTGTGGTAGCAAGTTCCACATTCTCACCACACTCTGGGTAAAGACGTTTCTCCTGAATTCCCTATTGGATTTATTAGTGACTATCTTATTTTGATGGTCCATAGCTCTGGTCTCCCCTGCAAGTGGAAACATTTTCTCTATGTCTACCCTATCAAACCCCTTCATAATCTTAAAGACCTCAGGTCAGTCCTCAGCCTTCTCTTTTCTAAAGAAGAGCCCCAGCCTGTTCAGTCTTTCTTGAAAGTTATAACCTCTCAGTTGTGGCATCATCCTTGTAAATATTTTTGTGCATCTTCTCCAGTGCCTCTGTCTCCTTTGCATAATATGGAGACCAGGACTGTGCACAGTGCAATTACCTTCTGTTGCTGCAGGCTGTCTTGTCTTGTGAGCCTGGGTTTGGTAGCGGGCAAGATTGGCTGAACAGTCGGCAGCTGAAGGTAGAAGGTCCCGTCAGTTTGTGCGATCTCCTTGGCATGTGCCTCCTGTGTCGAGTGAGCAAATGGTTAGGATCGGACACACATACCATCAGCAGAACCAACAAATCTGCAGGAATCTCTTGATATGGAATCATTCTGCATCAGGATAGAGGTAACGCCCATTGAACGTTGTGTGGAAGATGATGATGAACAAGCTCCCAGGGTCTTAACATAGAAACATAGAAGATAGGAGCAGGAGTAGGCCATTCGGCCCCTCGAGCCTGCTCCGTCATTCAATGAGATCATGGCTGATCATCCAAATTCAGTACCCTGTCCCTGCCTTCTCCCCATATCCCTTGATCCCCTTAGCCTTAAGAAATATATCTAACTCCTTCTTGAATATATTTAATGAATTGGCCTCAACTGTCTTCTGTGGTAGAGAATTCCACAGGTTCACCACTCTCGGTGAAGAAATTCCTCCTCATCTCAGCCCTAAATGGGTTACCCCTTATCCTTAGACTGTGACCCCTGGTTCTGGACTCCCCCGCCATCGGGAACATCCTTCCTGCATCTAGTCTGTCTAGTCCTGTTAGAATTTTATAAGTTTCGATGAGATCCCCTCTCATTCTTCTAAACTCTAGCGAGTATAAGCCTAATCGAGCCAATCTCTCCTCATATGTCATTCCTGCCATCCCAGGTATCAGTCTGGTGAATCTTCGCTGCACTCTCTCCATGGCAAGAACATCCTTCCTCAGATAGGGCGACCAAAACTGCACACAATACTCAAGATGTGGTCTCACCAAGGCCCTGTACAGCTACAACTATCGTGCCAATGTTACAATGTTTGGACCCTCGTTGATATTTCTTGTAATCCCTCCGCAATCATAGAATCTTACAGCACAGAGGGAGGCCATTCGGCCCATCGTGCCTGGGCCGCCTTTTTGCAAGAGCTATCCAATTAACCCCACTTCCCTGCTCTTTCCCCCACTCCCCTGCTCTTTCCCCCACTCCCCTGCTCTTTCCCCCACTCCCTGCAACTCTTTCCTTTTCAAGTATTTATCCAATTCCCTGTGGAAAGTTACTGTTGAATCTGCTTCCACCACCCATTCAGGCAGCGCATTCCAGATCACAACAACTTGCTGCATTAAAAAAAATGTCTCCTCATCTCCCCTCTGGTTGTTTTGCCAATTATCTTAAATCTGTGTCCTTTGGTTACTGACCCTTCTGCCACTGGAAACTGTTGCTTCTCTAGTCTCGCCACATAATTGAAGTCCCTCATCCCTGGTACCATCCTACTAAATCTCCTCTGGACCCTCTCCAAGGTCTTGACATCCTTTCTAAATTGTGGGGCTCAAAATTGAACACAATACCCCAGCTGATGTCTAACCAGTGATTTATAACAGTTTAGCATAACTTCCTTGCTTTTGTACTCTATGCCTCTACTTATAAAGCCAGATTAAATGGGTGGGTAGAGTCCGTGATAGGGGAGAGTGTACATGGGCTGTGGGAGGAGATTAAATGGGTGGGTAGAGTCCGTGATAGGGGAGAGTGTACATGGGCTGTGGGAGGAGATTAAATGGGTGGGTAGAGTCTGTGATAGGGGAGAGTGTACATGGGCTGTGGGAGGAGATTAAATGGGTGGGTAGAGTCCGTGATAGGGGAGAGTGTACATGGGCTGTAGGAGGAGATTAAATGGGTGGGTAGAGTCTGTGATAGGGGAGAGTGTACATGGGCTGTGGGAGGAGATTAAATGGGTGGGTAGAGTCTGTGATAGGGGAGAGTGTACATGGGCTGTGGGAGGAGATTAAATGGGTGGGTAGAGTCTGTGATAGGGGAGAGCGTACATGGGCTGTGGGAGGAGATTGAATGGGTGGGTAGAGTCCGTGATAGGGGAGAGTGTACATGGGCTGTGGGAGGAGATTAAATGGGTGGGTAGAGTCCGTGATAGGGGAGAGTGTACATGGGCTGTGGGAGGAGATTAAATGGGTGGGTAGAGTCTGTGATAGGGGAGAGTGTACATGGGCTGTGGGAGGCGATTAAATGGGTGGGTAGAGTCCATGATAGGCTGAGGGTGGGGTGTATAGAGTAGGGGGTTGATTAGCTTTCTTTGTCAGAAAAGGAATTAAAGTAGAGGAGCAAGAGGATATTACAAGTGTAGAAATCTAGCTAATCAGAAATCCCAGTGTCTGTCCACCCAGCACTGTATCGTAGACCAACCCAAGAGAAAGAACTGGGTCTGCAGCTGTGAAATCACATCACCAAGGTAACCAATGAAGGGAAACGAGTGGCAGTGGGAGATTTCAATTATCCATTAATAAGGTGGATGCACCAGGAACAGGAGATGGGAGGGGCCAAGAGGCATTTAGTGATGCAATCAATGACTGCTAACTTAATTCAACACCAGAGGGGACACTCTCTTGGATTTCGATGAGCTACAGCTGATGGGTGACACAGAGAGAGTTGTGAGGCTCACTCTTAGTGGTTGAGGCAGGAAGCTGTGTTAACATTCAATAATAGATGAGATTGGAGAGGTGGATGAAGGGATATTGGAACAGGGTGGGTAAACGTGATTGGGACTGTCTGTTTGCACGGAGGGGAAACACCGACATGGACTGGTTGGGCCCAGTGCCCGGATCCTGCGTTGGAACTTCAATGTATGTGTAAGTGCAAATGTAAAATATGAGGCTGCAGTTTCAAAAGGCTTGGTTTGCAGAAATGAAAAGGGACCTGGAGGAAGTTAAATGGGGCACTTTTTAAAAAAAAAAACCTGAAAGAAAGAGCCTGCGTTTCGATAGCGCCTTTCATGTCCTCAGGACGTCCCAAAGCGCTTTACAGCTAATTAAATACTTGGTAATGTGGGAAACGCAGCAGCCAATTTGTGCACAGCAAGATCCCACAAACAGCAATGCGATAAATGATCATATGTATAGTTTTTTTAGATTGAAGGATCAATATTGACCAGGAGACGGGGGACTCCCCAGCTCTTCTTCCAATAGTGCCATGGGATCTTTTACCTGAGAGGGCAGTCGGGGCCTCAGTTTAACATCTCATCCAAAAGACAACACCTCCGACAGTGCAGCAGTCCCTCAATACTGCCCCTCTGACAGTGCAGCACTCGCTCAGTACTGCCCCTCCGACAGTGCAGTACTCCCTCAGTACTGCCCCTCTGACAGGGCAGCACGCCCTCCGTACTGCCCCTCTGACAGGGCAGCACGCCCTCCGTACTGCCCCTCTGACAGTGCAGCACTGGCTCAGTACTGCCCCTCTGACAGTGCAGCTCTCCCTCCGTACTGCCCCTCCGACAGTGCAGCTATCGCTCATTACTGCCCCTCTGACAGTGCAGCACTCCCTCAATACTGTCCCTCCGACAGTGCAGTGCTCCCTCGGTACTGTCCCTCCGACAGTGCAGCACTCCCTCAGTACTGCCCCTCCGACAGTGCAGCACTCCCTCAGTACTGCCCCTCCAACAGTGCAGCTCTCCCTCAGTACTGCCCCTCCGACAGTGCAGTGCTCCCTCGGTACTGTCCCTCCGACAGTGCAGCTCTCCCTCAGTACTGCCCCTCCGACAGTGCAGTGCTCACTCAGTTAAAGGAATCCAGAAACGTTCTTGATTGAATGTAGCCAAAGTTATTGGAAAGAGTTTTTGCTTACATTAGAAGTCAGAGGGAACCTTTGCAAGGGGGCTTAGGCGGGATGTCAGCCGTGGCTCAGTGGGTAGCACTCGCGCCTCTGAGTCAGAAGGTTGTGGGTTCAAGTCCCACTCCAAAGACTTGAGCACAAAAGTTTAGGCTAACATTCCCAGGGCAGTACTGAGGGAATGCCGCATTGTCAGAGGGTTAGTACTGAGGGAGCGCCGCACTGTTGGAGGGGCAGTACTGAGGGAGTGCTGCACTGTCGGAGGGGCAGTACTGAGGGAGTGCTGCACTGTTGGAGGGGCAGTACTGAGGGAGTGCTGCACTGTCGGAGGGGCAGTACTGAGGGAGTGCTGCACTGTTGGAGGGGCAGTACTGAGGGAGTGCTGCACTGTCGGAGGGGCAGTACTGAGGGAGTGCTGCACTGTTGGAGGGGCAGTACTGAGGGAGCGCCGCACTGTCGGAGGGGCAGTACTGAGGAAATGCTGCACTGTCGGAGGGGCAGTACTGAGGGAGAGCTGCACTGTCGGAGGGGCAGTACTGAGGGAGCGCTGCACTGTCGGAGGGGCAGTACTGAGGAAATGCTGCACTGTCGGAGGGGCAGTACTGAGGGAGCGCCGCACTGTCATATGTACCATCTTTCAGATGAGACGTTAAAATGAGGACCCGCCTTTCCTCTCAGGTGGATGTAAACGATCTCATAGCACTATTTCGAAGAAGAGCAGGGGAGTTATCCTCTGCCCAATATTTATCTCTCAACCAACATCACTAAAACAGATGATCTGGTCATTATCACAGTGCTGTGTGTGGGAGCTTGCTGTGCACAAAATGGCTGCCGCGTTTCCCACATTACAACAGTGACTACACTTCAAAAGTACTTCATTGGCTATAAAGCACTTTGGGACATCCTGAGGTGGTGAAAGGCGCTATAGAAATGCAAGGCTTTCTTTTCTTAGCGGAACAGTTGAGCAGCCATCTTGTGTCTTTATCTAATGGAGTGGGTTAGACCTGCCCCTTTGTATAACAGATTCAACTGAAGTTCAAACGGGCCTGTTTGCACATCTTGAGGGAGCTGGCAAAATGAAAGGGGCTCGGGGTGAATAAATGTTTTAAAATTTAGGCCCAGAGGACGGAAGGAGATGGCAGGGGGTGTCGGTGAGGTTCTGGTCAATATTTCCAATGGTTCACTGAGAATCGGAAGCGTGCCCAATGATTGGAGGAAAAGGAGTGAGGTGCCCTTATTTAGCAACACAACCTCTAGAACTATAGTTTGATCTCAGTGGTGGGAAATTAATAGAAAGCATCATTAGGGATGTTATTAATGATCAGCTAGAAGACTAGGCTTGATGGGAGCTTCCAAAAACAGCAGTCATGGCCGGCAAATCCGATCCGTTCTTTTCAAGAATTTACTTGGATTTCCAAAAAGCTTTCCAATAAAATGCCACGTGAGAGACTCTGTGACTAAAATGAATTCCCGAGAGGGGGATACTGCGGGATGGACCGCAAAGCGGCTAAAGGACTGTTAGCAAAGGCTGGTTATAAATGGAGCTGTTCCACAAGGGGGTCCGCAGGGTCAACCAGTGGGGTTCCCCGGGGTTCAGTGCTGGGGCCCCTCCTATTTCCGATGTTTATTAAATGATCTGGAGCAAGGCATAGACACGGTGGTTAGTAAATTGATGGATGCCATGTTTCAGCATCTTGGGGGTCACCATTGACCAGAAACTTAACTGGACCAGCCACATAAATACTGTGACTACAAGAGCAGGTCAGAGGCTGGGTATTCTGCAGTGAGTGTCTCACCTCCCGACTCCCCAAAGCCTTTCCACCATCTACAAGGCACAAGTAAGGAGTGTGTTGGAATAATCTCCACTTGCCTGGATGAGTGCAGCTCCAACAACACTCAAGAAGCTCCACACCATCCAGGACAAAGCAGCCCGCTTGATTGGCACCCCATCCACCACCTTAAACATTCACTCCCTCCACCACCGGCGTACCGTGGCTGCAGTGTGTACCATCTACAAGATTCACTGCAGCAACTCGCCAAGGCTCCTTCGGCAGCACCTCCCAAACCTGCGACCTCTTCCACTTAAAAGGACAAGGGCAGCAGGCGCATGGGAACACCACCACCTCCAAGTCACACACCATCCTGACTTGGAAATATATTGCCGTTCCTTCATCGTCACTGGGTCAAAATCCTGGAACTCCCTCCCTAACAGCACTGTGGGAGCACCTTCACCACACGGACTGCAGCGGTTCAAGGTGGCTCACCACCACCTTCTCAAGGGCAATTAGGGATGGGCAATAAATGCTGGCCTTGCCAGCGACGCCCAGATCCCATGAACAAATAAAAAGAATGGGGTCTCTCTCCCGGCTTGTAACCCAGCCTCTATCTTGCATCCTTTTGCACAGATGGTCAAAGATCAAAGGGCTTCCAAACGCAATGGGTGTGAGTTGTTTTTCAATTGCCAGGGTAAACTAATGAATTGCTTATTGTTTAGGCCCCAAATATTTTCAGTGTAAAAATGATCAAAATTCCTAAAATGCGACAGCTATTATGGTTTCTGCTTCCACCCCTGTCTAACCACCCTCTGTATAAATAAAAGTCTCCTACCTTCTCCCTTTGTTCTTTGGGTGATTATATTAGGTTTATGCTCTCGAGTTACTGACTCACCGATTTGTGTTTTTCCTGATTTACCTTATCAAAACATTTCAGAATTTTCAACCCCTGTCAGATCTCCTCTTAACCTCCCTCTGCATTAATGAAAAAAGCCTCAGTTTCTCTGGTCTCTCTATATAATTAAAACCCCTCATTCTCGGGGTGTGGGTGTCGCTGGCAAGGCCAGCATTTATTGCCCATCCCCAATTGCCCTTGAAAAGGTGGTGCTGAGCCACCTTCTTGAACCGCTGCAGTCCGTGTGGTGAAGGTACTCCCACAGTGCTGTTAGGGAGGGAGTTCCAGGATTTTGACCCAACGACGATGAAGGATTGGCGATATACTTGCAAGACAGGATGGTGTGTGACTTGGAGGGGAACTTGGAGGTGGTGGTGTTCCCATGCGCCTGCTGCCCTTGTCCTTCTAGGTGGTAGAGGTCGCGGGTTTGGGACGTGCTGTCGAAGAAGCCTTGGCGAGTTGCTGCAGTGCATCTTGTAGATGGTACACACTGCAGCCACGGTACGCCGGTGGTGGAGGAAGTGAATGTTTAAGGTGGTGGATGGGGTGCCAATCAAGCGGGCTGCTTTGTTCTAGTAAGTGAATCTCTTCTGCATCCTCTCCATGACATTGACATCCTTCCTAAAATAGGGTGCCCAAACCGGGATCCAATATTCTAACCATGTTTCGTACAGTTTTACATTATCCCTTTGGTTTGGTATTCAATGTCCCTATTTATCAAACATGTCATCCCATTTAATTTCTTTAAATAATTTTATCAACTTGTCCTCCCACATTTAAAGATTTATATATCTGAATCCCTACGTCTCTTTACACCTCTACTCCTTTTAAAGTTTCACCATTTACTGTATATTTCCATTCATTCTTCTTCCCAACACATATCACACTCATTTCTCTCTACTGAAGTTCATCACACTAAGGGTTACTGGCATATAGAGAAGATACACTAGGGCACAGTAGGATGTAGAGGAGATACACATTCAGTACAGTGGGAGATAGAGGATGCACTCTGGGACAGTGGAAATTAGGCATGACTGTGGGATGGACAAGATACATACTATGGAAAACTGGGATATAGAGAGGATATGCACAGTGGGGTATTGAGGAGGTACACACTGGGGAACAGTGGGATAAGAGAAAAGACAGAGTGGGGAACTGTAGGATATGTGGGGGACATTCGGGAACAGTGAGGTCCAGAACCAAACACTGGGTACAGTGGGGTACAGGGGTGCACCATGCAAACAGAAGGTGCTATTTGAGCACTGACAGTATTTGGGCGTTAGATTGTGGATTAAAACACTCTGACTGTACCTGCGCCTCACTCTGTACGTCTTGCAGCTTAGCCTGGAACCTCACCAAGCTGCCTTTTAAAGTCCCCAAAAGCAGCGAGAGTGATTCGAGCTCGGGCCGGAAAGCACCGCTCCCCTCCTGCCCTGCCTGTGCCAGCTCGCCCACCTTCTGTTCGATCTCCAGCAGCATACTCTGCGAGGAGGGGGAGAAAAGAAAGAAAGACTTGCATTTATACAGCGCCTTTCACAACCTCAGGGCATCCCAAAGTGCTTTACAGCCAATGAAGTACTTTTGAAGTATAGTCGCTGTTGTAATGTAGGAAACGCAGCAGCCAATTTGCGCACAGCAAGCTCCCACAAACAGCAATGTGAAATTGGCCAGATAATCAATTTTTAGTGAGGTTGGTTGAGGGATAAATATTGGTCAGGACACCGGGGAGAACTCCCCTGCTCTTCAAAATAGTGCCATGGGATCTTTTACATCCACCTGAGAGAGCAGACGGGCCTCGGTTTAACATCTCATCCGAAAGATGGCACCTCTGACAGTGCAGCACTCCCTCAGTACTGCACTGGAGTGTCAGCCTAGATTCTGTGCTCTAGTCTCTGGAGTGGAACTTGAACCCACAACCTTCTGACTCAGAGGCAAGGGTGCTGCCCACGGCTGACATGAGAGAGAGAGAGAGAGAGAGAGAGAGAGAGAGAAAGAGAGAAAAAGAGAAAGAGAGAATGAATGAGGATAATCGGAATGAATGAGGATAATCGGATGTTGCAGCTCTCCCCGGCATGCGTCACTCTCAGACAGGAGATAATGACCAGGCAGTAACGTAATGTTCTGTTTGTGCCCACCGATTGTGTCTTTCCTTCCTTGGCAAGACTCCCTCCATCCCCCGTGAGATAGTTACCAGTTCAAGGATCAATTTGCAGTGCGATACAAGCCTCCATAATAAGCTAACAACAGTCCGTGCATGTAAACCAGCTGATTAGAGCTGCATGGATTACTTTAACAGCTCAACCTGTGTAGCAGCAAGGGACTGACAAATGAATTCAATAAGAACACAATGTTTTGTTAGTGCTGCTAATATAATCATTCTGTATTTTTCCCAGAAACTATTACCAGACAGTAGCTCTGGGCCAGGAGAAATTAATTCTCCAGTCGCTCTATTAAATTGACCTTTTCATCATTTTTAAGTAAGTATCTACTAATTTCCCTCTTCTCTCAGCCTCCAAGCTCCACCGTTTAAGGGTGGTAGAAATAAATGGAACTCAGCACCTCCTGAAGGAACAAGGTTCGGAGTCTGCAGCACCTCCTGATCAGTGGAAAAAACTTACAAAAAGATCGGAAACACAAATGCATTCCATTCGATATCAGGGAGGGCAGTCACAGAGAGAGAGACTGAGAGAGAACAAGGCACAGACCGAGAAAGGGAGAAAGAGTTTACAGATAGAGGCAGAGAATGAACTGGACTGATATAAAGGCAGCGTGAGTTGGAATCAAAGAAGAAAGAAAGAGAAACCGAGATAAGAGATGAGAAAGACAGACACAGACCAACAGTGAGAGAGACCAACAGAGAAACAGAGAGAGACCAACAGAGAAACAGAGAGAGAGACCAACAGAGAAACAGAGAGAGACCGACAGAGAAACAGAGAGAGAGAGACCAACAGAGAGAGAGACCAACAGAGAAACAGAGAGAGAGACCGACAGAGAAACAGAGAGAGACCAACAGAGAAACAGAGAGAGAGACCGACAGAGAAACAGAGAGAGAGACCGACAGAGAAACAGAGAGAGACCAACAGAGAAACAGAGAGAGAGACCAACAGAGAAACAGAGAGAGAGACCGACAGAGAAACAGAGAGAGACCAACAGAGAAACAGAGAGAGAGACCAACAGAGAAACAGAGAGAGAGACCAACAGAGAGAGAGACCAACAGAGAAACAGAGAGAGACCGACAGAGAAACAGAGAGAGACCGACAGAGAAACAGAGAGAGACCGACAGAGAAACAGAGAGAGACCGACAGAGAAACAGAGAGAGACCAACAGAGAAACAGAGAGAGACCGACAGAGAAACAGAGAGAGAGAGACTGACAGAGAAACAGAGAGAGACCAACAGAGAAACAGAGAGAGAGTGAAGTATGGGGCCCACTCAATCACCATAGCTACACTAAATGGGAAAAACACACAATAGAAGCCCTACATGCAGAATTTTGCCGAAGCATTCTTCGCACCCAAAGGAAAACACCAACAAATGCATGTAGAGCTGAACTAGGCAGATACCCACTGATAATAAACATCCAAAAACGAGCACTAAACTTTCTAAATCACCTCAAATCTAGTTCCCCAGACACCCTTCATTTCAAAGCCCTCCAGACCCAAGAGCCGAACCCAGAAACGAGTCCCCTGAGTCAGTTGTTACTGAAACTAAGTTCTCCTACCCAGCCGGACCCTGACCAGTCCCAGACCAACACTGCTCCCCAAACACCAATCCGAGTGAACCAAATCATTAAACAATGCAAAGAAACCTACCTGGAACATTGGAACACAATAACCAAAAGCCAAAGCAGATTAGAATGCTACCGGGCCCTAAAAAGAGAATATAAACTGGCAAGACTATCTCTCGACCATCAGAGACACAAAACAGAGACAGACCCTCACCAGATACAGACTAAGCGACCACCAACTGGCAATTGAAAAAGGAAGATACAAGAAATCCTGGCAACCTAAAGAAAATAGAATACCGAATGTACCCAACGACTGTTTAAATTAATACTGAATGTACCCAACGAGGGTCAACGACTGTTTAAATTAATACTGTCTGTACCCAACGAAGGTCAAAATTGTTTGACACCTACAGAATGTTGGAAACCTGTACTTTTTTGTTATGTAAGCTTTGGCAATATGGTTCCCTGTAAACTTTCATGCCAATAAAGCATTTGAATTTGAATTTGAATTTGAATTTGACTGAGACTGACAGAGAAACAGAGAGAGAGAGACCAACAGAGAAACAGAGAGAGACCAACAGAGAAACAGAGAGAGAGACCAACAGAGACAGAGAGAGACGAACAGCGAAACAGAGAGAGACCAACAGAGAAAAAGAGAGAGAGACCAACAGAGAAACAGAGAGAGAGACCAACAGAGAAACAGAGAGAGAGACCAACAGAGAAAGAGAGAGAGAGACCAACAGAGAAAGAGAGAGAGAGACCAACAGAGAAACAGAGAGAGAGACCAACAGAGAAACAGAGAGACCGACAGAGAAACAGAGAGAGAGACCAACAGAGAAACAGAGAGAGAGACCAACAGAGAAACAGAGAGAGAGACCAACGGAGAAACAGAGAGAGACCAACAGAGAAACAGAGAGAGAGACCAACAGAGAAACAGAGAGAGAGACCAACAGAGAAACAGAGAGAGAGACCAACAGAGAAACAGAGAGAGAGACCAACAGAGAAACAGAGAGAGAGACCAACAGAGAAACAGAGAGAGACCAACAGAGAAACAGAGAGAGAGACCAACAGAGACAGAGAGAGACGAACAGCGAAACAGAGAGAGACCAACAGAGAAAAAGAGAGAGAGACCAACAGAGAAAGAGAGAGAGAGACCAACAGAGAAAGAGAGAGAGAGACCAACAGAGAAAGAGAGAGAGAGACCAACAGAGAAAGAGAGAGAGAGACCAACAGAGAAAGAGAGAGAGAGACCAACAGAGAAACAGAGAGAGAGACCAACAGAGAAACAGAGAGACCGACAGAGAAACAGAGAGAGAGACCAACAGAGAAACAGAGAGAGAGACCAACAGAGAAACAGAGAGAGAGACCAACGGAGAAACAGAGAGAGACCAACAGAGAAACAGAGAGAGAGACCAACAGAGAAACAGAGAGAGAGACCAACAGAGAAACAGAGAGAGAGACCAACAGAGAAACAGAGAGAGAGACCAACAGAGAAACAGAGAGAGAGACCAACAGAGAAACAGAGAGAGAGACCAACAGAGAAACAGAGAGAGTGACCAACGGAGAAACAGAGAGAGACCAACAGAGAAACAGAGAGACCAACGGAGAAACAGAGAGAGACCGACAGAGAAACAGAGAGAGAGACCAACAGAGAAACAGAGGGAGAGACCAACAGAGAAACAGAGAGAGAGACCGACAGAGAGAGAGAGAAACAGAGAGAGAGAGACCGACAGAGAAACAGAGAGAGAGACCGACAGAGAAACAGAAAGAGACCAACAGAGAAACAGAGAGACCGACAGAGAAACCGAGAGAGAGACCGACAGAGAAACCGAGAGAGAGACCGACAGAGAAACCGAGAGAGACCGACAGAGAAACAGAGAGAGAGACCGACAGAGAAACCGAGAGAGAGACCAACAGAGAGACAGAGAGAGAGACCGACAGAGAAACCGAGAGAGAGACCGACAGAGAAACCGAGAGAGACCGACAGAGAAACAGAGAGAGAGACCAACAGAGAAACAGAGAGAGTGACCAACAGAGAAACAGAGAGAGAGACCAACAGAGAAACAGAGAGAGACCAACAGAGAAACAGAGAGAGACCGACAGAGAAACAGAGAGAGAGAAACAGAGAGAGAGACCGACAGAGAAACAGAGAGAGAGACCGACAGAGAAACAGAGAGAGACCAACAGAGAAACAGAAAGAGACCAACAGAGAAAGAGACCAACAGAGAGAGACGAACAGAGAAACAGAGAGAGAGACCGACAGAGAAACAGAGAGACCAACAGAGACAGAGAGAGAGACCGACAGAGAAACAGAGAGAGAGACCAACAGAGAAACAGAGAGAGACCAACAGAGAAACAGAGAGAGAGACCAACAGAGACAGAGAGAGAGACCGACAGAGACACAGAGAGAGAGACCAACAGAGAAACAGAGAGAGACCAACAGAGAAACAGAGAGAGAGACCAACAGAGACAGAGAGAGAGACCGACAGAGACACAGAGAGAGAGACCAACAGAGACAGAGAGAGAGACCAACAGAGACAGAGAGAGAGACCAATAGAGAAACAGAGAGAGACCAACAGAGAAACAGAGAGAGAGACCGACAGAGAAACAGAGAGAGAGACCGACAGAGAAACAGAGAGAGAGACCAACAGAGAAACAGAGAGAGAGACGTCTCGACAGAGAAACAGAGAGAGAGACGTCTCGATAGAGAAACAGAGAGAGAGACCGACAGAGAAACAGAGAGAGAGACCAACAGAGAAACAGAGAGACCAACAGAGAAACAGAGAGAGCGACCAACAGAGAAACAGAGAGAGAGAGACTGACAGAGAAACAGAGAGAGAGACGAACAGAGAAACAGAGAGAGAGACCGACAGAGAAACAGAGAGAGAGACCAACAGAGAAACAGAGAGACCAACAGAGAAACAGAGAGAGAGACCAACAGAGAAACAGAGAGAGACCAACAGAGAAACAGAGAGAGACCAACAGAGAAACAGAAAGAGACCGACAGAGAAACGAGAGAGAGACCAACAGAGAAACAGAGAGAGACCAACAGAGAAACAGAGAGACCGACAGAGAAACAGAGAGAGAGACCGACAGAGAAACAGAGAGAGAGACCGACAGAGAAACAGAGAGACCGACAGAGAAACAGAGAGAGACCGACAGAGAAACAGAGAGACCGACAGAGAAACAGAGAGAGAGACCGACAGAGAAACAGAGAGAGAGACCGACAGAGAAACAGAGAGAGAGACCAACAGAGAAACAGAGAGAGACCGACAGAGAAACAGAGAGAGAGACCGACAGAGAAACAGAGAGAGAGACCGACAGAGAAACAGAGAGAGAGACCGACAGAGAAACAGAGAGAGAGACCGACAGAGAAACAGAGAGAGAGACCGACAGAGAAACAGAGAGAGAGACCAACAGAGAAACAGAGAGACCAACAGAGAAACAGAGAGAGAGACAGTTTGTGTGACAGATGGAAGAAGTGAAACAGGCAGATGGAGCCTAAATTATGCCTTAATGACCTAAATATTTTAAACCGATAATCCATAAATTTGCTACAGAGCTTGGGAATTCATTGCTTTTTAAACTTTCCCCTTGCTCTCCTCTGCTAAAGGCGTGACTCTTGGGTGATGCTGTCCATGGTTGATAATCCCTCCGACTCTCATTATTCAGCTCTCACACAAGCACCAGTCAGTGCCCCGCCCGGGACCTTGACTTCATGGGTGAGACGTCTGTCACTCTCTCTCCGTCTGTCTCTCTCTATCACTCGCTCTGTCTGTCTCTGTTTGTCTGTCTCTGTCTGTCTGTCTCTCTCTGTCTGACTCTACCACTCTCTCTCTGTCTATCACTCTATCTCTCTGTCTGTCTCTCTGTGTCTATCACTGTATACTGTTCTCTATCTCCATCTACTGTCTGTTCTAATTGTGTCATGGACTCAAGTCTGTTACTGTGTGCTTTTTTTAAGATTTAATTTTCACATTTCTAATTCTATGACTTGCTAACCCTGTACTATGAGCTGGGGGTGGGACATACGATGCTGGGCGTGTCAGGTGACCAATGGCATGAGTGTGGGGCGGGACAGCTGGAGGCAGGAGATCATGTGATCAAACCTCCAGGAACAAGTCCAACCAGAGTTGGCCACCCAAGTCACGGGATTAAATGTCACCTGGTTTCATTCCTATCGATTTTGAGACAGGCTTGATGGACCAGCTGGCCTTTTCCTGGCTGTCAATTTTGTTTGTATCAAGTCGTAGCCAGAGAATCACCTGCAATGGCTTCTCTTCCCGCTGCCGCACCGTTACCTCTGAAGTCTCCCAGGGATCTAACCTTGGTCCCCTCCTATTTCTCATCTACATGCTGCCCCTTGGCAACATCATCCGAAAACACGACATCAGGTTCCACATGGATTACATAGGATA
This sequence comes from Somniosus microcephalus, assembly GCF_052327205.1. Taxonomy (NCBI): domain Eukaryota; kingdom Metazoa; phylum Chordata; class Chondrichthyes; order Squaliformes; family Somniosidae; genus Somniosus; species Somniosus microcephalus. The sequence goes on along the minus strand of NC_140998.1, from coordinate 7,969,699 downwards.
TACGGCACAGAAACAGGCCATTCGGCCCAACCAGTCCATGCCGGTGTTTATGCTCCACTCGAGCCTCCTCCCGTCTTTCCTCATCTAAATCTATCAGCGTAACCCTCTATTCCCTTCTCCCTCATATACTTGTCCAGCCTCCCCTTAAATGCATCTATACTATTCGCTTCAACCACTCCCTGTGGGAGCGAGTTCCACATTCTCACCACTCTCTGGGTAAAGAAGTTTCTTCTGAATTCCCTATTGGATTTCTTGGTGACTATCTTATATTGATGGCCTCTAGTTATGCTCTTCCCCATAAGTGGAAACATTCTCTCTGTATCCACTCTATCAAAACCTTTCATAATTTTAAAGAGCTCTATTAGGTCACCCCTCAGCCTTCTTTTCAAGAGGAAAGAGACCCAGCCTGTTCATCCTTTCCTGATATGTATACCCTCACATTTCTGGTATCATCCTTGTAAATCTTCTCTGCACCCTCTCCAGTGCCTCTATATCCTTTTTATAATATGGCAACCTGAACTGTACGCAGTACTCCAAGTGTGGTCTAACCAAGGTTCGATACAGGTTTAGCATAACTTCCCTACTTTTCAATTCTATCCCTCCAGAAATAAACCCTAGTGCTTGGTTTATTTTTTTTATGGCCTTGCTAACCTGTGGCTCAACTTTTAGTGATTTGTGTATTTGTACTCCGAGATCCCTTTGTTCCTCTACCCCACCTAGACTCGCACCCTCCAAGTGATAAGTGACCTCCCTATTCTTCCTACCAAAATGTAATACCTCACATTTATCTGTGTTGAACTTCATTTGCCAATTATATGCCCATTCTGCTAGTTTATTAATGTCCTCCTGTAATTTGTTGCAGTCCTCCTCAGTATTGACTATCCCCCCCAATTTGGTGTCATCCACAAATTTAGAAATTGTGATTTTGATTCCAAAGTCTAAATCGTTAATGTAAATTGTGAACAACAGTGGTCCCAGCACTGATCCTTGTGGAACACCACTACCCACCTTCTGCCACTGTGAATAGCTACCCTTTACTCCCACTCTCTGCTTTCTGTCCTGAAGCCAGCCAGCAATCCATTCTGCTACTAGGGGGCATAGTCTTAGAATAAGGGGCTGCCCTTTCAAAACTGAGATGAGGAGGAACTACTTCACTCAGAGGGTGGTAGGTCCATGGAATATGCTGCCCCAAAAAGCTGTAGAAGCTACATCATTACATAAATTTAAAACAGAAATAGACAGTTTCCTAGAAGTAAAGGGAATTAAGGGTTATGGGGAGCGGGTAGGAATTTGGACATGAGTCTAGGTTCGGATCGGTCATGGCCCTGTGGGTAGCGGAGCGGGCCCAGGGGCCGTGTAGCCTGATCCTGCTCCTATTTCGTGTGTCTAATTCTGTTAGATTCAGGGGATGGTTCTGTGATAGTAGATTGGCGGTTAGGATCAGATCAGCCATGATCTTATTGAATGGCGGAGCAGGCTCGAGGGGCCGATTGGCCTACTCCTGCTCCTATTTCTTATGTTCTTGTCTCCTGACTCCGCATTCTCTGACCTTGTTCATCAGTCTATTATGGGGTACCTTATCAAAGGCATTTTGAAAATCTAGATAAATTACATCTACTGCATTACCATTGTCTACTCTCTGTTACCTCTTCAAAACATTTAATGAGGTTGGTCAAGCAAGACTTTCCATTTTGAAATCCATGCTGACTATTCCTTATTATATTTTTGGTTTCTTGATGTTCTTCTATTTTCTCCTTTAGAGATTCCATTGTTTTTCCTACCACCGATGTTAAGCTGACTGGTCGAAAATTCCCTGGACATGTTCTGTCTCCCTTCTTAAATATCGGTATTACGTCAGCTATCCGTCAGTCCTCTGGCACTACACCTTTTTCTAACGAATTATTAAATATGTGTAGTAATGCCTCTGCTATCTCTTCCCCAGATTCTTTTAAAATGCAATGACGGCACCCAGCTCTACCTCACCACCACCTCTCTCGACCCCTCCACTGTCTCTGATTTGTCATACTGCTTGTTGGAGAAATTTCTTCCAACTAAATATCGGTAAGACCAAAGCCATTGTCTTCGGTCCCCACCACAAATTCCGTTCCCTGGCCACTGACTACATCCCTCTTCCTGGCTGTCTGAGACCGAACCAGACCGCTCGCAACCTCAGTGTCGTATTTGACCCTGAGCTGAGCTTCCGATCCCATATCCTCTCCCTCACCAAGATCGCCTACTTCCTCCTCTATTTAAAAAAGGTGGTACAGAGAAAATGGGTAATTATAGACCGGTAAGCCTGACATCGGTAGTAGGGAAAATGCTAGAGTCCATTATAAAAGATGTAATAGCAGAGCACTTGAAAAACAGTGACAGGATCGGACAAAGTCAACATGGATTTACAAAAGGTAAATCGTGCTTGACTAATCTACTGGAATTTTTTGAGGATGTAACTGGTAAAATAGATAAGGGAGAACCAGTGGATGTGGTGTATTTGGACTTTCAGAAGGCTTTCGATAAGGTCCCGCATAAGAGATTAGCGTGCAAAGTTAAAGCACATGGGATTGGGGATAAGGTACTGACTTGGATAGAGAACTGGTTGGCAGACAGGAAGCAAAGAGTTGAAATAAACGGGTCTTTTTCCGAGTGACAGGCAGTGACTAGTGGGGTACCGCAGAGATCGGTGCTAGGACCCCAGCTAATCACAATATATATTAATGATCTAGATGAGGGAACTAGATGTAACATCTCCAAGTTTGCAGACGACACAAAGCTGGGTGGGCGTGTGTGCTGTGAGGAGGATGCAGAGAAACTCCAGTATGATTTGGACAGGTTGGGTGATTGGGCAGATGCATGGCAGATGCAGTATAATGTGGATAAATGCGAGGTTATCCACTTTGGTGGCAAAAACAGGAAGGCAGATTATTATCTGAACGGCAATAGATTGGGAGAAGGGGAAGTGCAACGAGACCTGGGTGTCCTTGTGCACCAGTTGCTGAAGGTAAGCATGCAGGTGCAGCAGGCGGTTAAGAAGGCAAATGGTATGTTGGCCTTCATAGCAAGAGGATTCGAGTACAGGAGCAAGGATGTCTTGCTGCAGTTGTACAGGGCCTTGGTGAGACCACACCTTGAGTATTGTGTGCAGTTTTGGTCACCTTATCTGAGGAAGGATGTTCTTGCCATGGAGGGAGTGCAGCGAAGATTCACCAGACGGATACCTGGGATGGCAGGAATGACGTATGAAGAGAGATTGGGTCGATTAGGCTTATATTCGCTAGAGTTTAGAAGAATGAGAGGGGATCTCATTGAATCTTATAAAATTCTAACAAGACTAGACAGACTAGATGCAGGAAGGATGTTCCCAATGGCGGGGGAGTCCAGAACCAGGGGTCACAGTCTAAGGATATGGGGTAAGCCATTTAGGACTGAGATGAGGAGGAATTTCTTCACCCAGAGAGTGGTGAACCTGTGGAATTCTCTACCACAGATGGCAGTTGAGGCCAATCCATTAAATATATTCAAGAAGGAGTTAGATATATTTCTTAAGGCTAAAGGGATCAAGGGATATGGGGAGAAAGCAGAGACAGGGTACTGAATTTGGATGATCAGCCATGATCTCATTAAATGGCGGAGCAGGCTCGAGGGGCCGAATGGCCTGCTCCTATCTTCTATGTTTCTATGTTCCATTCACAACTCCTCAGATAATGAAGCAGTCCATGCCCACATGCAGCAAGACCTGGGCGACATTCAGGCTTGGGCTGATAAGTGACAAGTAACACTTGCACCACACAAGTGCCAGGTAATGGCTATCTCCAACAAGTGAGAGTCTAACCACCACCCCTTGACATTCAATGGCATTACCATCGCCGAATCCCCCACTATCAACATCCTGGGGAATCACCATTAGAATCATAGTGAAGAAGGACATTTGGCCCGTCGAGCCCGTGCCGCCTCTCTGCAAGAGCACTTCAGCTAGTCCCACTCCTCCGCACTTTCCCCGTAGCACTGCAAATTTATTTCCTTCAGATACTTATCCAACTCCCTTTTGAAAGCCGTGATTGAATCTGCCTTCACCACCCTTTCAGGCAGTGCATTCTAAATCTTAACCACTCGCTGCATAAAAAAGTTTTTTCCTACGTCGCCTTTGGTTCTTCTGACAATCACCTTAAATCTGTGTCCTCTGGTTCTCGACCCTTTCGCCAATGGGAACAGTTTCTCTCGATCTACTCTGTCCAGAATTCTCATGATTTTGAATACCTCTATCAAATCTCCTCTCAACCTTCTCTGCTCCAAGGAGAACAACCCCAGCTTCTCCAGTCTATCAACGTAACTGAAGTCCCTCATTCCTGGAATCATTTTCGTAAATTTTTTCTGCACTCTCTCTAAGGCCTTCGCATCCTTCCTAAAGTATGGTGCCCAGAATTAGACACAATACTCCAGTTGAGGCTGAACCAGTGTTTTATACAGGTTCATCATCATTTTCACACTTTTGTACTCTATGCCTCTATTCATGAAGCCCAGGATCCCATAAGCCTTTTTAACGGCTTTCTCAACCTGCCCTGCCACCTTCAACGATTTGTGCACACATATCCCCAGGTCTCTCTGTTCGTGCACCCCCTGTAGGATTGTACCCTTTAGTTTATATGTCCTCTCATTCTACCAAAATGTATCATTTCACACTTTTCTGCGTTAAATTTCATCTGCCACGTGTCCGCCCATTTCACCAGCCTGTCTATGTCTTCCTGAAGTCTATCACTCTCCTCCTCATTGTTCACTATACTTCCAAGTTAAGTGTCATCTGCAAATTTTGAAATTGTGCCCTGTACACCCAAGTCCAAGTCATTAATATATATCAAGAAAAGCAGTGGTCCTTGAACCGACCCCTGGGGAACACCACTGTATACCTTCCTCCAGTCTGAAAAACAACCGTTCACCACTACTCTCTGTTTCCTGTCACTTAGCCAATTTCGTATCCATGCTGCCACTGTCCCTTTTATTCCATGGGCTTCAACTTTGCTGGCAAGCCTATTATGTGGCACTTTATCAAACGCCTTTTGGAAATCCATGTACACTACGTCAACTGCATTACCCTCATGAACCCTCTCTTACCTCATCAAAAAACTCAATCAAGTTAGTGCTTGACCAGAAACTTAACTGGACCAGCCACATAAATACTGTGCCAACAAGAGCAGGTCAGAGGTTGGGTATTCTGCGGCGAGTGTCTCACCTCCTGACTCCCCAAAGCCTTTCCACCATCTACAAGGCACAAGTAAGGAGTGTGATGGAATACCCTCCACTTGCCTGGATGAGTGCAGCTCCAACAACACTCAAGAATCTCGACACCATCCAGGAGAAAGCAGCCCACTTGATTGGCACCCCATCCACCACCCTAAACATTCACTCCCTCCACCACCGGCGTACCGTGGCTGCAGTGTGCACCATCTACATAAGAACATAAGAAATAGGAGCAGGAGTAGGCCAATCGGCCCCTCGAGCCTGCTCCGCCATTCAATAAGATCATGGCTGATCTGATCCTAACCTCAAATCTACTTTCACTCTCCATCCCACCCGAACCCATGTGATCTCCCGGGAGAGGCGAAAAACCAGATAAAAAACCCAATGGCCAATTTGGGAGTAAAAATCTGGGAAATTCCTCTCCGACCCAGCTAGGCGATCGAAACTCGTCCAGATCACTCTGTCCCTGTATTTCCTGCAGTACTTACCTTCTGTAAGAGGTGATCTCCACCCCAGCCAGGAACAGGCCCAATTTACTCTTGAAGGACTCCTGGCTGGCAGCCTGTTCCCGAGGTCTCCACTAATCCCTGTGAATAGAACCATCTCCTGAAATCTAACAGAATTAGAACACAAGAAGTAGGAGCAGGACCAGGCTACACGGCCCCTGGGCCCGCTCCGCCACCCACAGGGTCATAACCGATCCGAACCTAGACTCATGTCCGATTTCCTGCCCGCTCCCCGTAACCCCTAATTCCCTTTACTTCTAGGAAACTGTCTATTTCTGTTTTAAATTTATTTAATGATGTTGCTTCCACAGCTTTCTGGGGCAGCAAATTCCACAGACCGACCACCTGTAACGTCCGTGTGTAATTGAGACACGGACTGCAGGAGTTGGTTATAACAGGTGTTTACCGAATGGAGACAAAACTGGAACTACTATACAAAGTTACTACACAGGCTTATATACCGGGGTGGTCACTACTGGTACTGCAGTATACAGGGGCTGCAGAATATAGTTCCTTCTTCAAAGTACATACACTACAATTCCTCCCCTTTTAGCTAAACAGTACATAACATTCCATTAATAATTAAATAACATATTTACAATTACAGTTGCTATATACATTAGCTGAAGTTAAGCAATTATAAATTCAGTCTTTGAGGAGGCTTCCTGATTCTGTCCGGATAACGCCTCTTTGGGGTATCAGGTTCTTCTGGCAAAGTTGATTCGGGATCAACGTCGTTGTTTGGTTTGTCTGCTTCCAATATCACCGATTCTGAGGTAGATGCAATTGGTACTTCGGTTTCATCACCAGGTGTATCGGATCGTGGTGTGGATTTGACGTTTTCCAGTGACTCTAGAATCTGGTCAGCATGGCGTCTTACAATGCTCTCTCCAACGTCCACGGTATACATTAGAGGTCCTTGCCGTGTGCAGATCGTTCCTGGCTGCCATTTCTCTGTGCGGTAGTCCCGGGCCAAAACTGGTTAACCTATCTTAAAACTCCTGGTTGGCCTTTCATTCATATTCTGAAACTGCCTGTTCTCCACATCTCTTCTGATGTTTGGCTTAACCAAATCCAAGCGGCATCTTAGTCTTCAATTGAAGAACATCATGGCTGGAGTTTGGTTGGTAACCGCATGTGTCGCATTCCGGTAGGCAAACAAGAAGTTATCCACCTTGTGTTGTAGGGGTATGTCTTCATTACACATTGCCTTGATAGCCTTCTTGAATGTTTGAACGAACCTCTCAGCCAATCCATTAGTGGCTGGATGATATGGGGCGGATGTGTAATGCTTAACACCATTGTTCTTTAAGAACCTCCGGAACTCTTCAGACACAGACTGTGGTCCATTGTCGGAGCAAATCTGTTCAGGCAGCCCATTTCTGGCGAATATGGTTCGTAAGACTGCGATGGTTTTTTCTGTGGTGGTTGAGGACATTTTTATTACCCCTGGCCACTTTGAATGTGCAACCACCGCAATTAAAAACATCGAGTCCATAAATGGACCAGCAAAATCAATGTGTACCCTTTGCCATGGAGATGAGGGCCACTCCCATGGATGTAGAGGGGCTTGTGGTGGGGCGTTTTGGACCTTCTGGCATCCTGTACAGCTCTTGGTCATCTCTTCGATTTCTCTATCGATTCCTGGCCACCACACAAATGCTCTGGCTAAGTTCTTCATTTTTACCCCTCCCAGATGACCCTCATGAAGCTCATTGAGCACTCTATCCTTCAATTTGGGTGGAATTACTACTCTGGATCCACACATCAAGGTTCCTCGGCACACTGACAGCTGTTCTCTTCTCGGCGAGAATGCTGGCCACAGTGGTTCACCATGTGCTGGCCATCCCTTCACCGTTAAATCATAGACCCTGGAGAGTGTCGGGTCATTTCGTGTTTCCTTTTCTATGTTTGCATTCGTCACAGGTAGACATTCGACTATGGTCGAGTGGAATATCTCCACAGGATCCACTGCAGGTGCTTCTTCCACCATCGGCAACGGTAGGCGCGACAATCCATCAGCATTCCCATGCTGTTTAGTTCCTTTGTACTCGATGTCATATTGGTGTGCCCCTAGGAAAAGGGACCACCTCTGTAGCCGTGGTGCTGTCATTATCGGGACGCCCTTCTTAGGGTTGAAAATGGAGACAAGAGGTTGATGATCAGTTAGTAGAGTAAATTTCTGTCCGTGCAGGTAGTGATTGAACTTCTTCACCCCCCACACCAGGCTGCGGGCCTCTCTGTCAATCTGGGCGTAGTTACGCTCGGCTGCAGTTAACGAGCGTGACGCAAAAGCTATCGGCCTCTCTGAACCATCAAGGGATTTATGTGACAGTACCGCTCCAACGCCGTAGGGAGACGCATCACACGCCAGTCTTGTCGGTAGTGATGGGTTGTAGTGAGCCAATACTTCTCTTGAAGTGATCAGGCCTTTACACTTCTGAAAGGCCCGCTTACATTCATCGCTCCATTTCCATGCTACTCCAGTTTGTAGCAGGGCATTCAGTGGGTGCAGAATTGTGGACAAATTCGGCAAAAACTTATGGTAGTAATTCACCAATCCAAGGAATGACCTCAGTTGCGACACATTTTCAGGCGCTGGAGCCTTAACTACCGCTTCAATTTTGTCAGGGGACTTATGTAACCCCTCTTCATCAATCACGTGGCCACAATACGATATTTGTTTCTTAAAAAACTCGCACTTGGGGTGATTGGCTCGTAGCCCATGTTCTCTTAGTCTAGTGAGCACCTGCTCTGGGTTGGCAAGGTGTTCACTGTCATTTTCACCTGTCACAAGGATGTCGTCCAAGTAACACTGAGTCCCCGGAATCCCTTGCAGGACTTGTTCCATCGCTCTTTGCCATATAGCTGGAGCTGATGCAACTCCGAATACCAGTCGATTATACTGGTAAAGACCTTTGTGAGTGTTTATCGTGAGATATTTCCTAGAGGATTCTTCAACCTCCATCTGCAAATATGCTTGCGCTAGGTCAATTTTTGTAAAACATTTCCCTCTGGGGTATACTTTCTGCCCCGTATATGTCTTCAAGACAATGGATGTGTCTTTCAAGGGTATGTGTGAGAATAGCCGCTCGTAGTCTCGTCGATTCATGACGGTCAGGGCTGATCCTGTATCCAATTCCATTTTGACTTGGGACCCTGCTATCGTGAGGGTGACCCAAATGGTTCGGTGATCCTCTTTTGTGATTACGATGTGTAGTTTGAGACAGCTTAGTCTCTTGTTCCCGGATTCACTATCGCTCTTCTGGTCTTCGGAACTACTGTCCATCATCTTTTGTACTTTCCTGTACTTTTCCTTAGTTGTCTTTTTGTTGTCGTTAGTCTTCTTCCCGGACCTGCAAACTCGTGCAATGTGTCCCATCTTTCCGCATTGCCTGCATGTTTTGTCCTTGGACCAGCAGTCCTTCTGCTCATGGGTTGTTCTGTCGCAGCGATAACATTTTTCAAATCCCCCTGTCATTTCATGGGTGCCGTATTCCTGTGGCTTTTGCTGTATTTCCGCAGCTCCCCTTGCTGCTGCTTCGTACGATACTGCCACGCTGAAAGCCTTATCTAGCGTCAGCTCTTTCTCTGAGAGTAACCTCTTCTGGGTTCCTTCACTCAGGAGTCCAGAGACAAATTTGTCCCGTAGGGTATCTGCCAGTCCTGCTCCGAACTGGCAGTGCTTTGATAGCTTGCGTAGTTCCATAAGGTAATCAGCATTGCTCTCATCTTTATGCTGATTTCTCTTGTGGAATTTAAATCTTTCTGCTATCAGCAGCGGTGTAGGATTTAGGTGTTCCTGTAGGATATCAACAATTTCGTTAAAACTCTTCGCCATCGGTTTGACTGGAGTGATCAGGTTCCGCAATAGGCCGTACGTTCTTGCGCCCATTAAGTTTAGTAGTACCGATGCCTTTTTCTCATCGGCTACTTCATTTGCCTTGCAATATACTTCGACTCTTTCCACATACGTGGTCCAGTCTTCTATTGCATTATCGAAGGCAGTGATATTGCCAGTCTTCGGCATCTTGGAGATCTAAGATGGCGCCTCCCGCGCTTTGCCTTCTTCCCCGATTGAACAAAATGGCGCCTCACGCGCTTTGCCTTCTTCCCCGCTGTATTAAGATGGCGCCTCCCGCGCTTTCTGTCTTTTCCGCTGCTGCTAGCGCTGTTGCTGGCATTTTTATGCCTTGATGGCGACGCCCTATGGTCTTCGCGCACTTCCCCCCCGCGCTGCTGCCAACGCCGCTCTCTGCGGTCCCCGTGGCAAACTGCAGCTACTCGCGGCTTTCTGCGCTTTTAATTTATTTTATTTTAATTACTGTTCCCGTCGTCAGAGCAGACCCTATGGGGCACTTTCCTCCCTCTTCTCGGGTCTGTATGCTGCCCGGCTTCGTAGCACCGGCCGCGCCCTGTGTGCTCCACCCTCTCTCTCTCTCTCTCTCCTCTTCCCGACAACGCTGCTCGGCCCCGTTGAAAAGCCACCCGATCGAGCTCTAGCCCGCCGCAGCCCAGGAAGGATCAGTGTACTACCTGCCACCAGCCCGATTAGCTGGAACACCATAGACTGGATAACCAAGCCCAGCTCTCGACAGCCTTTCCTGCAAATCTTCGAATTCGATGAATCAGAGGGCGGTTGCCCACGGTCGACGCCCGTTTCTTCTGTTTGTTTTTTTTTCTTTTTGGATTTCTTCCTTCTGGCCTCGACCTCTAACAACTTCGCTTCAGGGATGGATCCCCGTGAGGTGGTGCAGAACTGTAGGTAAGTTCGGATCTGTTTGTCGCCAGTGTAACGTCCGTGTGTAATTGAGACACGGACTGCAGGAGTTGGTTATAACAGGTGTTTACTGAGTGGAGACAAAACTGGAACCACTATACAAAGTTACTACACAGGCTTATATACAGGGGTGGTCACTACTGGTACTGCAGTATACAGGGGCTGCAGAATATAGTTCCTTCTTCGAAGTACATACACTACACCACCCTCTGAGTGAAGAAGTTTCTCCTCATCTCAGTTTTGAAAGAGCAGCCCCTTATTCTAAGATTATGCCCCCTAGTTCTAGTTTCATCCATCATTGGGAACATCCTCACCGCATCCACCCAATCAAGCCCCTTCACAATCTTATATGTTTCAATAAGATCGCCTCTCATTCTTCTGAACTCCAATGAGTAGAGTCCCAATCTACTCAACCTCTCCTCATATGTCAACCCCCTCATCCCCGGGATTAACCGAGTGAACCTTCTTTGTACTGCCTCGAGAGCAAGTATGTCTTTTCTTAAGTATGGACACTAAAACTGTATGCAGTATTCCAGGTGTGGTCTCACCAATACCTTGTACAACTGCAGCAATACCTCCCTGTTTTTATATTCCATCCCCCTAGCAATAAAAGCCAACATTTCATTGGCCTTCTTGATCACCTGCTGCACCTGCATACTAACTTTTTGTGTTTCGTACACCAGGACCCCCAGATCCCTTTGTACTACAGTACTTTCCAGTTTCTTGCCATTAAGATAATAGCTTGCTCTATGATTTTTCCTGCCAAAGTGCATAACCTCACACTTTCCAGTATTGTATTCCATCTGCCAAATATCTGCCAAATCTCTGCCCACTTACTTAGCCTGTCTATGTCCCTTTGCAGGTTTTTTATGTCCTCCTCACTCACTACTTTCCCTCCCATCTTTGTATCATCTGCAAACTTTGATACGTTACACTCGGTCCCTTCCTCCAAATCGTTAATATAGATTGTAAAGAGTTGGAGTCCCAGCACTGACCCCTGTGGAACACCAGTAGTTACTGATTGCCAGTCTGAGAATGAACCATTTATCCCAACTCTCTGCTTTCTGTTAGATAGCCAATCCTCCACCCATGCCAGAATATTACCCCCAATCCCGTGATTTTTTATCTTGAGCAATAATCTTTTGTGTGGCACCTTGTCAAATGCCTTTTGGAAGTCTAAATACACTACATCCACTGGTTCCCCTTTATCCACCCTGTATGTTACGTCCTCAAAGAACTCAAGCAAATTTGTCAAACATGACTTCCCCTTCGTAAAACCATGCTGACTTTGTCCTATTAAATTATGTTTATCCAAATGTCCCGTTACTGTCTCCTTAATAATGGACTCTAAAATTTTACCAACCACAGATGTTAGGCTAACTGGTCTATAGTTTCCAGCCTTCTGTCTACTACAAGATGCACTGCAGCAACTCGCCAAGGCTTCTTCGACAGCACCTCCCAAGCCCGCGACCTCTACCACCTAGAAGGACAAGGGCAGCAGGCGCATGGGAACACCACCAGCTCCAAGTTCCCCTCCAAGTCACACACCATCCTGACTTAGAAGTATATCGCCAATCTTCCATCGTTGCTGGGTCAAAATCTGGGAACTCCCTACCTAACACCACATGGACTGCAGCGGTTCAAGAAGGCAGCTCGCCACCACCTTCTCAAGGGCATTTAGGGATGGGCAATAAATGCCGACCAGAGCGGACCTGCGTGGGAACACTGAGCATTGGCGGCAGTTTGAAATCGGCGGCAGTGAGTGAGGAGCAGCCCGACCAGAGCGGACCTGCATGGGAACACTGAGCATCGGCGGCAGTTTGAAATCGGCGGCAGTGAGTGAGGAGCGGCCCGACCAGAGCGGACCTGTGTGGGAACACTGAGCATTGGCGGCAGTTTGAAATCAGCGGCAGTGAGTGAGGAGCAGCCCGACCAGAGAGGACCTGCGTGGGAACACTGAGCATCGGCGGCAGTTTGAAATCGGCGGCAGTGAGTGAGGAGCAGCCCGACCAGAGCGGACCTGCATGGGAACACTGAGCATCGGCGGCAGTTTGAAATCGGCGGCAGTGAGTGAGGAGCGGCCCGACCAGAGCGGACCTGTGTGGGAACACTGAGCATTGGCGGCAGTTTGAAATCAGCGGCAGTGAGTGAGGAGCAGCCCGACCAGAGAGGACCTGCGTGGGAACACTGAGCATCGGCGGCAGTTTGAAATCGGCGGCAGTGAGTGAGGAGCGGCCTGACCAATTCAACAGCCGGGGAGAGAGGTAAAAAGTAATCCAAGTGTGACGTAACCAGGAAGCAGGTAAGTGATTGGTTGGTGAGTATTTCTTTCTCCTTTACATTACAAGCTTAAATTCTGCGGTTTATATTTTCTTGGGTCTCTGTGGTGTAGTGGGGACAGTTGGTAAATAAGCGCCCTAGAGTATATCTTTAACTGGTGGTATGGAATTAATTTAAATTAATTAAAGGGGTAAGTCATGCCAGGAGAGCCCAGCCCCGTGTTATGCTCCTCTTGCTCTATGTGGGAATTCAGGGACGCTGCCAGTGTCCCTGACGACCACGTGTGCCAGAAATGCATCCAGCTGCAGCTACTACCGGGCCGTATCGAGGCGCTGGAGCTGCGGATGGATGGGTTGTGGAGCATTCACGATGCTGAGAGGGTCGTGGATTACACGTTTGATGAGTTGGTCACACCGCAGGGTAGGGCTGCACAAGCAGAAGGGAAATGGGTGACCACCAGGCGGAGCAATAGAAGCAGGCAGGTAGTGCAGGGGACCCCTGTGGCCATCCCCCTTTCAAACAGGTATACCAGTTTGGATACTGTTGAGGGGGATGACTCACCAGGGGAGGGCGGCAGCAGCCAACTTCCTGGCACATGGGGTGCTTCTGCTGCTCAGGAAGGGAGGAAAAAGAGTGGGAGAGCAATAGTGGTAGGGGATTCTATCGTAAGGGGAACAGATAGGCATTTCTGTGGCCGTAGATGTGACTCCAGGATGGTTTGTTGCCTCCCTGGTGCCAGGGTCAAGGATGTCACTGAACGGCTGCAGGGCATTCTGAAGGGGGAGGGTGAACAGGCAGAGGTCGTGGTTCACATTGGGACCAACGACATAGGTAGGAAGAGGGATGAGGTCCTGCAGCAAGAATTTAGGGAGCTAGGTAGCAGATTAAAGAGTAGGACCTCAAAGGTTGTAATCTCTGGATTACTCCCGGTGCCACGTGCTAGTGAGTATAGGAATAGGAGGATAGAACAGATGAATGCGTGGCTAATAGGTTGGTGCAGGAGGGAGGGCTTTAGTTTCCTGGATCACTGGGCCTGCTTCTGGGGAAGGTGGGACTTGTACAAGTCGGACGGGTTGCACCTGAACCAGAGCGGGACAAATATCCTTGCGGGGAGGTTTGCTAGCACTGTTCGGGGGGGGTTTAAACTAAAATGGCAGGGGGTTGGGAACCTGAGCAGGGAGACAGAGGAAAGAAAAACAGGGATAAATGCAAAAGATAGGAAGGAGAAAAACAAAAGTGGCAGTCAGAGAAATCAACGGTTTAAATCAAACGTGGCCACAGTAAATAATAATTCTACTAGGTCTAAGAGCGTTAAAAAAACAAGCCTGAAGGCTTTGTGTCTTAATGCGAGGAGCATTTGTAATAAGGCGGATGAATTGTCTGTGCAAATAGAGGTAGACGAATATGATTTGGTTGGGATTACGGAAACATGGCTCAAGGATGGCCAAGACTGGGAACTCAACATCCAGGGGTATTCGATATTCAGGAAAGATAGGCAAAAAGGAAAGGGAGGTGGGGTAGCATTACTGGTTAAAGAAGGGATTAATACAATTGCAATGAAGGATATTAGCTCTGATGATGTGGAATCTGTATGGGTAGAATTGAGAAATACTAAGGGGAAAAAAACATTAGTGGGAGTGGTATATAGACCTCCAAACAGTAAGGCGGAGGTTGGGGATGGCATTAAAAAGGAAATTAAAGAAGCGTGCAATAAGGGCACAGCAGTCATCATGGGTGACTTTAATCTACATATAGATTGGGCCAACCAAATTAGTAACAATACTGTGGAGGAGGAATTCCTGGAGTGTTTATGGGATGGTTTCCTGGACCAATATGTCAAGGAACCAACCAGAGATCAGGCCATCTTAGGCTGGGTATTATGTAACGAGAAAGGATTAATTAGCAATCTTGTTGTACGAGGCCCCTTGGGTCAGAGCGATCATAATATGATCAAATTCTTCATTAAGATGGAGAATGAAGTAGTTGACTCAGAGACAAGGGTCCTCAATTTAAATAAAGGAAACTACGATCGTCTGAGGAGCGAGTTGGGTAGGATTGATTGGGGAATGGCACTCAAAGGGTTGACGGTGGATAGGCAATGGCAAACATTCAAAGACCGAATGGATGAGCTACAGAATTTGTTCATCCCAGTTTGGCATAAAAATAAAACAAAAAAGGTGACTCAACCGTGGCTAACAAGGGAAATTAGGGATAGCATAAGATCCAAGGAGAGGACATATAAATTGGCTAGAAAAAGCAATAATCCTGAGGATTGGGAGCAGTTTAGGAGTCAACAAAGGAGGACAAAGGGATTAATTAAGAAAGGGAAAATAGAATATGAGAGTAAGATAGCAGAGAACATAAAAACTGACTGTAAAAGCTTTTATAAATATGTGAAGAGAAAAAGATTGGTGAAGTCAAGCGTAGGTCCCTTACAGTCAGAATCAGGGGAATTTATAATAGGAAACAAGGAAATGGCAGACCAACTAAATACATACTTTGGTTCTGTCTTCACAAATGAGGACACAAATAACCTCCCAGAGATGCCGGGGAACATAGGGTCTAATGAGAGGGAGGAACTGAAAGAAATCAGTATTTGTAGGGAAATGGTGTTAGGAAAATTGATGGGACTGAAGGCCGATAAATCCCCAGGGCCTGATGGTCTACATCCCAGGGTACTTAAGGAAGTGGCCCTAGAGATAGTAGATGCATTGCTGGTCATCTTCCAGAACTCGATAGACTCTGGAACAGTACCCATGGATTGGAGGGTAGCTAATGTTACCCCACTATTCAAAAAAGGTGGTCGAGAAAAAGCAGGGAATTATAGACCGGTAAGCCTGACATCGGTAGTGGGGAAAATGCTAGAGTCTATTATGAAAGATGTAATAGCAGAGCACTTGGAAAGAAGTGACAGGATTGGACAAAGTCAACATGGATTTACAAAAGGTAAATCATGCGGGTGTCGGCGGGAGGCGCGAGCAGGAAGCTTTAAAAAGCTTCAGAGACCCAGGTAAGGCCTCAGACCGCAGGTGTCGGCGGGAGGCGCGAGCAGGAAGCTTTAAAAAGCTTCAGAGACCCAGGTAAGGCCTCAGACCGCGGGTGTCGGTGGGAGGCGCGAGCGGGAAGCTTTAAAAAGCTTCAGAGACCCAGGTAAGGCCTCAGACCGCGGGTGTCGGCGGGAGGCGCGAGCGGGAAGCTTTAAAAAGCTTCAGAGACCCAGGTAAGGCCTCAGACCGCGGGTGTCGGCGGGAGGCGCGAGCGGGAAGCTTTAAAAAGCTTCAGAGATCCAGGTAAGGCCTCAGACCGCGGGTGTCGGCGGGAGGCGCGAGCGGGAAGCTTTAAAAAGCTTCAGAGACCCAGGTAAGGCCTCAGACCGCAGGTGTCGGCGGGAGGCGCGAGCGGGAAGCTTTAAAAAGCTTCAGAGACCCAGGTAAGGTGTACCAATCTCCAGTCTCAGACCTCAGAGGGAAGGAGAGAGGTAAAAAGTAATCCAAGTGTGACGTCACCAGAAAGCGGGTAAGTGATTGGTTGGTGAGTATTTCTCTCTTTTGAAGCTTAAACTCTAGAATCGGGGCAGAGGGTATTTAAGAATAATATTAATAAATTTAATTAATTACATAGAATGGGAGAACAGGTGATGTGTTGCTGCTGCAATATGTGGGAGCTGGTGGACACCATTGATGCTCACGGTGATCACATTTGCAGTAAGTGTTGGCTGCTCGAGGATTTCCGGCTCCGTGTTGAAGAGCTGGAGTCCGAGCTTCAAATACTGAGACACTTCAGGGAGGGGAAGAGTTACCTGGACTCTGTGTATCAGGAGGTAGTCACACCAATTAGATTAATTAATTCAGATGTAGTCCGTGGCCAGGGTCAGGATGGTGTGACTAGAAGTGAGGCAGGTACGGGGATCCAGGAGGAAGTGTTGGAGGAGCTGCAGCCCTTGCTCTTGTCCAACAGGTTTGAGGCTCTTACTCCCTGTGAGGATGGGAACGGGGACTGCGGGGAGGATGAGCAACCCGGCCACAGCACCGTGGAGCGGGGGGGCCATTCAAGTGGGGGGAGATAAAAGAAATGTTGTAGTGGTAGGTGATAGTATCGTTAGGGGGATAGATAGAGTTCTTTGCAGCCGAGAGCGAGAGTCCCGAAGGCTGTGTTGCCTGCCCGGTGCCAGGGTTAAGGACATCTCCTCTGGGCTGGAAAGAAACTTGGAATGGGAGGGGGAGGATCCAGTTGTCATGGTCCATGTTGGTACCAACGACATAGATAGGACAAGGAAGGAGGTTCTGCTGAGGGAGTTTGAGCAGCTAGGGGTCAAATTAAAAAGCAGAACCACAAGGGTAATAATCTCTGGATTACTATCTGAGCCACGTGCAAATTTGGCTAGGGTAAATAAAATGAGAGAGTTAAATACGTGGCTCAAAGCCTGGTGTGGGAGAAATGGGTTTTGCTTCCTGGGACACTGGCATCAGTACTGGGACAGGAGAGAGCTGTTCCGTTGGGATGGACTTCACTTGGCCAGTGCTGGGACTAGAGTCCTGGTGAATCGAATAACTAGGGCTGTAGAGAGGGCTTTAAACTAATTAGTGGGGGGGAGGTTTTAAGAGAGCAAAAAATAAAAATGACAGCGGAGAAGGCAATAGAGCAAGGTAGCAGTGGGGGAATTAAAAACCAGAGCGTGTCAGGAAGGGGCAGAATGTATAATGATAAAGGTAAAGTAGTAAAAGGGGTAAAAGCAGGAATAAATTGTCAGAAAACATATTTGAAAGTTCTTTATCTGAATGCACGCAGCATTCGTAACAAAATTGACGAGTTGACGGTACAAATAACTACACATGGGTATGATCTGGTGGCCATTACGGAAACATGGCTGCAAGATAATCATGACTGGGAACTAAACATACAAGGGTATTTGACAATTAGGAAGGACAGACAGGAAGGAAAGGGAGGTGGGG
This sequence comes from Somniosus microcephalus, assembly GCF_052327205.1. Lineage (NCBI taxonomy): Eukaryota > Metazoa > Chordata > Chondrichthyes > Squaliformes > Somniosidae > Somniosus > Somniosus microcephalus. The sequence goes on along the minus strand of NC_140998.1, from coordinate 7,951,949 downwards.
TTGCTATGTTAATCAAGGATGGAATCACTGCAATAGTCAGAAATGATATTGGGTCAAAGGATCAGGATAGTGAAACAGTTTGGGTGGAGATAAGGAATAAGAAGGGGAAAAAGTCATTGGTGGGCGTAGCCTATAGGCCTCCTAACAGTGGCAACTCTGTTGGTCGGTGTATAAATCAGGAAATAGTTGGGGCTTGTAATAAGGGAACAGCTATAATCATGGGGCATTTTAACTTTCATATTGACTGGACTAATCAAATTGGGCATGGCAGCCTTGAGGAAGAGTTCATAGAGTGTATTAGGGACGGGTTCCTTGAGCAGTATGTAACTGAACCAACCAGGGGGCAGGCAATCTTAGATCTGGTCCTGTGTAATGAAACAGGATTAATAAAAAATGTCCTAGTAAAGGATCCCCTTGGAATGAGTGACCATAATATGGTTGAATTCCAAATTCAGTTTGAGGGTGAGAGAGTCGTATCTCAAACCAGCGTACTGAGCTTAAATAAAGGAGACTATGAAGGTATGAGAGTAGAATTGACTAAAGTGGACTGGGAAAACAGATTAAAGTGTAAGACGGTACAAGAGCAGTGGTCTACATTCAAGGAGATATTTCACATCTTTCAAGATAAATATATTCCATTGAGGAAAAAGGGGAGTATAAGAAAAGACAGCCATCCGTGGCTTAGTAAAGTAATAAAGGATAGCATCCGACTGAAAACAAGGGCATATAAAGTAGCCAAATCTAGTGGGAGGATAGAAGATTGGGAAGCATTTAAAAGACAGTAAACAATAACTAAAAGATTAATTAAGAAAGGGAAGATAGATTGTGAAAGTAAACTAGCAAAAAATATAAAAACAGATAGCAAGAGTTTCTACAGCTATATAAAAAGAAAAAGGGTGGCTAAAGTGAACATTGGTCCCTTAGAGGATGGGACCGGGAAACTAGTGGTGGGTAACATGGAGATGGCAAAGACGCTGAACAAATATTTTGTATCAGTCTTTACAGTAGAGGACACTAAAAATATCCCAACACTGGACAAACAGGGGGCAATGGGGGGGGGGAGGAGCTAAAGACGATTAAAATCACTAAGGAGATGGTACTCAGTAAAATAATGGGACTTAAGGCGGATAAATCCCCCGGACCTGATGGCCTACATCCTGGGGTCTTGAGAGAAGTGGCGGTAGGGATTGTGGATGCATTGGTGATTATTTTCCAGAACTCCCTGGACTCAGGAAAGGTCCCGGCAGATTGGAAAACTGCTAATGTAACACCCTTATTTAAGAAGGGAAGGAGACAAAAAGCTGGAAACTATAGACCAGTTAGCCTAACATCTGTGGTTGGTAAAATGTTGGAGTCCATTATTAAGGAAACAGTAACAGAGCATTTGGATAAACATAATTTAATAAGGCAGAGTCAGCATGGTTTTATGAAGGGGAAGTCATGTTTGACAAATTTGCTCGAATTCTTTGAGGATGTAACATACAGGGTGGATAAAGGGGAACCAGTGGATGTAGTGTATTTGGACTTCCAAAAGGCATTTGACAAGGTTCCACACAAAAGATTACTGATCAAGATAAGAAATCACGGGATTGGGGGTAATATACTGGCATGGGTGGAACATAAGAACATAATAAGAACATAAGAAATAGGAGCAGGAGTAGGCCAATCGGCCCCTCGAGCCTGCTCCGCCATTCAATAAGATCATGGCTGATCTGATCCTAACCGCCAATCCACTATCACAGAACCGTCTCCTGAATCTAACAGAATTCGACACACGAAATAGGAGCAGGATCAGGTTACACGGCCCCTGGGCCCGTTCCGCTACCCACAGGGCCATGACCGATCCGAACCTAGACTCATGTCCAAATTCCTGCCCGCTCCCCATAACCCTTAATTCCCTTTACTTCTAGGAAACTGTCTATTTCTGTTTTAAATTTATGTAATGATGTAGCTTCTACAGCTTTTTGGGGCAACATATTCCATGGACCTACCACCCTCTGAGTGAAGTAGTTCCTCCTCATCTCAGTTTTGAAAGAGCAGCCCCTTATTCTAAGACTATGCCCCCTAGTTCTAGTTTCACCCATCATCGGGAACATCCTCCCCGCATCCACCCGATCCAACCCCTTCACAATCTTATATGTTTCAATAAGATCGCCTCTCATTCTTCTGAACTCCAATGAGTAGAGTCCCAATCTACTCAACCTCTCCTCATATGTCCATCCCCTCATCCCCGGGATTAACCGAGTGAACCTTCTTTGTACTGACTCAAGAGCAAGTATGTCCTTTCTTAAGTATGGACACCAAAACTGTACGCAGATTTCCAGGTGCGGTCTCACCAATACCTTGTACAACTGAAGCAATACCTCCCTATTTTTATATTCTATCCCCCTAGCAATGAAAGCCAACATTCCATTGGCCTTCTTAATCACTTGCTGCACCTGCATACTAACCTTTTGAGTTTCGTGCACCAGGACCCCCAGATCCCTTTGTACTTCAGTACTTTCCAGTTTCTTGCCATTAAGATAATAACTTGCTCTACGATTTTTCCTGCCAAAGTGCATAACCTCACACTTTCCAGTATTGTATTCCATCTGCCAAATCTCTGCCCACTTACTTAGCCTGTCTATGTCCCCTTGCACAGAAACTCAAAAGGTTAGTATGCAGGTGCAGCAAGTGATTAAGGTGCAGCAAGTTTGGCTATCTAACAGAAAACAGAGAGTTGGGATAAATGGTTCATTCTCGGGCTGGCAATCAGTAACTAGTGGTGTTCCGCAGGGGTCAGTGCTGGGACCCCAACTCTTTACAATCTATATTAACGACTTGGAGGAAGGGACCGAGTGCAACATATCCAAGTTTGCCGACGATACAAAGATGGGAGGGAAAGCAATGAGTGAGGAGGACATAAAAAACCTGCAAAAGGACATAGACAGGCTAAGTGAGTGGGCAGAGATTTGGCAGATGCAATATAATGTTGGAAAGTGTGAGGTTATGCACTTTGGCAGAAAAAATCAAAGAGCAAGTTATTATCTAAATGGAGAGAAACTGCAAAGTGCTACAGTACAAAGGGACCTGGGGGTCCTGGTGCATGAAACACAAAAAGTTAGTATGCAGGTGCAGCAGGTGATCAGGGAGGCCAATGGAATCTTGGCTTTTATTGCAAGGGGGATGGAGTATAAAAACAGGGAAGTCTTGCTGCAGTTATACAGGGTATTGGTGAGGCCACACCTGGAATACTGCGTGCAGTTTTGGTTTCCATATTTAAGAAAAGATATACTTGCTCTCGAGGCGGTTCAGAGAAGGTTTGCTCAGTTGATTCCGGAGCTGAGGGGGTTGACGTATGAGGAAAGGTTGAGTAGGTTGGGACTCTACTCATTGGAGTTCAGAAGAATGAGAGGCGATCTTATCGAAACATATAAGATTGTGAGGGGGCTTGATCGGGTGGATGCGGGGAGGATATTTCCACTGATGGGTGAGAATAGAACTAGGGGGCATAATCTAAGAATAAGGGGCTGTGCTTTCAAAACTGAGATGAGGAGAAACTTCTTGACTCAGAGGGTAGTAAATCTATGGAATTTGCTACCCCAGAGAGCTGTGGAAGCTGCAACATTAAATAAATTGAAAATGGAGATAGACAGTTTCCTAGCAGATAAGGGAATTAGGGGTTACGGGGAGAGGGCAGGGAAGTGGACGTGAGTCTAGATTCGGATCAGCCATGATCCTATTGAATGGCGGAGCAGACCTGAGGGGCCGTATGGCCTACTCCTGCTCCTACTTCTTATGTTCTTATGACTAATCTACTGGAATTTTTTGAGGATGTAACTGGTAAAATAGATAAGGGAGAACCAGTGGATGTGGTGTATTTGGACTTTCAGAAGGCTTTCGATAAGGTCCCACATAAGAGATTAGCGTGCAAAATTAAGGCACATGGAATTGGGGGCAAGGTATTGACTTGGATAGAGAACTGGTTGGCGGACAGAAAGCAAATAGTTGGAATAAACGGGTCGTTTTCCGAGTGGCAGGCAGTGACTAGTGGGGTACCGCAAGGATCGGTCCTAGGACCCAGCTGTTCACAATATATATTAATGATCTGGACGAGGGAATTGGATGTAATATCTCCAAATTTGCAGACGACACAAAGCTGGGTGGGAGGGTAAGCTGTGAGGAGGATGTCGTGAAACTCCAGTACAATTTGGACAGGTTCGGTTATTGGGCAGAAACATGGCAAATGCACTATAATGTGGATAAATGTGAGGTTATCCACTTTGGTGGCAAAAACAGGAAGGCAGATTATTATTTGAATGGCAATAGATTGGGAGAAGGGGAAGTGCAAAGAGACCTGGGTGTTATTGTGCACCAGTCGCTGAAGGTAAGCATGCAGGTGCAGCAGGCGGTTAAGAAGGCAAATGGTATGTTGGCCTTCGTAGCAATAGGGTTCGAGTACAAGAACAAGGATGTCTTGCTGCAGTTGTACAGAGCCTTGGTGAGACCACACCTTGGCCTAGAAATTCAGTATAGCCACTTTTGGGGCGGTAAAGTCGGGCGGCCGCTAAAGTTTGCGCCCGCCGGAAAGTGGAGTCCACTTCGCCGAAATTCAGTAGCTTTGGCGAAGGAGTTCGCTCGAGCGCTAAAACTGGCGTTGCACGGCTATCTTTAGGCGCTAAGCCGGCGGTGCAGACTGATACCGCCGAGGCCGGGCGCAGCGCAGGTGCGGTCATGTTTTGATTGACAGCAGACACCCTGGCGCCGGCCAGCTCTTAAAGGGGGAAGGGTCGACTTGGTCTGCTGCCACGCCCTGGATACTGCAGCCCTCCAGCTAGGCCTAAACACTGCTGCTGGAGAGAAATAGCGCCAGGAAGGATGCAGAGGGCCCGTGAGCGAGCGCAGCGCTTCTCTGCCCATGATTTAAAGGTGCTGGTTAGGGGTCTGGAGAAGAGAAGCCATATCTTGTTCCCGGACAGTGGCAAGAAGCCTCCCAAGAGGGTGTACAGGAGAGCCTGGAGGGAAATCGCCCAGAGGGTCACAGCCAACAGCAATGTCCCCAGGACTGGTGTCCAATGCCGGAAAAAGTTTAACGACCTCACTCGGATTGTCAGGGTGAGTACCCTTTCCAGTGTCCTCCTCATCCTTGCATGTGCACCTCACATTATAGGCAAAGGGACCTCAAAGGCCTAATGGCCAGCCCTCATCCAGCAGCTATGGCACTGGCATGAACATCAATTGCACTTTCTGCACTTTACACACTGGCCAAGCTATTCGACCATGGGAGGCAGTGCATACAGCAACAGGGCACCACGCTGGCCAAGCTATTCGACCATGGGAGGCAGTGCACACAACAACAGGGCACCACACTGTACTTAGAGGCCGTCCTTTCTCTTGCAGGCCAAGCTGGCCCAGAATCTGAAGAGCCGGACTGTCACCGGGGGAGGCCGTGCCCAGTTCCAGCAGCTCAGTGACCTGGAGGAGCGCGTGGGTCGAGTCATGGGTGCCCGGGTGATTGGCCCCGTTGCAATTGGAGATGCCGACCCTGTGCTGGGCCCCAATGGTAAGGACATGACCGTTTGGACCTCTCTCGTTCCCCTTGCGCTTCAGATCTACATCCTTTGCCACTGTCCTACCAATGCGCAGAATGCCACCACTCATGCCTCCCTCGCTGACGCCCTGTCCTCACTCTAAAGCTACTCTTGTGCCTTCCTGCTTTCAGCTGGTGAGGAGGAGGTCCCTGAAGCTGCGAGTGTCAGTCCCTCGGAAGAGGAGGACGAGGAGGAGCAAGAGGAAGGCGGCACATCGGGGGAACCCTCATCCGCACCAGGGGATGGCAATGGAGGGGACACGTGTTCCCTGGAGGAGAGCCAGGGGGAAGTGTTGCAGGGGAGTGTAGCTCCTGTGCCCAGTGGCGTGCAGCCACGCGGGAAGGGTCGGCCAGCTCGGCGGCCTTCTCCCCAGAGGGAGAGTCCGGCCTCCAGTCCGGAGACGGTCCTCGCCCAGGAGGTGCGCCTCCTTGATCAAATGTCCGCGGACTCGGATCGTCGGCACACCGAGTTCATGGGGGTTGTGGCACGGTTGCCTGAGGCCATTGAGTCCCTGGCTCATAGTGTGTCCGATTTCGGGACCTCACAGGCCAGGGGTTTCGAACAAATCGCGGCAGCACAGGCCAGGGGTCTCGAACAATTCGGGGCATCACAGGACGCGAGTCGGGCACAATTTGGGGCATCACAGGACGCGAGTCGGGCCGAATTCGGGGCATCACAGGACGCGAGTCGGGCCGAATTCGGGGCATCACAGGACGCGAGTCGGGCCGAATTCAGGGCAGCACAGGACGCGAGTCGGGATGACTTCAGGGCAGCACAGGCAGCGAGTGGACAGTTGATCAGTGGTGCCGTGCAGTCACTGGCTGGTCTGATGCGGGCACAGACCAGGGCAGTACGGGCACTCACTGCTGCCACACTCGCTGTGTCACGCATGCATCGCCAGGGCACCCGCCGCGCTGTTGCAGCACAGCGGTCTGGCCTTCACCAGATTGCTGCGCTTGCTGCAGTGCTAGCCCGGCCGAGTGCCAGTGTCTCTGGCGACCAGCGAGCACCTGCCATCAGCCAGCTTGCCCCCATTGCTGCAGCCGCCACTGCCACTCCCCCAGCAAAGCTGCGACGAGCTGCTGGAGAGACTGATGCTGCCCAGCCACAGCTGCAGCAGTCGGCCCCTCGAGGGCCAGAGCTCGTCTAGGCCGACCCCCAAGGGCATCTGCCGTCACGCAATGTGCCCCTCAGGAGCCTTCCCCCAGCCTTGCAACACCCACAGGGCCCAGGTTGAGGCGGAGCAGCAGGTCGTCCAGGGGCCGGAAAAGGCTGGACAAGGACTCGCCCTCTCGGCACACAAAGTAGAGTGTGTTGGCAAATGTTTTTTTATATGGGGGTGCTTGTGCTGTCTATGGGGGGGGTTCTTTTGGTAAGGCCGAGGATGAAGGCAAATGTTTTTTTATATGGGGGTGCTTGTGCTGTCTATGGGGGGGTTCTTTTGGTAAGGCCGAGGATGAAGGCCATTTGGATGGACAAGTTTTGTTATTCCTCCCCAGGTTGTGGGAGTGAGATATGTTTTTGACTTTTTTGGGGGTGTTGTGTGTTTTTGGGTTTCATGTGGAAAGGGCCCTGAGTTTGTTCAATAAAGCTTTTTCTTTATTCAGCTTGTCCATGTGTGATGTTTCAAGTGGTTGTTGCGTTAACCGGCTGAGGGCTTGCGGAGCGGCTGCATTCATGTGCCTTCATTGCCACAAGCCATTCCCTGACAGGGGGCCTAGAAGTGTCGTTCAATAAGCCGCCGACGTACGGCCCTTGGACCTTGTGGCTCCCTCCTGGGCTGGTACTCCTCCTCCTCCTCCTCATGGTCCTCCTGCTCGTCCTCCTGAGGTGGTGGTCCAACGTGAGGTGGTGGTCCAACGTGAGGTGGCAGTGCCTGAGTCCTGCAGATAGCCAGGTTGTGCAGCATGCAGCAAACGACGACGAACTGGGAGACTCTATCCGGCGAATACTGCAGAGATCCGCCGGAGCGATCCAGGCAGCGGAACCGTTGCTTGAGGATGCCAATCGTTTGCTCTATGATGTTCCTTGTGGCTTGATGGCTTTTGTTGTATGCCTCCTCAGCAGGGGTTCTGGGCGCGCGGAGCGGGGTCATGAGCCATGTACACAAAGGATAGCCTTTGTCCCCGATAAGCCATCCTCTTGGGGGAGGCTGTGCCTGGAACATGTCAGCCACAGTAGTCTGGCGCAGGATAAATGCATCGTGGCTGCTGCCTGGAAAGCGGGTATTGACAGCTAGGATGCGCTGCCTGTGGTCACACACCAGCTGTACATTGAGGGAATGGTAGCCCTTCCGGTTGCGGTAATCCTCGGCATTGTCGATAGGTGCCCGCAAAGCCACATGTGTGCAGTCAATGGCGCCCTGCACCATGGGGAAGCCCGCTGTTCTCGCAAATCCGACTGCACGCTGCTCCTGCCTCTCTAGGGTCATGGGGAAGGAGATGAATTGGTGTCTCCTTGTGAAAAGGGCATCGGTGACCTGCCGGATGCAGCGATGCACGGCGAACTGGGATATGTTCGCTATGTCCCCAGCAGCGGCTTGGAAGGAGCCGCTTGCATAAAAGTTCAGAGCCACTGTGACCTTCACTTCCACCGACAGAGACGTTCTGCTCATCAGCTGTGGACGCAGATCTCTGTGAAGCAGCTGGCAGATCTCTGCAACCACCTCCCTTCTGAAGCGCAGCCTCTTAACACACTGCGCGGCAGTCATGGTGAGATAGGACACCTGCTGGCGGTATTCCCTGAGTGGGTAAGGACTACGTTGCCGACGCCTGATGGCCCCTCTGCGTCTAGGCATGGCTGCCCCTCTCACACAGCGTCTGCGAGCCCTTCGCACATAATGCTGGAACTGAGGGTTGGAACCCCATGCAGCCCCCATAATATACTTGCAAACAGTGAAATCACAATGAGTCAAATTTCCAAGCTCTGGCCAGAAGCCAAAAATACCTCTCCTATGTTGGCCCAAATCAGTAAGGTCTCTTCCTTGGTCTCTGTCCAGAAATCCGTTGCACTAAAGTCATTGCAGCAAAATGGCTGGCCTTTATAGTTCAGTCTAAGTGCCCTTTAATTAGCGCTCCCCGAGGCCCGCAGGGCCTCTGCTGCGTTCCACTTCACAGTTCTTAACAGCGCCACGCCCACATTGGGCGGGCGCCACTGAAGTTCCGGTTTGGGGCGCACAAACGGCATTGAACGACGAAATGACGTCATAAGTTGCGCGCGCAGCTGAGCGCGCGCAAACACTTTGCGCCGGCGCTAAATGTCTACTGAAGTTGGGCGTAGGCGCAGATCGTTCTGCGCCCGGCCGCTAAGTGCCTAGCGCTCGAGATCTACTCCTCTTATGGCGCTAACGGCTGGCGAACGCAACTGAATTTCTAGGCCCTTGAGTATTGTGTGCAGTTTTGGTCACCTTACCTGAGGAAGGACGTTCTTGCCATGGAGGGAGTGCAGCGAAGATTCACCAGGCTGATACCTGGGATGGCAGGAATGACGTATTAAGAGAGATTGTGTCGATTGGGATTATACTCACTGGAGTTTAGAAGATTGAGAGGGGATCTCATCGAAACCTATAAAATTCTGTCAGGTCTGGACAGACTAGATGCAGGAAGGATGTTTCTGATGGCCGGGGAGTCCAGAACCAGGGGTCATAGTCTAAGGATAAGGGGTAGGCCATTTAGGACTGAAATGAGGAGGAATTTCTTCACCCAGAGAGTGGTGAACCTGTGGAATTCTCTGCCACAGAGGGCGGTGGAGGCCAGTTCATTAAATATATTCAAGAAAGAGTTGGATATATTTCTTGAGGCTAAAGGGATCAAGGGATATGGGGAGAAGGCAGGGACAGGGTACTGAATTTGGATGATCAGCCATGATCTCATTGAATGGCGGAGCAGGCTCGAAGGGCCGAATGGCCTACTCCTGCTCCTATCTTCTATGTTTCTTTGTTTGCCAGCAGCTCCCACATCCCAGGAACGAATAAAAAATTAAACCTGCGCACCTCCAATTCTGGCCTCTTGTACATTTACGATTTCATTCGCTCCACCATTGGCTTCGATCGTCTTGGCCCTAAGCTCTGGAATTCCCTCCCTAAACCTCTCTGCCTTTCTCTCCTCCTTTAAGATGCTCTTTTAACCTACCTCTTTGACCAAGTTTTTTTGCCATCTGGTGTAATATGTGGCTCGGTGTCAAATTTTCTTTGATAACGCTCCTGTGAAGCACCTTGGGACGTTTTACGTTAAAGGTGCTATATAAATGCAAGTTGTTGTTGATCCAATGTCACCTGATCAAACCTCCAGGAATATATCCAACCAGAGTTGGTAACCCTGGGCTACAGACTAGTTTAATGAATAGACCATGAATGCGGCACTCGTTGAACCTGTGCTTGTTTAAATATTAACTTGTGTCTCCGGCTCAGTCTCATGTGTAATAACAAACAGCCTGCGGCCCACTGTAGGTTTATAACCAGCGCAGGTAGCAGATCAAATGTAAATAGAATATCACAGACTGGCCAATGATCTGATCCGGTTATCGTTCCCTCTCCTGTGACCGGCCATTCTGGACTTTGCTTGGCTGGGGTAGGTAGGTTTACTAACAGTTGATTGGGCCTGACTGCACCCCACAAATATGGGGGCGGGGGAGAGGGAGGCAGCATCCTTGAACTTTGACCCCCGAACTCTCACCTGCGACTGCAGCAGCTGCTCCTCCATGTCCCGCTGCATCTCCTGGTCGCGGCCACTGACTCCCAGCGTCTCGCCTGCCGTCTCCAGCCAACGCTCCAGCGCTGCGGCTCGCTCCCGGCAGACATGGAGGTCCTCCAGTGACTGCGGGAGAGGGAGGGAGAGAGAGAGAGGGAGAGGGAGAGGGAGAAAGAGAGGAGAGCGGGAGAGGGAGGGAGGGAGAGCGGGAGAGGGGAGAGGGAGAGAGTGAGGGAGAAAGAGAGGGGAGAGGGAGGGAGAGGAAGGGAGAGAGAGGGGGGAGGGAGAGGGAGGGAGAAAGAGAGAGGAAGGGAGATGGAGGGAGGGAGATGGAGGGGGAGGGAGGGAGAGGGAGAAGGAGGAAGGGAGGGGGAGAGGGAGGGAGAAGGAGAGGGAGAGAGAGAGAGGGAGGGAGGGGAAGGGAGAGAGAGATGGAGGGAGAGGGAGAGGGAGGGAGGGGGAGAGAGAGAGGGAGGGAGGGAGAGAGGGGGAGGGAGGGAAGGAGAGAGGGAGGGAGAGAGAGAGGGAGAGGGAGGGAGGGAAGGAGAGAGGGAGGGAGAGAGAGGGAGAGGGAGGGAGGGAGGGGGTCAGGAGGGGAAAGAGGGAGGGAGGGGGAGAGAAAGGGAGGGAGAGAGGGAGGGAGTGAGAAAGGGAGGGAGAGAGGGAGGGAGCGAGAGAGGAAGAGAGAGAGAGGAAGGGAGGGAGAGGGAAAGGGATAGGGAGAAAGAGAGAGATAGGGAGGGAGAGAGATGAAGGGAGGGAGGGCGGAGAGATAGGGAGAGGGAGGGGTAGAGAGAGGGAGAGAGAGGGAGGGAGAATGAGAGCGAGAGAGGGATAGAGAGGGAGAGAGAGAGAGGGAGGGAGGGATAGGGAGAGGGGGAGGAAGTGTAAGGAAAAGAGGGAGGGGGAGAGAGGGATGGGGCAAGATGGAGGGGAAGGGAGTAAGAGGGAGAGAGGGAGGGAAGAGGAGGGAGGAGGATGGAGGGACAGACAGAGAGAGAGGCAGGTAGGAATGGAGGGAGAGAGGGAGAGACAGAAGGGGAGGAAGAGGGGAGGGAGGGAGTGAGGGTGAGAGGGATGGAAGAATTCAGGGAGAGGGAGTGAGGGAGGAACGGAGGGATTGAGAGAAGGAGAGAGGAAGGGAAGAAAGAAAGGACGGGGACAAAAAAATGTAAATGAACGAAGCTCAAATGCACGCTTCTTTTTAACCAAAACCTTCACAAAGTCTACCTGGCGGAGCTGGTGTCAGGTGGTTGCTGTAATGGGTTGGAAGAGTCAGTCCAATGATCGCAGTGCGCCTGTGTGACGGGATGTGATACGTACCAGAGCAGTGTATTTACATTGCAACGAGTGACTTGTACCTGAGCTGGGAAAGGGACAGGATCACAGGTCGCAGAGACAGCTCGCTGCGCTTATCGGAGAATTCAATCTGCTCACTGGCAGGTGCAGCAGTAAAACAAGTCAGACCAGTCCAGTGAACCCTGATCAAGTTCGAGTGTACGAAAGGAATGCCACACAAACACGTTAAACACTGCACTGCCCTAGGTAAAAACAAAGCCTTCCATTTCTACTAGAGGATTGGTTAACAGACAGAAAACAGAGAGTGGGGATAAATGGGTCTTTTTCAGGTTGGCAGGCTGTAACTAGTGTGTTGTTGCAAGGATCAGTGTTGGGGCCTCAGTATTCACAATCTATTAATGACCTAGATGAAGGGACCGAGTGTAATGGATCCAAGTTTGCTGATGATACAAAGTAAGGTGGGACAGTAAGCTGTGAGGAGAACACAACGAATCTGCAAAGGGATAAAGATAGACTGAGTCCGGAGGCATACTGATCTGGTTTAAAACAGAACTTAAGAATTACATCAAATTTATAAAAAAGGGCGAAAACCATATGTGGCTCAAACTTGAGAGGGAGATTATCTCAAACACCCAAGATGTTTACATTTGCGCACTTTATATCCCTCCAATCGATTCCCCGTACTACAAAGAGGACACCTTCTCCAACATGGAGGGGGAAATTATCCAATACCAGGCCCAGGGGAACGTGTTGATCTGTGGGGACCTCAATTCAAGAACGGGCGAAGAACCAGACTTCACCAATAATCAGGGAAACAATTACGTATTCGGGAATAACCACTTTGACATCCCTTCCCTTCCATACAGGCATAACTGCGACAAGCAGTCAAATACCAACGGTAAACAGCTACTACAGCTCTGTCGAAACCTGGGTCTGTACATTGTCAATGGTAGGTTCATAGGAGACCTCCTAGGAAGATCGACCTACTGCTCACCTCTTGGCTGCAGCACAGTAGACTATATGATTACAGACTTGGACCCATCCTCTTTCAGAGCATTCACAGTCAAACCACAAACAACACTGTCAGATCACAGTCAAATTACTATGTTTCTCAAAAAGACAGAAACAAACAACATAGAAACACAACCCAGTAAACTGTACAACACCAAAAAATCGTACAGATGGGCCAAAAACGACACGGAAAAATACCAGAAAACAATTAGCAATGCATCAACTCAAGCTCTCTTAGACACCTTTCTGGATAACATATACACTCACAATAAAGAAGGCGTAAACCGGGCAGTTAGTAAACTAAACAATATTTTAGATAATTTGGCAACAAATGCAAACTTGAAAGCTCGCAAGAACAAACCCAAAACAAAAAACTATGAAAAATGGTTTGACCATGATTGCCATAACATGAGGAAAAAACTTAGAAAACTATCAAACCAAAAACACAGACATCCAGAAAACGAGGAATTACGCCTTACTTATTGTCAGACGCTAACACAATACAGAAACACACTCAGGACCAAAAAAGAGCAATTTATTAAGAATACACTCAGCTCCATGGAGGAATCCATTGAGTCGAATTGTTTCTGGGACAACTTGAAAACACTACACAAAAAACAACACGACGATTTGTCCATTCAAAATGGGGACACATGGGTAAACCACTTTGAAAAATTATACCAGAAAAACACACTAGGACCAGAGCAACACCAAATACGCAAAAAACTTGAAAAGCTTGAAATGGCCATAAAAGATAACCAAAACCCGCTAGACGCCATAATAACAGAAAAAGAACTTCTTGAAAAACTCAAGGACCTGCGACCAGGAAAAGCTTGCGGGACAGACGGCATACTAAACGAGATGATTAAACACGCAGACGACAAACTGAAACTGGCTATCCTAAAACTCTTCAACTTGGTTCTGAGTGTCGGTTATTTCCCTGACATCTGGAACAAAGGACTCATAACACCCATATACAAAAGTGGGGACAAAATCGACCCAAACAACTATCGAGGCATCTGTGTAAACAGTAACCTGGGGAAGGTATTCTGTAGCATCATAAACAAAAGACTTATAAACTTCCTTGAAGAGCACAATGTCTTGAGTAAAAGCCAAATTGGATTCCTGCCAAACTATAGAACATCTGATCATATCTTCACCCTACAGACCCTAATTGACAAACACGTTCACCATAACAAAAGCAAAATCTACGCATGCTTTGTAGATTTCCAGAAGGCTTTCGACTCCATCTGGCATGACGGTTTATTCCTGAAACTTATCGAAAGCGAGGTAGGAGGTAAAACATATGATGTAATTAAATCAATGTATACAAACAATAAATGTGCAGTTAAAATTGGAGACAAACAAACAAAATACTTCCCACAGAGGCGGGGGGTGACGCAGGGCTCGCCAATCTCACCGACACTCTTTAATATTTACATTAATGGATTGGCAAAACTACTTGAACAATCTACAGCACCCGGCCTCACCCTATATGAATCCAAGGTTAAATTCCTCCTCTATGCCGACGACCTGGTTCTGCTGTCACCAACTAAGGAGGGTCTACAGCAGAACCTGGACCTGCTGGAGTCGTACTGCCAGACTTGGGCCCTGACAATAAATCCCCAAAAAACCAAAGTCCTTGTGTTCCAGCAAAGATCCAAACAACATGGACCCACAATAAATTTCACAGTAGGAACAACCAAAATTGAACAAACCACTCACTACACATACTTGGGCTTAAAAATCAGTTCTACGGGAAACTTCAAACTGGCTGTGAATGAACTGAAAGAGAAAGCAAGAAGGGCTTTCTATGCCATCAAAAAATCAATCCACGGTGGCATAGTGGTTAGCACTGTTGCCTCACAGCGCCAGGGACCCGGGTTCAAATCTGGCCTCGGGCGACTGTCTGTGTGGAGTTTGCACATTCTCCCTGTGTCTGCGTGGGTTTCCTCCGGGTGCTCCGGTTTCCTCCCACAGTCCAAAGATGTGCAGGTTAGGTTGATTGGCTGTGATAAATTGACCTAGTGTTAGGGGATTAAATACGTGGGGTTGCGGGGATGGGGTGGGATGTGTGTCGGTGCAGGCTCGATGGGCCGAAATGGCCTCTATCTGCACTGTAGATTCTGTGATTCTGTGAAATCCCAATTAGCATTTGGCTCAAAATTTTCAAATCAGTAATTGAACCAATTGCACTCTATGGCAGTGAGGTCTGGGGACCACTAACACAACAAGATTTTGCAAAATGGGACAAACACCCAATTGAGATCCTACATGCGGAATTCTGTAAAAGTATCCTCCGGACTCAAAGGAAAACAGTAAACAACGCATGCAGGGCGGAACTAGGCCAATACCCATTAATAATCACTATCCAAAAAAGAGCCACCAAATTTTGGAATCACCTACAAATGAGCAACCCCCAATGCTATCACTACGACGCCCTGAAATGCCAAGAGCTGACCATAAAGAAGAATACCCTCAGTCAACTAGTCCTGGGACTCAATAAAGTAACTAATAACAATACTAACAATAACCAGCCCCAGGACAGTGACAGGGTAACACAAAGAATTCGACCCAACACAATCGTCGCTCAGCAAAAGGAAAAATATCTGTCATATTGGGCAGAAACAACAAAAACCCAAAGCAAACTCAATTGCTACTTGGCCCTAAACAGACAATACAACATAGCTGATTACCTGACCATGGTAAAGGATAACAAACTGAGAAGAACCTTGACAAGGTACAGACTTAGCGAACATAGCCTAGCAATCGAAAAAGGCAGACACAGGCAGACCAGGCTGCCAAGAGAAGACAGGATATGCTCTCACTGCAGTCAGGGAGTAGTTGAGACAGAGATGCACTTCCTCACAGCCTGTGGAAAATATCAGGGCATCAGAGAGAATTTCTATCAAAAATTCTCACAAATATGCCCTGAATTCAGAAATCTGACTGACAACCAAAAACTCCCATTCCTACTGGGGGAGGAGAGAAGCTGTGTAACACTGGCGGCACACTATGTTACAGCTTGCCATGAACAGAGGGACAACCAGTAAACTAAGACAAGAGTATATATAAACAAGGCGAAAATATATTTATAAACTCAGGGATATACCTGTTTATACACTGTATGAATGGAACCGCGTTTATGTGTTCAACCATAAATGTATTTTGATGCTTTGGCAACATAAGATGTACCTTATCATGCCAATAAAGCGATTTGTATTATTGTATTGTATTGAGTGGGCAGTAAGGTGGCAGATGGATTATAATGTAGGAAAATGTGAGGTTATTCACTTTGGTAGGAAGGAAAAAAAAAGAATATTTTTTAAATGGTGAGAAACTTGTAAATGCTGGTGTTCAGAGAGATTTGGGTGTCCTCGTGCAAGAAACACAGAAAGCTAGCATGCAGGTACAGCAAGCAAAAAGGAAGGCAGATGGCATGTTGGACTTTATTGCAAGGGGTTGGAGTATAAGAGTGAGGAAGTCTTGCTCCAATTGTACAGGGCCTTGGTGAGACCACACCTGGAGTACTGGGCACAGTTTTGATGATCTTATCTAAGGAAGGATATACTTGCTGACGTAAGTGTAGTGTATGTAACTGTCTACCTTTAAGAGAACTATTTTAGGTGTGGCACTACTTGTTTGGCTTCTGTATACGGTAATACCGACGGTGACCACACCGGTATATAAGTGCTGTGGCATGATTTATAGGGCAGATTCGCCCTGACCTTCGAATAGTAAAGTCCTGTTTGTTTGTTACTCCTGAAGTCTGTGTCGTTATTAACTGCACAACCCACAGACTTTACAGTGGCGACGAGTCCGATCGTACCCTGCGGCAAGACTACCAAAGCAACTAAAGAGCGTCGAAGAGAGGCAACCGCCCTCGTCGTTCTGCTGGGAGAAAACACGAGGCTGCAGCAATAGAAAGGAGGAAGACTTTAGCAACAAAAGCTTCCATCAGCAACAGGCACTGACTGTCCCTTCTGCCACGGTGCGGAGTGAGCCGATCAGCAGGAAGCAAGGCGGCCACGGAGACTGTGAGTAAGGGAAAGTGTAAAGAATATCCGGAGGATAAGGGCTGTGCACTCGACCACGGTCGAGGGGGAAAGGAGCCGGACGGAAAGTCGGGTCCAACGGCGTCGTGAGACAGCCAGACCGCGATCGGCGGGAAAGCCGGGCAGCGACCGAAGCCACGAAGCGCTGAGACCGGGAGCGTAGGCGCGGGAAGAGAGAAACTCAGCCGCAGCCGGGGAGGGAAGCACCGGACTGCGAGAGGGCTGGGAGGTGAATGGGAACCGAGCGTGCGGGAGAAACAGAGCCGACCAAGGGAGACTGCACAAGAGCCAGTCCAGCGGCTGAACTGTTCTCCGCCAACGGGAGTACCCAGCGCCGGTAGAGCCGAGCGGGCGGGAGAGAGAGAGACAGAGCCGAGCAAGGGGAGAGAGACTGCGCGAGAGCCAGTCCAGCGGCTGAACTGTTCTCCGTCAACGGGGTGTACCCAGAGCCGGTAGAGCCGTGCGAGCGGGAGAGAGAGACAGAGCCGAGTAAGGGGAGCTGTGCGAGAGCCAGCCCAGCGGCTGAACCTGTCCGCTGTGGGGAAAGCGTACCCCTCCCACCAGGGAAGAAACGCGGGAAGCTGCCATTAGGCGGAGAAGACGACAGACGCGGGAAACCGCCATTGAAGGGGCGGGGAGAGAAGGAAAGAGCGGGAAACCACCATTTTCGCGGGAAAAGCTGCCATCTTAGAAAAAAAAAAAAAAATAATAATAATTTAAAGAAATACTTGTGTTGTTCCCAAGGAAAGGAAGATGCCTGAGCGTGGGGACATCAACGATTTTAATTCTGAGATAGAAGACTGGACCACGTACGTGGAACGTATTGAGATACATTGTAAGGCTAATAAAATAGCAAAGGATGAAAAAGCTTTAACCTTACTTAACATAATGGGTGCGAAAACATTCGGGTTGTTGAAGCATCTTCTCTCACCAGCTAAACCGGCGGATCAGACTTTCGATGATATTGTAGCAGTGCTGAAGGATCACTTGAACCCCGCACCGTTGATGTTGGCTGAACGATTCAAATTCTATGCAAGAACGCAACGGAAAGACGAAAGCAACGCGGAATACTTGGTCGAACTGCGTAGGCTAGCAAAACACTGCCAGTTCGGAGGGAATCTGACAGAGGCACTGCGAGACAAGTTCGTATGCGGATTGTCCAAGGAAGGGACGCAAAAGCGACTACTCGAAGAGAACGATCTTCCACTGGATAAGGCTGTCCTTATCGCAGCATCAAACGAAGCCGCAGCGAAAGGAACTGCGGAAATGCAGCTAAAGGCAGCGGCACTCGGTGTGGACCAAATTACCTCGAGTATAACAAAATGCTATCGCTGTGGGAAGACAACACACGATCAGAACCAATGCTGGTTTAAGAACCAGGAATGTAGGAAATGTGGCAAACTGGGTCACATCACTAAGGTATGCCGGTCAGGGAAGAAGACCAACAACCAAAGGAAGCCATCACAGGAAAAGTACAACAAGGTACACAAGGTGGCTGAGAAGAGTTCAGACGAACAGAATTCAGACTCAGACCCAAACGGCCAGGAGCTGGGTAGTCTGAGAATTCATAATGTGAGTAAGGAAGCTGACCTACAAACTATCTGGGTCATGCTAAAAATAGCTGGAGTCCAAGTGAAAATGGAGTTGGACACTGGATCAGCTGTATCAGTCATAAATCGAAGGGATTACCACAGGCTATTCTCACATATACCCTTAAGAGATACCAAGTTCGTATTGCAGACATACACGGGGCATAAAGTATACCCCATGGGAAAGATAAGAGTCAAGGTGAGAGATAGGGGTAAAGAACACCCAAGAATGAACTTATACGTACTACCTGAGGGAGGACCACCACTTCTAGGACGGGAGTGGATCAAGAAAATAGACATGGAATGGCACTACCTACAAGCAATGACGAGTGAGGACTCGGTGCAGACAAGCAGCTCAGACTCTGAGCCGGAAGACGATAAGTCCAGCCCAAGTATGAAAAACAAGGTTAACATGAACTCACTGACTAAGGTTGGAAAAACGATGGCGTGTATAAAGACAGAGAATTCTGAGTCTGTTCAAGTTACAGACATATGCATTACGGAGGAACACCGGGCTCGAACTCAACGTTATCTCAAAGTACGACAACAATTAGAACAATTGAGTTACCGTCTCGTACAAGAGATGAAAACAATGAAAAAGTTCTATGACACCGAATGGGAGAGTCTGGAAAGACAACAGAGCCTGCTGGCTCAAGCAGAGAGCGACCATAGAGCCATCGTGACCAATTACCGATCACATCTCCCTTATGATGTTCAGGAGTTAGAATATTTGCATGATCTAGAGATACAGCATAAAGGCAAACCACGCTACACTGAGGATTTTGTCCTGCAATTGGAGACGGAGCTAGTGCAGGCAAGGTTAAGAGAAGCTGAATCGCAATGTGCACTTAAAGAGATGCAGAAAAAAATCTTGGACATAGAAAAGAGAAACGCTTCTTTACCTGATGAGAATAACGTGGCCATGTTGCAAGAGGAGCTTATAGGGGCGAAACTGAAAGAAGCTAAGCAAAGGATGTTGGAACTTGAAACACAGAACCAAATCAGCAGTAACCAGCTATGTCGAGCAGAGAAGGAGTGCAATGGTCTACAGGAGAAGGTGCAATATCTCTCAGCCCAGAATAAGGGACTACTCACTCAGTTAAATGAAAGTAAAGGGAAAATGGCTGAGATAGACTGCAAGAATAAAGAAGATTTGATGGCAGTGAGACTTTGAGAGGCAGATAGCATAGCAGCCTTGGCTGAACTCCAACCGAAAATTGCAAAAGAAGCAAATGAAGAGGAATCTTCAGGAAGCCAGGATTTTATTCCAGTTCTTCTCTACGACTCCTTACAAGCAGAGTGTGAGAAGTTGAAAGAACAGTATGAACAGGCCCAGGCTATAATTCTGGAGGGGGTTAACTCGGCAACCTCCGAAAAGCTAGTTTCAGTAGAAGCATATGAGCAACTAAAGGTTGAACATGAGCAAGAAGTCCAAAGGCTGCAGGAAATTCTTGATGAGCTCAAGGCCAAGACAGACTCATCGGTAGAAGTTCCATCCATAGATGAGAAATTAGAGGTGAAAGACATGGCAGAACATGAAAGACAAGATGTCCAAGAACTCATAAAAATATTGAAGGAAACCCAAGACAAATATGAGGCGGCAATGACCGAGGTTCAACAACTTGAAGAACAGATTCAACTGGGAATCCTTTCAGTGGAAGAAAAGGAAACTGTAAGAAACACAGAGACTGTAAGAATGGCCCCTGAACATGAGCTAGAGAGCATCAAGGCACAACTTCTCCGAGCGCTGAAAGCCAAAGTACAAGAGGAAAAGAAGGTGAAAGCATTGGAGGAAAAGGTGGATGAAATGGAGAAGACTCTGATCCACAGTGTTCCCGTGGAAGAGTTAACAGTCAGCCAACTCCTTCATATGCTGAGGGACAAGACTCTGCAATGGGAACAATCTGAACACGAGCTTCAATCTTCAAAGGGAAGGAGTTCGGAGCTCTCAAAAGTTATGGAAATAGCTGAGTTTGCAACACAGATTTTACTGGGATGCCAAAAGTACGCTGAATCACGTCTATGTGAACAACAGAATGTTGAAACAGCTGCTCCAGTAGAAGGATTGAATAGCCCGATCAATCAATCCCCGATGGAAGGGGAAGTATTGAAATCACAAATGAGGTCCTTAGTGAAGGATTTGCAGGAAACCCAGGAAGAGCGGGATGACTATGAACGCATGAAGAAGTCCCTTCAGGAAAGATGTCTAGGGAGGGAACAACAGTCGGCTAACGTCCAGTTGGGTAAGGAAGAAGTAGCAGGCCCTCTCGCTAGACTAGCTCAGGATGACACCGAATATTACCATGACCTGTTGAGTGACACGGAATATTACGAGGACTTGGTCTGCCCAGCTTGTGATGAAAACTCCCAAAGTGCAGAAATCAGGATGAAGCACTTAAAGTCTAAGGAACATAGGGAGATGGTGGCGCTACAGCTGGCAGCTGAGAAGGGAGCCCCGAGAGTCTCCAAGAAGCAAAAAAGGAAAAGCCGAAGCCGAAGATTAAACCATCTAAATCATTATCACTTCTAATGGGAAAGTAGGGAAAAATTACTAAGGCAGTCCAGCTGTTTGTAAAAGTCAGCACTGCTGGTTCAGCAGGACGGAAGTTCAAGCTGTTACGTCAAGGGAAAGACTATTGGATGAGTCACGCTAGCAATGTGAACCGGCTACACCACAGAGATGTTGTTCGGACCGAGTCAAGACCAGAGACTGAATCTGTGAACTGTTCCCACAGAGACTGAACCTGTGAACTGTTTTCCGCAGAGACTATATCTGTAAATTGTTTTACATGAAGTTGAATATATGTTATGTTTAATGGGGAATACGTATGTTGTAAGCTAAAAAGGGAGGATTGTAGTGTATGTAACCGTCTACCTTTAAGAGAACTATTTTAGGTGTGGCACTACTTGTTTGGCTTCTGTATACGGTAATACCGACGGTGACCACACCGGTATATAAGTGCTGTGGCATGATTTATAGGGCAGATTCGCCCTGACCTTCGAATAGTAAAGTCCTGTTTGTTTGTTACTCCTGAAGTCTGTGTCGTTATTAACTGCACAACCCACAGACTTTACAGTAAGAAAACTACTAGGCACTTGGTTTAAGCGTTAGACAAAGCTTTAATCAACTGTTTTACACATGGAAGTCTGGTTGTGTCCTCACTTGTTCCTGTTAAGAATGTCCTGCGCAAGCTGGGCCCGTGCCCGAGTATTTATACTCTCCCTGGACAGCGCCACCCGTAGGCCGCTCAGTATTATTTCATAAGTCTTTCTTTCATGAATGACTGATTCATGTCACTTGCCTTGGAGGTGGTGCAGCGAAGGTTCACCAGACTGATTCCTGGGATAAGAGGGCTGTCTTATAATGAGAGATTGTGTAGAATGGGCCTATACTCTAGAGTTTAGAAGAATGAGAGGTGATCTCATTGAAACATACAAGATTCTGAAGGGGATTGACAGGGTAGATGGTGAAAGGTTGTTTCCCCTGGCTGGAGTGTCTAGAACTAGGGGGCACAGTCTCAGGATAAGGCGTCGGCCATTTAACACTGAGATGAGGAGGAATTTCTTCACTCAGAGGGTTGGGAATCTTTGGAATTCTCTACCCAGAGGGCTGTGGATGCTGAGACTTTGAGTATATTCAAGGCTGAGATAGATAGATTTTTGAACTCCAGGGAGTCAAGAGATATGGAGATCAGGCGGAAAAGTGAGGTCGAAGATCAGCCATGATCTTATTGAATGGCGGAGCAGGCTCGAGGGGCTATATGGCCTATTCCTGCTCCTATTTCTTATGTTCTTATGTACAGCGCCTTTCACGACCTCAGGACGTTCCAAAGCGCTTCACAGCCAATGAAGTACTTTTGAAGTGTAGTCACTGTTGTAATGTAAGAAACGTGGCAGCCGATTTGTGCACAGCAAGCTCCCACCAACAGCAATGTGATAACAACCTGATAATCTGTTTAGTGATGTTGGTTGAGGGATAAATACCGGGGAGAACTCCCCTGTGCTTCTTCGAATAGTACCAAGGGATCTTTTATGTCCGCCTGAAAGAGCAGACAGGGCCTCGGTTTACAGTCTCATCTGAAAGATGGCACCTCCGATGGTGCAGCACTCACGTACTAGGATTCCCCTCCTCTCCTGAAGGTGCTGACTCTCACTGGGGTACAGGTCCCCATCTCTCCTGAAGGTGGTGACTCTCACTGGGGTACAGGTCCCCATCTCTCCTGAAGGTGCTGACATCACTGCGGTACAGGTCCCCTCCTCTCCTGAAGGTGCTGACTCTCACTGGGGTACGGGTCCCCTCCTCTCCTGAAGGTGCTGACTCTCACTGGGGTACGGGTCCCCTCCTCTCCTGAAGGTGCTGACTCTCACTGGGGTACGGGTCCCCTCCTCTTCTGAAGGTGCTGACATCACTGCGGTACAGGTCCCCTCCTCTCCTGAAGGTGCTGACTCTCACTGCGGTACGGGTCCCCTCCTCTCCTGAAGGTGCTGACTCTCACTAGGGTACGGGTCCCCTCCTCTCCTGAAGGTGCTGACTCTCACTAGGGTACGGGTCCCCTCCTCTCCTGAAGGTGCTGACTCTCACTGGGGTACGGGTCCCCTCCTCTCCTGAAGGTGCTGACTCTCACTGCGGTATGGGTCCCCTCCTCTCCTGAAGGTGCTGACTCTCACTGGGGTACGGGTCTCCTCCTATCCTGAAGGTGCTGACTCTCACTGGGGTACGGGTCCCCTCCTCTCCTGAAGGTGCTGACTCTCACTAGGGTACGAGTCCCCTCCTCTCCTGAAGGTGCTGACTCTCACTGGGGTACGGGTCCACTCCTCTCCTGAAGGTGCTGACTCTCACTGGGGTACAGGTCCCCTCCTCTCCTGAAGGTGCTGACTCTCACTGGGGTACGGGTACCCTCCTCTCCTGAAGGTGCTGACTCTCACTGGGGTACGGGTCCCCTCCTCTCCTGAAGGTGCTGACTCTCACTGCGGTACGGGTCCCCTCCTCTCCTGAAGGTGCTGACTCTCACTGGGGCACGGGTCCCCTCCTCTCCTGAAGGCGCTGACTCTCACTGCGGTACGGGTCCCCTCCTCTCCTGAAGGTGCTGACTCTCACTGGGGTACGGGTCCCCTCCTATCCTGAAGATGCTGACTCTGACTGGGGTACAGGTCCCCTCCTCTCCTGAAGGTGCTGACTCTCACTGGGGTACGGGTCCCCTCCTCTCCTGAAGGTGCTGACTCTCACTGCGGTACGGGTCCCCTCCTATCCTGAAGATGCTGACTCTGACTGGGGTACAGGTCCCCTCCTCTCCTGAAGGTGCTGACTCTCACTGGGGTACGGGTCCCCTCCTCTCCTGAAGGTGCTGACTCTCACTGCGGTACGGGTCCCCTCCTCTCCTGAAGGTGCTGACTCTCACTGGGGTACGGGTCCCCTCCGCTCCTGAAGGTGCTGACTCTCACTGCGGTACGGGTCCCCTCCTCTCCTGAAGGTGCTGACTCTCACTGGGGTACAGGTCCCCTCCTATCCTGAAGGTGCTGACTCTGACTGGGGTACGGGTCCCCTCCTCTCCTGAAGATGCTGACTCTGACTGGGGTACGGGTCCTCTCCTCTCCTGAAGGTGCTGACTCTCACTGGGGTACGGGTCCCCTCCGCTCCTGAAGGTGCTGACTCTCACTGCGGTACGGGTCCCCTCCTCTCCTGAAGGTGCTGACTCTCACTGGGGTACAGGTCTCCTCCTATCCTGAAGGTGCTGACTCTCACTGGGGTACGGGTCCCCTCCTCTCCTGAAGATGCTGACTCTGACTGAGGTACGGGTCCTCTCCTCTCCTGAAGGTGCTGACTCTCACTGGGGTACGGGTCCCCTCCGCTCCTGAAGGTGCTGACTCTCACTGCGGTACGGGTCCCCTCCTCTCCTGAAGGTGCTGACTCTCACTGGGGTACAGGTCCCCTCCTATCCTGAAGATGCTGACTCTGACTTGGGTACGGGTTCCCTCCTCTCCTGAAGGTGCTGACTCTCACTGGGGTACGGGTCCCCTCCTCTCCTGAAGGTGCTGACTCTCACTGGGGTACGGGTCCCCTCCTCTCCTGAAGGTGCTGACTCTCACTGGTGTACGGGTCCCCTCCGCTCCTGAAGGTGCTGACTCTCACTGGGGTACAGGTCCCCTCCTCTCCTGAAGGTGCTGACTCTCACTGGGGTACGGGTCCCCTCCGCTCCTGAAGGTGCTGACTCTCACTGGGGTACAGGTCCCCTCCTATCCTGAAGATGCTGACTCTCACTGGGGTACGGGTCCCCTCCTCTCCTGAAGGTGCTGACTCTCACTGGGGTACGGGTCCCCTCCGCTCCTGAAGATGCTGACTCTGACTGGGGTACGGGTCCCCTCCTCTCCTGAAGACGCTGACTCTGACTGGGGTACGGGTCCCTTCAGTAATTCCCTATCTGTGTCCACCCTTAATCTTGTTGCCTACATTCCACTTTATCACACAACAGTATTCAAACTCCTTCTTAACACAGTTAATTAACTTGTATTGAAAACCTAGAGGCCTTTGCTCACTCCCAGCTAAAGTTTCCACGTCTGGGCCGAGCTGGGCAGGAAAGTCCCAGGTTCCGTTCGCGGCCTGTGCTGAGTTTGCTGACCTCAGCCCTTGGCAGCAGTTGGAGCATGACAATCTGTGTCAGTGCCCCTGGACTAGAGAGCGGGCAATAAATCAACCTGGCCTCCTGCTCCTGTTGCCAACCAGGGACTATTGCTGGAAAGTGTTTCAGTGTGGTAGTGTTGACGTGTGTCTGTGTACGTTAAAGAAAAGCAAAAAGAAAGACTTGCATTTATATAGCGCCTTTCACAACCACCAGACGTCCCCATGCACAGTCAATTAAGTACTTTTTGAAGTGTAGTCACTGTTGTAATGTAGGAAATGCGGCAGCCAATTTGCGCACAGCAAGAGCCCACAAACAGCAATGTGATAATGATCAGATCATCTGTTTTAGTGATGTTGGTTGAGAGATAAATATTGGCCTAGGACACTGGGGAGAACTCCCCTGCTCTTCTTCGAATAGTGCCATGGGATCTTTTACATCTACCTTAGAGGGCAGGTTTCATGTCTTATCCAAAAGGCAGTACCATCTGACAGTGCAGCACTCCCTCAGCACTGCACTGGAGTGTCAGTCTAGATTTTTGTGCTCACGTCTCTGGAGTAGGACTTGAACCCACAATCTTCTGACTCAGAGGCGAGAGTGCTGCCCACTGAGCCACGGCCGATACTGTTGCATGTGAGTTAATGTGTGTGTGTGTGAGTGCAATGTGCAGGTGCACTTGTGTTTGAGTGAACATGTGCATGCACGTGTTTGTGTGGATTTGTGTGAACGTGTGTGCGCCCGCATCTGTGTAACTGTGTGAGTGTGTGCATGCCCGTGTGTGAGTGTTTGTGTGTGTGTGTGTACCTGTATAGCTGTGTGCATGCCTCTGTGTGAGAGTGTGTGTGCCTGTTTCAGTGTGTGCGTGTGCCTCTGTGTGAGAGTGTGTGTCTGCGTGTCTGTGTGTGAGTGTATGCGCGCCTATGTGAGTGTGTGTGTGTGTGTGTCTGCGTGTCTGTGTGTGCGTGCGTGTGTCTGAGTGTGTGCCTGTGTGAGTGTGTGTGTCTGAGTGTGTGCCTGTGTGAGTGTGTGTGTCTGAGTGTGTGCCTGTGTGAGTGTGTGTCTGCGTGTCTGTGTGTGAGTGTATGCGCGCCTATGTGAGTGTGTGTGTGTGTGTGTGTCTGCGTGTGTGTGTGTGTGGCTGAGTGTTAGGGGAGGTGAATGAAAGCTTGGTCAAAGAGGTAGGTTTTAACAAGCATCTTAAAGGAAGGGAGAGACGTAGAGAGGCAGAGAGGGCTAAGGACGGAATTCCAGAGCTTAGTGCCTAGCCAGCTGAAGGCACGACCACCAATAGTAGGGCGATTAAAATCGGGGATGCGCAAGAGGCCAGAATTAGTGGAGTGCAGAGATCTTGGAGAGTTATAGGGCTGGTGGAGGTTACAGAGATAGGGAGGGGTGAGGCCATGGAAGGATTTGAGCATGAGCATGAGAATTTTAAAATCGAAGTGCTTGCGGACCGGGAGCCAATATAGGTCAGCGAGTACAGTGATGATGGGTGAATGGGACTTGGTTTACTGCCAAACTCTGAGGAAATAGCGGAGCTGCTTACCGATGGACAGGCGTCTAGCACAGGCACTGGGGTTCGGCTTCTCTCTGCTGACTCTACAGTGTCTTCATCTTCCTCAATGTCCTCATTCTCCTCCATCAAGGAAGATAGTTTACCATCAGGGAAGACAATCCTCTGTTTGACCTGGAATAAAAGACTTGCATTACTCCAGCACCTTTCACCACCTCAGGACGTCCCAAAGAGCTCTACAGCCAGTGAATTATTTTTGAAGTGTGGTCACTGTTGCAATGTAGGAGGCACGGCAGCTAATTTGCACACAGCAAGCTCCCACAAACACCAATGTGATAAATGGCCAGATTATCCATTTTAGTTATGTTTATTGAGGGATAAATATTGGCCAGGACACCAGAACTCCCCTGCTCTTCTTCAAAATAGTGCCGTGGGATCTTTTAGAGGGCACAGGGGGCCTCAGATTAATGTTTCATCTGAAAGACGGCACTTCCAACAGTGCGGTACTACCTCAGTACTGCCCCTTCCAACAGTGCAGCATGCCCTCAGTACTGCCCCTCTGACAGTGTGGCGCTCCCTCAGTACTGCCCATCCGACAGTGCAGCACTGTCTCAGTACTGCCCCCCCTACCATGAGCATCCCCTTCAATAGCCCTGCTATATCTGGAATCTCCTTCGACATGATGTGACACGTAACTGAGGATTGGGGGGTTGAAAGCTAAAAGTAGCCCCTACATCTCTAATTCCCACTTTGCTGTACGTTCTGCTATTTAACTATAACTAATATAAACTCAAAGGCCCGGAATTTGAGGTCAGCGGTGAAGTGAAGGCGTTTGCCGCTGGCCCCAATGTAAGCTTCGCACAAAGATCTCGCCATCTCTGTGTCGAGAGGTTCAGGTTTTCCAACGGCAATTCAAATCAACGGAGTATAGCGGGGAATCCCCTCGTGTGAGCTTCATGTGACGTCAACAAGCAGTTTAAGCAGCCAATCAAAATGCAATCAAAACTTGGTATCTCTCTCCACAGATGCTGCCTGACCTGCTGAGTATTTTCAGCATTTTCTGTTTTTAATCAAAATGCAGAATTCTCGTAAACAGCGAATAAGGAAGTGAGTAAGCTCTTAGGGGGAAAAATTGGGTTGCTTGGCGCAAATCCCCGAGCGCCCGGGCACGGCTCCGCTAACGCCTCCCGTGAAATTCAGCGGGATGTTAGCAGCGGCGGTAGCCGGTAGCGCCCCGCGGCACTGCGCCTCCGTCGATGACGTCATCGCCGTGCACAGCGCCCCAGCCGCACACTTCAGTTGCGCCCCCTGACCTATCGCCGGACGATATGTCCGACAGGGTCAGGGGGACATTTTTGCAGCCGCGGCGGCGTTAAGTTAAAGGGCAGGTGTCGGGCGGCCATTTTTTTGGGGCCGCCTGCCAGCACCTGCCCCCCCTTCCCTTTTTTATTCGGGGTGCTGGCCGCGATCGTTCCTCCGGAGAGCCAGGCTCTTTTCCCAGCACCCCACTCCCTGGTGGTCCAGCAGGGCCCTGGTGCACACTGCACTAGGCCCCTCGCCTTTAATCAGGGGAGGGAGGCCTGTAGTACCGCGGCGCTGCGTGTCGACGCGGGTGGCGCTGTTGCACACAGTGCCGCAATATTCACCGGCAACGCTCCAGGAAGGAGTTGGGGGGGGGGGCACTTCTAGTGGCCCCAAAGGCGGCGCCGACAAATTTTTCGCCCTTAAAATTCTAATTTTTTTAAATTTTAGAGAGAGCAAAACAAAGATTGGGGCTCTCATATGGGGAAAAGGCAAATCTGAAATTAAGATGAACAAACTTAAAAAAAAATAACCTTTTTTTTAATGTTTCTTAAAAACTTTAAATTTTTATTAAAATGGATAAATTTGACACTGCAGAAAATTTAAATTAGTTTTTCAGGCCCATTATCTTTGCTTAGCAGTCAATACACTGTTAAAATCCTAGCCACACCTAATCCCTTTGGGTTTAATACGTTGCCAGTTCGGCGTCGTCATCCGGACCGCAAATTCTGGGCCAAAGTATTATATCAAAATAGGGACAGAGTGCAAGACTTTAACCTTTGGACTGAGGTACACTGGTGACTTGCGGCAATTTATCCCCCGCCCTCTAACCCCACTTCACCTCAAGTCTACACTTGGCCTCGAGCCCCAGGGTCGATCAGCATTGACTTTCAATGCAAAGAAAAACGGGGAGTGATGTAAAAGGGACTGCCAACTCGCTATCACCCACTTCACCCCATCGCACAAGGTCAAGATCGTCCCCACAGGGTGCACTTCCAGCGACTGGTAACGTATTCAATTACAGTATTTGTAGTGGTTGTGTTACTAGATTAGTAATCCAGAGACCGGTGCGAGTAACCCTGGCAACATGAGTTCAAATCTCACCATGTGCAACATGGGAATTGCAATTTTTTTTAAAATCTGGAAATCAAAATCTGGTGTCAGTAAAAGTGACCATGAAGCTGTCGGAATGTCGGTAAAATCCCAATGCCATTTAGGGAAGGAAATCTGCCGTCCTTACCCGGTCTGGGCCTATATGTGACTCCAGTCCCGCACCAACCTGGTTGACTCTTAACTACCCTCTGAAGTGGCCGAGCGAGACACTCAGTCGTACCAAACCCGTATGAGGAGAGATTGGGTCGACTGGGCTTATACTCGCTGGAGTTTAGAAGAATGAGAGGGGATCTCATTGAAACTTATAAAATTCTAACAGGACTGGACAGACTAGATGCAGGAAGGCTGTTCCCGATGGTCGGGGGAGTCCAGAACCAGGGGTCACAGTCTAAGGATAAGGGGTAAGCCATTTAGGACAGAGATGAGGAGGAATTTCTTCACCCAGAGAGTGGTGAACCTGTGGAATTCTCTACCACAGAAGGCAGTTGAGGCCAATTCATTAAATATATTCAAGAAGGAGTTAGATATATTTCTTATGAATCAAGGGATATGGGGAGAAAGCAGGGACAGGGTACTGAGTTTGGATGATCAGCCATGATCTCATTAAATGGCGGAGCAGGCTCGAGGGGCCGAATGGCCTACTCCTGCTCCTATCTTCTATGTTTCTATGTTTACCACCACCTTCTCAGGGCAACTAGGGATAGGCAATAAATGCCGGCCTTGCCAGCGACGCCCACATCCTGAAAATGAATTTTAAAATGTGCCCTGTATGTGGCGCACGCCTCATGTGGGCATCACCGTCCTGTGACACGCAGTCACGCCAGCAATGGCGTGCTGCCTCCAGTAGCAGGAGCTGTAGGGGGCGTTGGAAGCTGCAGATCCCCGTAACTCCACCTACAGCATTAGTAAAACTTGAGGGGCATTCGCTTCGTTCCGACCTCCCATGGTAAAGGCCACGCGGGGCTCCAAAGCGTCTCCTGGATCGTTACACAACAGCGATCTTTAACGGGTGCAAAAAACTCTTTTTCAAACCCCTCCTCCGCTGCCGGTTCGATTAGCCCTCTCTGAGTGCGGGGGGGTAAGTGTCTCTTACACTGGTGTAAATTCATTTCCCCCTCATCTCCCCTCTGGTTCTTTTGCCCATTATCTTAAATCGGTGTCCTTTGCTCACCGACGACATACCCTCGAAACTGCAGGCAGTGCAGCTGTCTGCCCGTCCCACGCAGCCCGAGACTGATTTTTCAACGGTGGAATTTCATGCATGCGCGAAACGTTGAACCGAGACCCCCCGCCAAAAGATCAGGGGGAACATTGGTTACTGACTCTTCGGCCAGGAAACAGTTTCTCCTTATTTACTCTATCAAAACCATTCATGATTTTGAACACCTCAATTAAATCTCCCCTTAACCTTCTCCACTCTAAGGAGAACAATCCCAGCTTTTCCAGTCTAAGGCAAGGGGAGATGAGGAGAATTTTTTTTACACAGCGAGTTGTTGTGATCTGGAATGCGCTGCCTGAAACATAGAAACATAAACATAGAAACATAGAAGATAGGAGCAGGAGTAGGCCATTCGGCCCCTCGAGCCTGCTCCGCCATTCAATGAGATCATGGCTGATCATCCAAATTCAGTACCCTGTCCCTGCCTTCTCCCCATATCCCTTGATG
Organism: Somniosus microcephalus; assembly: GCF_052327205.1. Lineage (NCBI taxonomy): Eukaryota > Metazoa > Chordata > Chondrichthyes > Squaliformes > Somniosidae > Somniosus > Somniosus microcephalus. Next base: position 7,921,526 of record NC_140998.1, on the reverse strand, counting down.
CCTTTAGCCTTAAGAAATATATCTAACTCCTTCTTGAATATATTTAATGAATTGGCCTCAACTGCCTTCTGTGGTAGAGAATTCCACAGGTTCACCACTCTCTGGGTGAAGAAATTCCTCCTCATCTCAGTCCTAAATGGCTTACCCCTTATCCTCAGAAAGCAGATTCAATAGTAACTTTCAAAAGAGAATTGGATGAATACTTAAAAAGGAAAAATTTGCAGGGCTATGGGGAGAGAGCAGGGAGTGGGACTAATTGGAGAGCTCTTTCAAAGAGCCGGCACAGGCACGATGGGCCGAAGGGTCTGGTTCTGTGCTGCATCATTCTATGAAGAAAGCCGTGTGATTTCACACACCACATCCCATGTATCGTGTCAGGCAGCTCAACATTACGAAAGCATTGCACAACCACCCCTCCCCCGCCCGTGCACACATCCTGTTCCAATGATTATTGCTCTGTGTGGTTTCTTTCTCCTCGCATCCTCGGAACAGAGGGGTTCACGCTGCTCGTGCTCCCTCTCGCAATTCCTATGATGTATTTTTTTTAATCGGACATCTCCTGCTTTTGAAACGAAGCTGCCTGAGGTCACTTGATAGAACAGAGAACATAAGAACATAAGAAATAGGAGCAGGAGTCGGCCCTTCGGCCCCTCGAACCTGCTCCACCATCCAATAAGATCATGGCTGATCTGATCTTGGCCTCAACTCCACTTTCCCGCCCGCTCCCATAACCCTTGATTACCCTGTTTTTTTCAAAAATCTGTCTATCTCCGCCTTGAATATATTCAATGACTCCGCCTCCACAGCTCTCTGGGGCAGAGAATTCCAAAGATTCACGACCCTCTGAGAGAAAAAATTCCTCCTCATCTCCGCCTTAAATGGGCGACCCCTTATTCTGAAACTATGTCCCCGAGAAGCAACGGGTGATCTCCCAGTGCGGTTCAGTGCGGCAATCTGAGCAGTGAAAACACATTCGTTGGGTTTCTGAGTGTTCGCCGGGGTATTGCAGTGGATAAGCGAGAAGGTATTGATAGATTAGCGGCACAAAATCAGCTCCTGGATTTTTAGAGGTTTTGTCCATCAACGCTGATTTTCCTTTCCATTCGCTTTATTTGATTCATGGAGGTCTCTATTTGAACCTCTGTGAAATTCCCGTTTGAAACACAGACCGTTTGTAGTGTAGCTCCCACAAACAGCAACGTGATAATCTGTTTTAGTGCTGTTGGTTGAGGGATAAATATTGGCGCAGGACACCGGGGAGAACACTCCAGCTCTTCTTCAAAATAGTGGCTGTAGGATCATTTAGATCCACCCGAGAGAGCAGACGGGGCCTCGGGTTAACGTCGCATCCGAAAGACTGCCCCTCCGACAGTGCAGCGCTCCCTCAGTACTGCCCCTCCGACAGTGCAGCGCTCCCTCAGTACTGCCCCTCCGACAGTGCAGCGCTCCCTCAGTACTGCCCCTCCGACAGTGCAGCACTCCCTCAGTACTGCCCCTCCGACAGTGCAGCGCTCCCTCAGTACTGCCCCCCGACAGTGCAGTACTGCCCCCTGACAGTGCAGTGCTCCCTCAGTACTGCCCCTCCGACAGTGCAGCGCTCCCTCAGTACTGCCCCTCCGACAGTGCAGCGCTCCCTCAGTACTGCCCCTCCGACATTGCAGCGCTCCCTCAGTACTGCCCCTCCGACAGTGCAGCGCTCCCTCAGTACTGCCCCTCCGACAGTGCGGCGCTCCCTCAGTGCTGCCCCTCCAACTGTGCAGCGCTCCCTCAGTACTGCCCCTCCGACAGTGCAGCGCTCCCTCTGTACTGCCCCTCCAACAGTGCAGCGCTCCCTCAGTACTGCCCCTCCGACAGTGCAGCGCTCCCTCAGTACTGCCCCTCCGACAGTGCAGCGCTCTCTCAGTACTGCCCCTCCGACAGTGCAGCGCTCCCTCAGTACTGCCCCTCCGACAGTGTGGCGCTCCCTCATTACTACCCCTCCGACAGTGCAGCGCTCCCTCAGTACTGCCCCTCCGACAGTGCAGCGCTCCCTCAATACTGCCCCTCCGACAGTGCAGCGCTCCCTCAATACTGCCCCTCCGACAGTGCAGCGCTCCCTCAGTACTGCCCCTCTGACAGTGCAGCGCTCCCTCAGTACTGCCCCTCCGACAGTGCAGCGTTCCCTCAGTGCTGCCCCTCCAACTGTGCAGTGCTCCCTCTGTACTGCCCCTCCAACAGTGCAGCGCTCCCTCAGTACTGCCCCTCCAACAGTGCAGCGCTCCCTCAGTACTGCCCCTCAGTCAGTGCAGCGCTCCCTCAGTACTGCCCCTCCGACAGTGCAGCGCTCTCTCAGTACTGCCCCTCCGACAGTGCAGCGCTCCCTCAGTACTGCCCCTCCGACAGTGCAGCGCTCCCTCAATACTGCCCCTCCGACAGTGCAGCGCTCCCTCAATACTGCCCCTCCGACAGTGCAGCGCTCCCTCATACTGCCCCTCCGACAGTGCGGCGCTCCCTCAGTACTGCCCCTCAGACAGTGCAGCGCTCCCTCAGTACTGCCCCTCCAACAGTGCAGCACTCCCTCAGTACTGCCCCTCCGACAGTGCAGCGCTCCCTCAGTACTGACCCTCCGACAGTGCAGCGCTCCCTCAGTACTACCCCTCCGACAGTGCAGCGCTCCCTCAGTGCTGCCCCTCCGACAGTGCGGCGCTCCCTCAGTACTGCCCCTCCGACAGTGCAGCGCTCCCTCAGTGCTGCCCCTCCAACAGTACTGCACTGAAGTGTCGGCCTAAATTTTGTGTTCAAGTCATGACCTTTTGCCTCAGAAATTTAGTCAAGTTAAGAGTCAACCACGATGGTGTGGGATTGGAGTCACATGTAGGCCCAGACTGTGTAAGGACGGCAGGTTTCCTTCCTTGAAGGACATTAGTGAACCAGTTGGGTTTTTACGACAATCCGACAGATTCCTGGTCACTTTTACTGACACCAGCTTTTTAATTTCCAGATTTTTAAAAATTGAATTCAAATTCTCAAACTGCCCACGGCAGGATTTGAACTCCCGTACTCTGGATTAATAGAGCAGTAACAGTACCACTACACTACCGTACCTGCTGGTCAAATTGAAATGGTCAGTCAGGTCATCAATGGCCGAACCTCACGTTCCACCTTGAAAGGCACGAGCTGTTTAAACCAAACATGAGGGTGCACAGGTGAAACCCGTCTAACCCCGCAAGGAAGGGCAGCTTGGGACTGGAGGAGGAAGTACAGTACCTTGGAGTCTCCGGGTTGGTCGGTGTGTGCTGAGGATGACTGCTCTTCCTCTGTACAGCCCTCATCGACCGTCTGTTCGCAGGCTAGCTCCTCTTGCACAAGCTCAGCCAGTGCTTCCTGTGTGTTGTTCAACAGTAATTCCCTCCGCTCCATCAGACCTGCCAGCCTCTCACGCTGACCTTCAGTTGAAAACTCATCCTCCTGCGAAGTGAGTGAAGATACAATCAGCCTGTCTGCCCCGACTATCTCCCCTCCTCTCCCGCCGGAGCTGACCCTTGTTCCACAGGCATCAGTCTAATGTCACCTATAGAAGGTAACCGCACAGAAGGGAGCCCATTCGGCCCATCGTGTATGTGCTGGCTCTTGTCTACAGCATTCCAAAAAAGTCCAACCGCTTACATTTATTGAGCGCTTGAACTGCAGCAAAACGTTTCAAGGTGCTTCACTGAGGCGTGAGAGGTATGGACGCCAAAGAAGGAGAGATTCGGAGGGGGGTTAAAACGTTTGGCCAAACAGGTCGGAGGAAAGAGAGAGGCGGAGAGGTTTAGGGAGGGAATTCCAGAGCGTGGGGTCTAGATGGCTGAAGGCACGGCTGTTGATGGTGTGGCAAGGAGGGGGGGATTGACAAGACGCTGGAGTCAGAGCGGGGAGGGCTGGAGAAAGTTACAGAGATAGGGAGGGCATGGCCTTGGGGGGATTTAATCACAAGAAAAATCATTTTAAATTTGAGGGAACTGGGAGCCATCTTAGGGTAGCGAGGAGAGGGCTGAGGTTGAGTAGGACTGACCCAGAACACCATGTCAGTAGACACTTGTGAGGGACGATGCTGAGTGTCTGATTACACTCAGTGAAATGCCTTGGGAAGGTTTTCCATGTTAGAGGCAAGTTGCTGTTATCTCCACCATTCTCTGGGGGCGGGGTGGGGGGGGGGTGGTAGTGGAATTAAGGCCAGCGGGAGACCAGGGCATCCTTCAAGGAATTTTGGCTTGTATGTACCTGCATACGTGTGTGTGTCTGTGTGAATGTGTACATGTGTCTCTGGGTAACTGAGGGCCGGTAGGTGATTGTACATGGGTGTCTATATGTGGGAAGGGGGGAGTCAGTGTGTGTGTGTCTGTATACACACGTGTACAATTTTCCCCACCCTATAAATTCGAATGATTGAACAATACTGCCTGTGTAGGTGGATGTGTATACACACGGTGTGGAAACGTGTGTGTGCAGCTTGTGTCCTCTGGCATGTGTACTCACCTCCTGTAGTCTCTCTACTTCCATGGCATATTCCTGTAACTTTTCCAACAGTGACTGCGAGAGAAAATAATATGGTTCCAAATTAAAGATCTTCAAGTGCCACACACACACAGACACAAATACACACAGACACACACACAGGTACACACACACAGACATAGATACACACACACAGATACACACGGACACACACACACACTCACAGTCACAGATACACACACACAGACATAGATACACACACACAGATACACACAGACACACACACACTCAGTCACAGATACACACACACACTCATACACACACACACACACAGATACACACACACACACTCATACACACACACACACAGACACTCAGTCACAGATACACACACACACTCATACACACACACACACAGATACACACACACACACACACACTCAGTCACAGATACACACACACACTCATACACACACACACACACAGATACACACACACACACACACACTCACAGTCACAGATACACACACACTCATACACACACACACACACAGATACACACAGACACACACACACACACTCACAGTCACAGATACACACACACACTCATACACACACACACACACACAGATACACACAGATACATACATAGATAAGCACACAGATATACACACATAGGTGGATTTTTTTTAATTCATTCATGGGATGTGGGCGTCGCTGGCAAGGCCAGCATTTATTGCCCATCCCTGGTTGCCCTTGAGAAGGTGGCGGTGAGCCGCCTTCTTGAACCGCTGCAGTCCGTGTGGTGAAGGTGCTCCCAACAGTGCTGGTAGGGAGGCAGACCCTGGAGCACATCATTGAGCACTGCCCTCAGAGGAAACTCGCAGGCAGCCTACAAGATCTCCACGCTGTTACACCGGAAGCTTTGGCCCGGATATCCGACTCAGATGCTGACATTTGATTTGCTTTGCGAAAGAAGAAGGAGGGAGTTGCAGGATTTTGACCCAGCGACGATGAAGGAATGGCGATATATTCCCAAGTCAGGATGGTGTGTGACTTGGATAGAGAACTGGTTGGCAGACAGGAAGCAAAGAGTTGGAATAAACGGGTCTTTTTCCGAGTGGCAGGCAGTGACTAGTGGGGTACCGCAGGGATGGGTCCTAGTACTCCAGCTATTCACAATATATATTAATGATCTAGACAAGGGAACTAGATGTAATAGCTCCAAGTTTGCAGACGACACAAAGCTGGGTGGGCGTGTGTGCTGTGAGGGGGATGCCGAGAAACTCCAGTATGATTTGGACAGGTTGGGCGAATGCAGTATAATGTGGATAAATGCGAGGTTATCCACTTCGGTGGCAAAAACAGGAAGGCAGATTATTATCTGAGTACAGTAGCAAGGGTGTCTTGCTGCAGTTGTACAGGGCCTTGGTGAGACCACACCTTGAGTATTGTGTGCAGTTTTGGTCGCCTTACCTGAGGAAGGATGTTCTTGCCATGGAGGGAGTGCAGCAAAGATTCACCAGACTGATACCTGGGATGGCAGGAATGACGTATGAAGAGAGATTGGGTCGATTAAGCTTATATTCGCTAGAGTTTAGAAGAATGAGAGGGGATCTCATTGAAACTTATAAAATTCTAACAGGACTGGACAGACTAGATGCAGGAAGGCTGTTCCCGATGGCGGGGAGTCCAGAACCAGGGGTCACAGTCTAAGGATATGGGATAAGCCATTTAGGACTGCGATGAGGAGGAATTTCTTCACCCAGAGAGTGGTGAACCTGTGGAATTCTCTACCACAGAAGACAGTTGAGGCCAATTCATTAAATATATTCAAGAAGGAGTTAGATATAATTCTTAAGGCTAAGGGGATCAAGGGATATGGGGAGAAAGCAGGGACAGGGTACTGAATTTGGATGATCAGCCATGATCGCATTGAATGGCGGAGCAGGCTCGAGGGGCCGAATGGCCTACTCCTGCTCCTATCTTCTATGTTTCTATGTGAAGTCAATGTCCAATCTCTGAGGTCAATGTCCAGTCCCTGGGGTCAATCTCCAATCCCTGGGGTCAATGTCCAGTCCCTGGGGTCAATGGCCAGTCTCAATGTCCAGTCCCTGGGGTCAATGTCCAGTCCGTGAGGTCAATGTCCAGTCCCAGGGGTCAAAGTCCAGTCCCGGGGTCAATGTCCATTCCATGAGTTCAATGTCCAGTCCCTGAGGTCAATGTCCAGTCCCTGGGGTCAATTTCCAGTCTATGACGTCAATGTCCAGTCCCTGGGGTCAATATCCATTCCGTGAGGTCAATGTCCAGAACCTGAGGTCAATGTCCAGTCCCTGGGGTCAAAGTCCAGTGCCTGGGGACAATGTCCAATCCGTGAGGTCAATGTCCAGTCCCTGGGGTCAATGTCCAGTCCCTGGGGTCAATGTCCATTCCGTGAGCTCAATGTCCAGACCCTGAGGTCAATGTCCAGTCCGTGAGCTCAATGTCCAGTCCGTGGGGTCAATGTCCAGTCTCTGGGATCAATATCCATTCCTGAGGTCAATGTTCAGACACTTGGGTCAATGCCCAGTCCCTGAGGTCAATGTCCTGTCCATGAGGTCACTGCCAAGTCCCTGGGGTCAATGTCCAGTCCCTGAGGTCAATGTCCAGTCCCTGGTGTCAATGCCCAGTCCCTGAGGTCAAAGTCCAGTCCCTGAGGTCAATGTCCAGTCCCTGAGGTCAATGTCCAGTCCCTGAGGTCAATGTCCTGTCCGTGAGGTCAATGTCCAGTCCCTGGGGTCAATATCCAATCCTTGGGGTCAATGTCCAGACTCTGAGGTCAATGTCCAGTCCCTGGGGTCAATGTCCAGTCCCTGAGGTCAATGTCCAGTCCCTGGGGTCAATGTCCAGTCCCTGAGGTCAATATCCAGTCCCTGAGGTCAAAGTCCAGTCGCTGGGGTCAATGTCCAGTTCCTGGGGCCACTGTCCAGTCCGTGAGGTCAACATCCAGTCCCTGAGGTCAATGTACAGTTCCTGGGGTCACTGTCCAGTCCGTGAGGTCAATGTCCAGTCCCTGAGGCCAATGTCCAGTCCTTGGGGTCAATGTCCAGTCCCTGGGGTTAATGTCCGGTCCCTGGGGTCACTGTCCAGTCCCTGAGGTCAATGTCCAGTCCTTGGTGTCAATGCCCAGTCCCTGAGGTCAAAGTCCAGTCCCTGAGGTCAATGTCCAGTCCCTGAGGTCAATGTCCAGTCCCTGAGGTCAATGTCCAGTCCCTGAGGTCAATGTCCTGTCCGTGAGGTCAATGTCCAGTCCCTGAGGTCAATGTCCAGTCCCTGGGGTCAATGTCCAGTCCCTGAGGTCAATGTCCAGTCCCTGAGGTCAAAGTCCAGTCCCTGGGGTCAATGTCCAGTTCCTGGGGTCACTGTCCAGTCCCTGAGGTCAATATCCAGTCCCTGAGGTCAATTTCCAGTCCCTGAGGTCAATGTCCAGTCCCTGGGGTCAATGTCCAGTCCCTGAGGTCACTGTCCAGTCCATGAGGTCAATGTCCAGTCCCTGAGGCCAATGTCCAGTCATGGGGTCAATGTCCAGTCCCTGCGGTTAATGTCCAGTCCCTGGGGTCACTGTCCAGTCCCTGGGGGCAATGTCCAGTCTCTGGGGTCAATGTCAAGTCCCTGGGGTCAATGTCCACTCCCTGGTGTCAAAGTCCAGTCCCTGGGGTCAATGACCAGTTCCTGGGGTCAATGTCCAGTCCCTGGGGTCAATGTCCAGTCCTTAAGGTCAATGTCCAGTTCCTGGGGTCAAAGTCCAGTCCCTGGGGTCAATGTCCAGTCTCTGGGGTTAATGTCCAGTCCCTGAGATCAATGTCCAGTCCCTGGCGTCAATATCCAGTCCTTGGTGTCAATGACCAGTTCCTGGGGTCAATGCCCAGTCCCTGGGGTCAATCTCCAGTCCATGGGGTCAATGTCCAGTCTCTGGGGTCAATGTCCAGTCCCTGGAGTCAATGTCCAGTTCCTGGGGTCAATGTCCAGTCCCTGGGGTCAATGTCCAGACCCTGAGGTCAATGTCCAGTCCCTGGGGTCAATGTCCAGTCCCTGAGGTCAATGTCCAGTCCCTGGGGTCAATGTACAGTTCCTGGGGTCACTGTCCAGTCCGTGAGGTCAATGTCCAGTCCCTGAGGACAATGTCCAGTCCTTGGGGTCAATGTCCAGTCCCTGGGGTTAATGTCCAGTCCCTGGGGTCACTGTCCAGTCCCTGAGGTCAATGTCCAGTCCTTGGTGTCAATGCCCAGTCCCTGAGGTCAAAGTCCAGTCCCTGAGGTCAATGTCCAGTCCCTGAGGTCAATGTCCAGTCCCTGAGGTCAATGTCCAGTCCCTGAGGTCAATGTCCTGTCCGTGAGGTCAATGTCCAGTCCCTGGGGTCAATGTCCAGTCCCTGAGGTCAATGTCCAGTCCCTGGGGTCAATGTCCAGTCCCTGAGGTCAATGTCCAGTCCCTGAGGTCAATGTCCAGTCCCTGGGGTCAATGTCCAGTCCTTGGGGTCAATGACCAGTTCCTGGGGTCAATGTCCAGTCCCTGGGGTCAATGTCCAGTCTGTGAGGTCAATGTCCAGTCAGTGGGGTCAATGTTCAGTCCCTGGGGTCAATGTCCAGTCTGTGAGGTCAATGTCCAATCAGTGGGGTCAATGTTCAGTCCCTGTGGTCAATGTCAAGTCCCTGGGGTCAATGTCCACTCCCTGGTGTCGATGACCTGTCGGAGGTGTTGATGACCTGTCCGTGGGGTCGATGAGCTGTCCGAGGGGTCGATGAGCTGTCCGAGGGGTCGATGAGCTGTCCGAGGGGTCGATGAGCTGTCCGAGGGGTCGATGAGCTGTCCGAGGGGTCGATGAGCTGTCCGAGGGGTCGATGAGCTGTCCGTGGGGTCGATGAGCTGTCCGAGGGGTCGATGAGCTGTCCGAGGGGTCGATGAGCTGTCCGAGGGGTCGATGAGCTGTCCGAGGGGTCGATGACCTGTCCGAGGGGTCGATGACCTGTCCGAGGGGTCGATGAGCTGTCCGAGGGGTCGATGACCTGTCCGAGGGGTCGATGACATGTCCGAGGGGTCGATGACCTGTCTGTGGGGTCGATGAGCTGTCCGAGGGGTCGATGAGCTGTCCAAGGGGTCGATGAGCTGTCCGAGGGGTCGATGAGCTGTCCGAGGGGTCGATGAGCTGTCCGAGGGGTCGATGAGCTGTCTGTGGGGTCGATGAGCTGTCCGAGGGGTCGATGACTTGACCGAGGGGTCGATGAGCTGTCCGAGGGGTCGATGAGCTGTCCGAGGGGTCGATGAGCTGTCCGAGGGGTCGATGAGCTGTCCGAGGGGTCGATGACCTGTCCGAGGGGTCGATGAGCTGTCCGAGGGGTCGATGAGCTGTCCGAGGGGTCGGTGACCTGTCTGTGGGGTCGATGAGCTGTCCGAGGGGTCGATGAGCTGTCCGAGGGGTCGATGAGCTGTCCGAGGGGTCGATGAGCTGTCCGTGGGGGTCGATGAGCTGTCCGAGGGGTCGATGAGCTGTTCGAGGGGTCGATGAGCTGTCCGAGGGGTCGATGAGCTGTCCGAGGGGTCGATGAGCTGTTCGAGGGGTCGATGAGCTGTCTGTGGGGTCGATGGCCTGTCCGAGGGGTCGATGAGCTGTCCGAGGGGTCGATGAGCTGTCCGAGGGGTCGATGAGCTGTCCGAGGGGTCGATGACCTGTCCGAGGGGTCGATGACATGTCCGAGGGGTCGATGACCTGTCTGTGGGGTCGATGAGCTGTCCGAGGGGTCGATGAGCTGTCCGAGGGGTCGATGAGCTGTCCGAGGGGTCGATGAGCTGTCCGAGGGGTCGATGAGCTGTCCGAGGGGTCGATGAGCTGTCTGTGGGGTCGATGAGCTGTCCGAGGGGTCGATGACTTGACCGAGGGGTCGATGAGCTGTCCGAGGGGTCGATGAGCTGTCCGAGGGGTCGATGACCTGTCCGAGGGGTCGATGAGCTGTCCGAGGGGTCGATGAGCTGTCCGAGGGGTCGATGACCTGTCCGAGGGGTCGATGACCTGTCTGTGGGGTCGATGAGCTGTCCGAGGGGTCGATGAGCTGTCCGAGGGGTCGATGAGCTGTCCGAGGGGTCGATGAGCTGTCCGAGGGGTCGATGAGCTGTCCGTGGGGGTCGATGAGCTGTCCGAGGGGTCGATGAGCTGTCCGAGGGGTCGATGAGCTGTCCGAGGGGTCGATGAGCTGTCCGAGGGGTCGATGAGCTGTCTGTGGGGTCGATGGCCTGTCCGAGGGGTCGATGAGCTGTCCGAGGGGTCGATGAGCTGTCCGAGGGGTCGATGAGCTGTCCGAGGGGTCGATGAGCTGTCTGTGGGGGTCAATGAGCTGTCCGAGGGGTCGATGAGCTGTCCGTGGGGTCGATGAGCTGTCCGAGGGGTCGATGACCTGTCTGTGGGGTCGATGAGCTGTCCGAGGGGTCGATGACCTGTCTGTGGGGTCGATGAGCTGTCTGTGGGGTCGATGAGATGTCTGTGGGGTCAATGAGCTGTCCGAGGGGTCAATGAGCTGTCTGTGGGGTCGATGAGCTGTCTGTGGGGTCGATGAGCTGTCTGTGGGGTCAATGAGCTGTCCGAGGCGTCGATGAGCTGTCTGTGGGGTCGATGAGCTGTCCGTGGGGTCAATGAGCTGTCCGAGGGGTCAATGAGCTGTCCGAGGGGTCGATGAGCTGTCTGTGGGGTCGATGAGCTGTCCGAGGGGTCGATGACCTGTCTGTGGGGTCGATGAGCTGTCTGTGGGGTCGATGAGCTGTCCGAGGGGTCGATGAGCTGTCCGAGGGGTCGATGACCTGTCTGTGGGGTCGATGAGCTGTCTGTGGGGTCGATGAGCTGTCCGAGGGGTCGATGAGCTGTCCGAGGGGTCGATGAGCTGTCCGAGGCGTCGATGAGCTGTCTGTGGGGTCGATGACCTGTCCGAGGGGTCGATGAGCTGTCCGAGGGGTCGATGAGCTGTCCGAGGGGTCGATGAGCTGTCCGAGGGGTCGATGAGCTGTCCGAGGGGTCGATGAGCTGTCCGTGGGGTCGATGAGCTGTCCGAGGGGTCGATGAGCTGTCCGAGGGGTCGATGAGCTGTCCGAGGGGTCGATGAGCTGTCCGAGGGGTCGATGAGCTGTCCGTGGGGGTCAATGAGCTGTCCGAGGGGTCGATGAGCTGTCCGAGGGGTCGATGAGCTGTCTGTGGGGTCGATGAGCTGTCCGAGGGGTCGATGAGCTGTCTGTGAGGTCGATGAGCTGTCCGTGGGGTCGATGAGCTGTCCGAGGGGTCGATGAGCTGTCCGAGGGGTCGATGAGCTGTCCGAGGAGTCGATGAGCTGTCCGAGGGGTCGATGAGCTGTCCGAGGGGTCGATGAGCTGTCTGTGGGGGTCGATGAGCTGTCCGAGGGATCGATGAGCTGTCTGTGGGGTCGATGAGCTGTCTGTGGGTTCAATGAGCTGTCCGAGGGGTCGATGAGCTGTCCGAGGGGTCGATGAGCTGTCTGTGGGGTCGATGAGCTGTCTGTGGGGTCGATGAGCTGTCTGTGGGGTCGGTGAGCTGTCTGTGGGGTCGATGAGCTGTCTGTGGGGTCGATGAGCTGTCTGTGGGGTCAATGAGCTGTCCGAGGGGTCGATGAGCTGTCTGTGGGGTCAATGAGCTGTCCGAGGGGTCGATGAGCTGTCCGAGGGGTCGATGACCTGTCCGAGGAGTCGATGAGCTGTCCGAGGGGTCGATGAGCTGTCTGTGGGGTCAATGAGCTGTCCGAGGGGTCGATGAGCTGTCCGAGGGGTCGATGACCTGTCCGAGGGGTCGATGATGATGTACCTGTAACATGGTGCTTTGCTGTGTAGTCACTTGCTGCAAGTGTCTCAGCTCAACGCTCACTCGAGCAACCTTAGTGAAGACCTCAACCGTACGAACCACTTCTTCCGTTAATCCCAGAGATTCCTTACAATCCTCCATCACACCAACAAGATCCTTCATCTCCTCCAGATTCTCCAGGATTATCTAAGGTCAGGAAAGAAGATTCATTACAAACAAGGCACAATCCATCTGGGCAGTGACATTGTGTTATGGATGGTAAACGGAATCACATAACATAGAGAGGGCTGGGAGACTAAGAATATTGAGATGAACTGCAGGGGTAAAACACCTGGACGCAAACACCTGGTCGCAAACACCTGGGCACAAACACCTGGGCACAAACACCTGGGCACAAACTCCTGGGCACAAACACCTGGGCACAAACACCTGGGCACAAACTCCTGGGCACAAACACCTGGTCGCAAACAGCTGAGCACAAACTCCTGGTCGCAAACACCTGGGCACAAACACCTGGTTGCAAACACCTGAGCGCAAACTCCTGGTCGCAAACACCTGGTCGCAAACACCTGAGCACAAACACCTGAGCACAAACTCCTGGGCACAAACTCCTGGGCACAAACACCTGGGCACAAACACCTGGGCACAAACACCTGGGCACAAACTCCTGGGCACAAACACCTGGGCACAAACTCCTGGGCACAAACACCTGGGCACAAACACCTGGGCACAAACTACTGGGCACAAACTCCTGGGCACAAACACCTGGGCACAAACACCTGGTAGCAAACACCTGGGCACAAACACCCACCATAAAAGAAACAGCACAATACAGCCCCAGTAGCAGCTCTCTTGGCTGTAGGGGGAAAATAAAACTACAGAAGACCGTGGCACTAATGCCACTCGAATACCGAGCTGGGAATAAACTGAAGGAGAATGCTGGCACCTGTCTGTTCTCCAGATGCTCCTGGACGGGCAGGTCACAGACGTCGACGGAAGACAATATGGCCTTAATCTTAGAAACTTTACTTTCAATGTTTTTCACTTCTGACTCAATATCTCCGATCTCCTGCAACAGAAACAGAATTTCCAGCAAGGTTAGTGTGGGGTGTTGGGGTACGCGGTGGGGGGCTGTCGGGGTACAGTGGGGGTGTTGGCATATGGTGGGGGTGACAGTGACAGTGCAGCATTTCCTTGGTACTATACTGGGGGGTGTCAGCCTGGATTTTGTGTTGAAGGGCTAGAAATTCGGTGCATTTGCATCTCTCGTTAGCAGGAGTTTAGTGGCAGCGGTAACCGGTAGCACCGCGCTCCGCTCCACAGACGATGACGACGTCATCACCGTGCGCAGCGCCCCGTTTTCGCCCCACCTGCAAAATTGGTCCACGTCCCCTGAATCTGCGCCGGGCGATGACAGCGACCGATTCAGGGAGTGGGAACAGAGCGGCAGGAGGTTCGCGGGGCGCTAACTAAAGGGGAGGTGGCGGGCGGGGAAAAGAAAAATCCGCCGACTTACTTGTCACGGCCTGTTGCGTCTTTGAACGCGGGGTCCGTGCCGCGATCTGGCAGCCCGGCATTCTTCTTGAGTGCTAGGCTGATGGCATGACAACCCGCACCCCGGCGGCCCAGGTAGGGCCCCGCAAAGTTGTGGGTTTGGGCCCTCCTCTTTAATGAGGCAGCGTTATGTGGCCCAGTGCATAGTGCTGCAGAACGCACCGCCCCAATATTCGGGGTTAGCGCTCTAAGAAGGAAATAGAGCTCTCCACCTCCCTCTTGGGCCGCTAAAACTGAAGTTAGCGATTTTTCGCCGGGTGTTAGCGACCCAAAATGGTCGCTAACTAATTTTTTCCCCCAAGTCTCTGATGTGGGACTTGAACCCACAACCTTCTTGACTTAGAGACGAGAGTGCTACCCACTGAGCCAAGCTGACACTTTGTCAACAGTAGCTACAGGTAGTGTGGTGACTAGATGCAGGGTGAAGGTGGTCTGCGAGAGGCTGTCTCACCGTCGCGATGTGCTCTATCTCGGGAAGCTTCTGGGCAATGGCTTGTTGCAGGGCGGACCCACCGTCGCCCAACTCGGAGACCCGCTGAATCAACTCGCCAGTCTCGTACATCACGGACAGCTCCTTCAGTCTGCACGCAATGTCTTGCAGACCATGTTGCTTCTGTCTCCCACTCTCCGTGGCCATCTTTAATCAAGGAACGAAAACACAAAGACTAAATAGGGATCTGTGGGTACAGATTCACAAATCACTCAAAGTAGTGACGCAGGTTAGCAAGGCCATAAAAAATGCAAACCAAGCACTAGGGTTCATTCCTAAAGGGATAGAATTGAAAAGCAGGGAAGTTGCGTTAAACTTGTATAGAACCTTGGTTAGATCACACTTATTAGAGGACTGTGCACAATTCTGGTCTCCATATTATAAAAAGGATATAATGGCACTGGAAAAGGTGCAAAAATGATTCACCAGAACTAAGAGGTTATACCTAACATGGCTCAGTTGGTAACACTCTTGCCTCTGAGTCAGAAGGTTGTGGGTCCAAGTCCCACTCTAGAGACTTGAGCACAAAACTCCAGGCTGACACTCCAGTGCAGTGCTGAGGGAGTGCTGCACTGTCGAAGGTGCCGTCTTTCGGATGAGACGTTAAACTAAGGCCCTTCTGCTCTCTCAGATGGACGTAAAAGATCCCATGGCACTATTTCGAAGAACAACAGGGGAGTTCTCCCCAGTGTCCTGGCCATTATTTATCCCTCAACCAACATCACTAAAACAGATTATCTGGTCATTATCTCATTGCTGTTTGTGGGAGCTTGCTGTGCACAAATTGGTTGCCGTGTTTCCTACATTACAACAGAGATTACATTTAAAAAAATACTTAATTGGCTGTAAAGCGCTTAGAGACATAATAGACTGATGAACAAGATCAGAGAATGCGGAGTCAGGGGATAAGTAGCAGAATGGATTGCTGGCTGGCTTCAGGACAGAAAGCAGAGAGTGGGAGTAAAGGGTAGCTATTCACAGTGGCAGAAGGTGGGCAGTGGTGTTCCACAAGGATCAGTGCTGGGACCACTGCTGTTCACAATTTATATTAACGATTTAGACTTTGGAATCAAAATCACAATTTCTAAATTTGTGGATGACACCAAATTGGGGGGATAGTCAATACTGAGGAGGACTGCAACAATTTACAGGTGCATATTAATAAACTTTCAGAATGGGCATATAATTGGCAAATGAAGTTCAACACAGATAAACGTGAGGTATTACATTTTGGTAGGAAGAATAGGGAGGTCACTTATCACTTGGAGGGTGCGAGTCTAGGTGGGGTAGAGGAACAAAGGGATCTCAGAGTACAAATACACAAATCACTGAAAGTTGCGACACAGGTTAACAAGGCCATAAAAAAAGCAAACCAAGCACTAGGGTTTATTTCTAGAGGGATAGAATTGAAAAGTAGTGAAGTTATGCTAAACCTGTATCGAACCTTGGTTAGACCACACTTGGAGTACTGCGTATAGTTCTGGTCTCCATATTATAAAAAAGATATAGAGGCACTGGAGAGGGTGCAGAGAAGATTTACAAGGATGATACCAGAAATGCGAGGGTATACCTATTAGAAAAGGATGAACAGTCTCTTGAAAATAGAAGGCTGAGGGGTGACTTGATAGAGGTCTTTATGAAAGGTTTTGATAGTGTAGACACAGAGAGAATGTTTCCACTTGTGGGGAAGAGCATAACTAGAGGCCATCAATATAAGATAGTCACCAAGAAATCCAATAGGGAATTCAGGAGAAACTTCTTTACCCAGAGAGTGGTGAGAATGTGGAACTGGCTACCACAGGGAGTGGTTGAAGTGAATAGTATAGATGCATTTAAGGGGAGGCTAGACAAGTATATGAGGGAGAAGGGAATAGAGGGTTACGCTGATAGAGTTAGATGAGGAAAGACAAGAGGAGGCTTGAGTGGAGCATAAACGTCGGCAAGGACTGGTTGGACCGAATGGCCTGTTTCTGTGCCGTATATCCTATGTTGTCCTGAGTTTTGAAAGGTGCTATATAAATGCAAGTCTTTCTTTTCTTTCCTTCTATCAGAATGAACAGCTGGGGCTCGTTTCTCTAAAAAAGCCAAGGCTGAGGGGTGTTTTGTTGGATCTTTTACGTTCACTTGAGAGAGCAGACGGGGCCTCGGTTTAGTGTCTCACCCAAAAGACACCACCTCTGACAGTGCAGCACTCCCTCGTTATCCAAAAGCAAATTGGATATACACTTGAAAAAGAACAACGTGCAGGTCTATGGGGAAAGAGCAGTGGGAGTGGGACTAATTCAAAGAGCCTTCACGGGCACGATGGGCCGAATAGCCTCATGCTGTACTTTAGAACATAAGAACATAAGAAATCGGAGCAGGAGTCGGCCATTCGGCCCCTCGAGCCTGCTCCGCCATTTGGCCCCTCGAGCCTGCTCCGCCATTCGGCCCCTCGAGCCTGCTCCGCCATTCGGCCCCTCGAGCCTGCTCCGCCATTTGGCCCTTCGAGCCTGCTCCGTCATTCGGCCCCTCGAGCCTGCTCCGCCATTCGGCCCCTCGAGCCTGCTCCGCCATTCAATGAGATCATGGCTGATCTTCCACCTCATCTCCACTTTCCTGCACTATCCCCATATCCCTCGATTCCCTTAATATTCAAAAATCTATCGATCTCTGTCTTGAATATACTCAACGACTGAGCCTCCACAGCCCTCTGGGGTAGAGAATTCCAAAGATTCACCACCCTCTGAGTGAAGAAATTCCTCCTCATCTCAGTCCTAAGTGGCCGACCCTTATTCTGAGACTGTGACCCCTGGTTCTAGACACCCCAGCCAGGGGAAACATCCTCCCTGCATCGACCCTGTCAAGCCCTGTAAGAATTTTGTATGTTTCAATGAGATCACCTCTCATTCTTCTAAACTCGAGAGAATATAGGCCTAGTCTACTCAATCTCTCCTCATAGGACAATCCCCCCATCCCAGGAACCAGTCTGGTGAACCTACATTGCACTCCCTCTATGGCAAGTATATCCTTCCTTAGGTAAGGAGACCAAAACTGTACACAATACTCCAGGTGTGGTCTCATGGGACCTACATAATTGCAGTGCTGTAAGAATCTACGATACTGAACTGAAGTCTGAGCCTAAACAATGTGCTAAAGGAGCGGGGCTTAAACCCGCGACATTCTGATTCGCAGGTGAGAGTGCTGAGACATGCTGATTAAATCCTCTCTGGAATGGAGAGTATCCCAGTAGATCTCACCTGAAAGGCAAAGAGCTGCTTGTCGAGTAACTTGGCTGAGGTGTAGTCTGTCTCGCTGCAGAGAAGGGCTTCTGTGCTCTGCATCCAAGAAACTGCTGAGTTCGTTATCTGTTTGTGCTCCTCCAGGCACTCAGGAATCTGCTCAAAAACACACGTTCTTCAATTGTTAGTTGTGGGTATTGTGATTATCAAGGGGAGGGCTGTCAATGCTTGGGAATTAAACTGTTCCCGTTGGAGGAACCCACTGTCCCATCACACACTCCCGGGGCAGGTACAGCACGGGTCAGATACAGAGTAAAGCTCCCTCTACACAGTCCCATCAAACACTCCCAGGGCAGGTACAGCACGGGTTAGATACAGAGTAAAGCTCCCTCTACACTGTCCCATCAAACACTCCCAGGGCAGGTGCAGCACGGGTTAGATACAGAGTAAAGCCCCCTCTACACTGTCCCATCAAACACTCCCAGGGCAGGTACAGCACGGGTTAGATACAGAGTAAAGCTCCCTCTACGCTGTCCCATCAAACACTCCCAGGGCAGGTACAGCACGGGTTAGATACAGGTAAAGCTCCCTCTACACTGTCCCATCAAACACTCCCGGGGCAGGTACAGCACGGGTTAGATACCGAGTAAAGCTCCCTCTACACTGTCCCATCAAACACTCCCAGGGTAGGTACAGAACGGGTTAGATGCAGAGTAAAGCTCCCTCTACACTGTCCCATCAAACACTCCCAGGGCAGGTACAGCACGGGTTAGATACAGAGTAAAGCTCCCCCTACGCTGTCCCATCAAACACTCCCGGGGCAGGTACAGCACGGGTTAGATACAGAGTAAAGCTCCCTCTACACTGTCCCATCAAACACTCCCGGGGCAGGTACAGCACGGGTTAAATACAGAGTAAAGCTCCCTCTACACTGTCCCATCAAACACTCCCAGGGCAGGTACAGCACGGGTTAGATACAGTGTACAGCTCCCTCTACACTGTCCCATCAAACACTCCCAGGGCAGGTACAGCACAGGTTAGATACAGAGTAAAGCTCCCTCTACACTGTCCCATCAAACACTCCCGGGGCAGGTACAGCATGGGTTAGATACAGTGTAAAGCTCCCTCTACACTGTCCCATCAAACACTCCCGGGGCAGGTACAGCACGGGCTAAATACAGAGTAAAGCTCCCTCTACACTGTCCCATCAAACACTCCCAGGGCAGGTACAGAACAGGTTAGATACAGAGTAAAGCCCCCTCTACACTGTCCCATCAAACACTCCCAGGGCAGGTGCAGCACGGGTTAGATACAGAGTAAAGCCCCCTCTGCACTGTCCCATCAAACACTCCCAGGGCAGGTACAGCACGGGTTAGATACAGAGTAAAGCTCCCTCTACGCTGTCCCATCAAACACTCCCAGGGCAGGTACAGCACGGGTTAGATACAGAGTAAAGCTCCCTCTACACTGTCCCATCAAACACTCCCGGGGCAGGTACAGCACGGGTTAGATACCGAGTAAAGCTCCCACTACACTGTCCCATCAAACACTCCCAGGGTAGGTACAGAACGGGTTAGATACAGAGTAAAGCTCCCTCTACACTGTCCCATCAAACACTCCCAGGGCAGGTACAGCACGGGTTAGATACAGAGTAAAGCTCCCCCTACGCTGTCCCATCAAACACTCCCGGGGCAGGTACAGCACGGGTTAGATACAGAGTAAAGCTCCCTCTACACAGTCCCATCAAACACTCCCAGGGCAGGTACAGCACGGGTTAGATACAGAGTAAAGCTCCCTCTACACTGTCCCATCAAACACTCCCAGGGCAGGTACAGCACGGGTTAGATACAGAGTAAACCTCCCTGTACACTGTCCCATGAAACACTCCCAGGGCAGGTACAGCACAGGTTAGATACGGAGTAAAGCTCCCTCTACACTGTCCCATCAAACACTCCCGGGGCAGGTACAGCACGGGTTAGATACAGAGTAAAGCTCCCTCTACACAGTCCCATCAAACACTCCCAGGGCAGGTACAGCACGGGTTAGATACAGAGTAAAGCTCCCTCTACACTGTCCCATCAAACACTCCCAGGGCAGGTACAGGACAGGGCTCGATCCAGAGTAAAGCTCCCTCTACACTGTCCCCATCAAACACTCCCAGGGCAGGTACAGCACGGGTTAGATGCAGAGCAAAGCTCCCTCTACACAGTCCCATCAAACACTCCCAGGGCAGGTACAGCACGGGTTAGATACAGAGTAAAGCTCCCTCTGCACTGTCCCATCAAACATTCCCGGGGCAGGTACAGCACGGGTTAAATACAGAGTAAAGCTCCCTCTACACTGTCCCATCAAACACTCCCAGGGCAGGTACAGAACAGGTGAGATACAGAGTAAAGCCCCCTCTACACTGTCCCATCAAACACTCCCAGGGCAGGTGCAGCACGGGTTAGATACAGAGTAAAGCCCCCTCTACACTGTCCCATCAAACACTCCCAGGGCAGGTACAGCACGGGTTAGATACAGAGTAAAGCTCCCTCTACGCTGTCCCATCAAACACTCCCGGGGCAGGTACAGCACGGGTTAGATACAGAGTAAAGCTCCCTCTACACAGTCCCATCAAACACTCCCAGGGCAGATACAGCACGGGTTAGATACAGAGTTATGCTCCCTCTACACTGTCCCATCAAACACTCACAGGGCAGGTACAGCACGGGTTAGATACAGAGTAAAGCTCCCTCTACACTGTCCCATCAAACACTCCCAGGGCAGGTACAGAACAGGTTAGATACAGAGTAAAGCTCCCTCTACGCTGTCCCATCAAACACTCCCGGGGCAGGTACAGCACGGGTTAGATACAGAGTAAAGCTCCCTCTACACAGTCCCATCAAACACTCCCAGGGCAGATACAGCACGGGTTAAATACAGAGTAAAGCTCCCTCTACACTGTCCCATCAAACACTCCCAGGGCAGGTACAGCACAGGTTAGATACGGAGTAAAGCTCCCTCTACACTGTCCCATCAAACACTCCCAGGGCAGGTACAGCACGGGTTAGATACAGAGTAAAGCTCCCTCTACACTGTCCCATCAAACACTCCCAGGGCAGGTACAGGACAGGGCTCGATACAGAGTAAAGCTCCCTCTACACTGTCCCCATCAAACACTCCCAGGGCAGGTACAGCACGGGTTAGATACAGAGTAAAGCTCCCTCTACACAGTCCCATCAAACACTCCCAGGGCAGGTACAGCACGGGTTAGATACAGAGTAAAGCTCCCTCTACGCTGTCCCATCAAACACTCCCGGGGCAGGTACAGCACGGGTTAGATACAGGGTAAAGCTCCCTCTACACAGTACCATCAAACACTCCCAGGGCAGATACAGCACGGGTTAGATACAGAGTAAAGCTCCCTCGACACTGTCCCATCAAACACTCCCAGGGCAGGTACAGCACAGGTTAGATACGGAGTAAAACTCCCTCTACACTGTCCCATCAAACACTCCCGGGGCAGGTACAGCACGGGTTAGATACAGAGTAAAGCTCCCTCTGCACAGTCCCATCAAACACTCCCAGGGCAGGTACAGCACGGGTTAGATACAGAGTAAAGCTCCCTCTACACTGTCCCATCAAACACTCCCAGGGCAGGTACAGCACGGGTTAGATACAGAGTAAAGCTCCCTGTACACTGTCCCATGAAACACGCCCAGGGCAGGTACAGCACAGGTTAGATCCGGAGTAAAGCTCCCTCTACATTGTCCCATCAAACACTCCCAGGGCAGTTACAGCACGGGTTAGATACAGAGTAAAGCTCCCTCTACACAGTCCCATCAAACACTCCCAGGGCAGGTACAGCACGGGTTAGATACAGAGTAAAGCTCCCTCTACACTGTCCCATCAAACACTCCCAGGGCAGGTACAGGACAGGGCTCGATACAGAGTAAAGCTCCCTCTACACTGTCCCCATCAAACACTCCCAGGGCAGGTACAGCACGGGTTAGATACAGAGTAAAGCTCCCTCTACACAGTCCCATCAAACACTCCCAGGGCAGGTACAGCACGGGTTAGATACAGAGTAAAGCTCCCTCTGCACTGTCCCATCAAACACTCCCGGGGCAGGTACAGCATGGGTTAAATACAGAGTAAAGCTCCCTCTACACTGTCCCATCAAACACTCCCAGGGCAGGTACAGAACAGGTTAGGTACAGAGTAAAGCCCCCTCTATACTGTCCCATCAAACACTCCCAGGGCAGGTGCAGCACGGGTTAGATACAGAGTAAAGCCCCCTCTACACTGTCCCATCAAACACTCCCAGGGCAGATACAACACGGGTTAGATACAGAGTAAAGCTCCCTCTACGCTGTCCCATCAGACACTCCCATGGCAGGTACAGCACGGGTTAGATACAGAGTAAAGCTCCCTATACACTGTCCCGTCAAACACTCCCAGGGCAGGTACAGCACGGGTTAGATACAGAGTACAGCTCCCTCTACACTGTCCCATCAAACACTCCCAGGGCAGGTACAGCACAGGTTAGATACAGAGTAAAGCTCCCTCTACACTGTCCCATCAAACACTCCCGGGGCAGGTACAGCATGGGTTAGATACAGTGTAAATCTCCCTCTACACTGTCCCATCAAACACTCCCGGGGCAGGTACAGCACGGGTTAAATACAGAGTAAAGCTCCCTCTACACTGTCCCATCAAGCACTCCCAGGGCAGGTACAGAACAGGTTAGATACAGAGTAAAGCCCCCTCTACACTGTCCCATCAAACACTCACAGGGCAGGTGCAGCACGGGTTAGATACAGAGTAAAGCCCCCTCTATACTGTCCCATCAAACACTCCCAGGGCAGGTACAGCACGGGTTAGATACAGAGTAAAGCTCCCTCTACGCTGTCCCATCAAACACTCCCAGGGCAGGTACAGCACGGGTTAGATACAGAGTAAAGCTCCCTCTACACTGTCCCATCAAACACTCCCGGGGCAGGTACAGCACGGGTTAGATACCGAGTAAAGCTCCCTCTACACTGTCCCATCAAACACTCCCAGGGTAGGTACAGAACGGGTTAGATACAGAGTAAAGCTCCCTCTACACTGTCCCATCAAACACTCCCAGGGCAGGTACAGCACGGGTTAGATACAGAGTAAAGCTCCCCCTACGCTGTCCCATCAAACACTCCCGGGGCAGGTACAGCACGGGTTAGATACAGAGTAAAGCTCCGCCTACACTGTCCCATCAAACACTCCCAGGGCAGGTACAGCACGGGTTAGATACAGAGTAAAGCTCCCTCTACACAGTCCCATCAAACACTCCCAGGGCAGGTACAGCACGGGTTAGATACAGAGTAAAGCTCCCTCTACACTGTCCCATCAAACACTCCCAGGGCAGGTGCAGCACGGGTTAGATACAGAGTAAAGCCCCCTCTACACTGTCCCATCAAACACTCCCAGGGCAGGTACAGCACGGGTTAGATACAGAGTAAAGCTCCCTCTACGCTGTCCCATCAAACACTCCCAGGGCAGGTACAGCACGGGTTAGATACAGGTAAAGCTCCCTCTACACTGTCCCATCAAACACTCCCGGGGCAGGTACAGCACGGGTTAGATAGCGAGTAAAGCTCCCTCTACACTGTCCCATCAAACACTCCCAGGGTAGGTACAGAACGGGTTAGATACAGAGTAAAGCTCCCTCTACACTGTCCCATCAAACACTCCCAGGGCAGGTACAGCACGGGTTAGATACAGAGTAAAGCTCCCCCTACGCTGTCCCATCAAACACTCCCGGGGCAGGTACAGCACGGGTTAGATACCGAGTAAAGCTCCCTCTACACTGTCCCATCAAACACTCCCAGGGTAGGTACAGAACGGGTTAGATACAGAGTAAAGCTCCCTCTACACTGTCCCATCAAACACTCCCAGGGCAGGTACAGCACGGGTTAGATACAGAGTAAAGCTCCCCCTACGCTGTCCCATCAAACACTCCCGGGGCAGGTACAGCACGGGTTAGATACAGAGTAAAGCTCCCTCTACACAGTCCCATCAAACACTCCCAGGGCAGGTACAGCACGGGTTAGATACAGAGTAAATCTCCCTCTACACTGTCCCATCAAACACTCCCAGGGCAGGTACAGCACGGGTTAGATACAGAGTAAAGCTCCCTCTCCACTGTCCCATGAAACACTCCCAGGGCAGGTACAGCACAGGTTAGATACGGAGTAAAGCTCCCTCTACACTGTCCCATCAAACACTCCCGGGGCAGGTACAGCACGGGTTAGATACAGAGTAAAGCTCCCTCTACACAGTCCCATCAAACACTCCCAGGGCAGGTACAGCACGGGTTAGATACAGAGTAAAGCTCCCTCTACACTGTCCCATCAAACACTCCCAGGGCAGGTACAGGACAGGGCTCGATACAGAGTAAAGCTCCCTCTACACTGTCCCCATCAAACACTCCCAGGGCAGGTACAGCACGGGTTAGATGCAGAGCAAAGCTCCGTCTACACAGTCCCATCAAACACTCCCAGGGCAGGTACAGCACGGGTTAGATACAGAGTAAAGCTCCCTCTGCACTGTCCCATCAAACATTCCCGGGGCAGGTACAGCACGGATTAAATACAGAGTAAAGCTCCCTCTACACTGTCCCATCAAACACTCCCAGGGCAGGTACAGAACAGGTTAGGTACAGAGTAAAGCCCCCTCTACACTGTCCCATCAAACACTCCCAGGGCAGGTGCAGCACGGGTTAGATACAGAGTAAAGCCCCCTCTACACTGTCCCATCAAACACTCCCAGGGCAGGTACAGCACGGGTTAGATACAGAGTAAAGCTCCCTCTACGCTGTCCCATCAGACACTCCCAGGGCAGGTACAGCACGGGTTAGATACAGAGTAAAGCTCCCTCTACACTGTCCCATCAAACACTCCCAGGGCAGGTACAGCACGGGTTAGATACAGAGTACAGCTCCCTCTACACTGTCCCATCAAACACTCCCAGGGCAGGTACAGCACAGGTTAGATACAGAGTAAAGCTCCCTCTACACTGTCCCATCAAACACTCCCGGGGCAGGTGCAGCATGGGTTCGATACAGTGTAAAGCTCCCTCTACACTGTCCCATCAAACACTCCCGGGGCAGGTACAGCACGGGTTAAATACAGAGTAAAGCTCCCTCTACACTGTCCCATCAAGCACTCCCAGGGCAGGTACAGAACAGGTTAGATACAGAGTAAAGCCCCCTCTACACTGTCCCATCAAACACTCCCAGGGCAGGTGCTGCACGGGTTAGATACAGAGTAAAGCCCCCTCTACACTGTCCCATCAAACACTCCCAGGGCAGGTACAGCACGGGTTAGATACAGAGTAAAGCTCCCTCTACGCTGTCCCATCAAACACTCCCAGGGCAGGTACAGCACGGGTTAGATACAGAGTAAAGCTCCCTCTACACTGTCCCATCAAACACTCCCGGGGCAGGTACAGCACGGGTTAGATACCGAGTAAAGCTCCCTCTACACTGTCCCATCAAACACTCCCAGGGTAGGTACAGAACGGGTTAGATACAGAGTAAAGCTCCCTCTACACTGTCCCATCAAACACTCCCAGGGCAGGTACAGCACGGGTTAGATACAGAGTAAAGCTCCCTCTACGCTGTCCCATCAAACACTCCCAGGGCAGGTACAGCACGGGTTAGATACAGGTAAAGCTCCCTCTACACTGTCCCATCAAACACTCCCGGGGCAGGTACAGCACGGGTTAGATAGCGAGTAAAGCTCCCTCTACACTGTCCCATCAAACACTCCCAGGGTAGGTACAGAACGGGTTAGATACAGAGTAAAGCTCCCTCTACACTGTCCCATCAAACACTCCCAGGGCAGGTACAGCACGGGTTAGATACAGAGTAAAGCTCCCCCTACGCTGTCCCATCAAACACTCCCGGGGCAGGTACAGCACGGGTTAGATACCAAGTAAAGCTCCCTCTACACTGTCCCATCAAACACTCCCAGGGTAGGTACAGAACGGGTTAGATACAGAGTAAAGCTCCCTCTACACTGTCCCATCAAACACTCCCAGGGCAGGTACAGCACGGGTTAGATACAGAGTAAAGCTCCCCCTACGCTGTCCCATCAAACACTCCCGGGGCAGGTACAGCACGGGTTAGATACCAAGTAAAGCTCCCTCTACACTGTCCCATCAGACACTCCCAGGGTAGGTACAGCACGGGTTAGATTCAGAGTAAAGCTCCCTCTACACTGTCCCATCAAACACTCCCAGGGCAGGTACAGCACGGGTTAGATACAGAGTAAAGCTCCCTGTACACTGTCCCATGAAACACTCCCAGGGCAGGTACAGCACAGGTTAGATACGGAGTAAAGCTCCCTCTACACTGTCCCATCAAACACTCCCGGGGCAGGTACAGCACGGGTTAGATACAGAGTAAAGCTCCCTCTACACAGTCCCATCAAACACTCCCAGGGCAGGTACAGCACGGGTTAGATACAGAGTAAAGCTCCCTCTACACTGTCCCATCAAACACTCCCAGGGCAGGTACAGGACAGGGCTCGATACAGAGTAAAGCTCCCTCTACACTGTCCCCATCAAACACTCCCAGGGCAGGTACAGCACGGGTTAGATGCAGAGCAAAGCTCCCTCTACACAGTCCCATCAAACACTCCCAGGGCAGGTACAGCACGGGTTAGATACAGAGTAAAGCTCCCTCTGCACTGTCCCATCAAACATTCCCGGGGCAGGTACAGCACGGGTTAAATACAGAGTAAAGCTCCCCCTACACTGTCCCATCAAACACTCCCAGGGCAGGTACAGAACAGGTTAGATACAGAGTAAAGCCCCCTCTACACTGTCCCATCAAACACTCCCAGGGCAGGTGCAGCACGGGTTAGATCCAGAGTAAAGCCCCCTCTACACTGTCCCATCAAACACTCCCAGGACAGGTACAGCACGGGTTAGATACAGAGTAAATCTCCATCTACGCTGTCCCATCAAACACTCCCGGGGCAGGTACAGCACGGGTTAGATACAGAGTAAAGCTCCCTCTACACAGTCCCATCAAACACTCCCAGGGCAGATACAGCACGGGTTCGATACAGAGTAATGCTCCCTCTACACTGTCCCATCAAACACTCACAGGGCAGGTACAGCACGGGTTAGATACAGAGTAAAGCTCCCTCGACACTGTCCCATCAAACACTCCCAGGGCAGGTACAGCACAGGTTAGATACGGAGTAAAGCTCCCTCTACACTGTCCCATCAAACACTCCCGGGGCAGGTACAGCACAGGTTAGATACAGAGTAAAGCTCCCGCTACACAGTCCCATCAAACACTCCCAGGGCAGGTACAGCACGGGTTAGATACAGAGTAAAGCTCCCTCTACACTGTCCCATCAAACACTCCCAGGGCAGGTACAGGACAGGGCTCGATACAGAGTAAAGCTCCCTCTACACTGTCCCCATCAAACACTCCCAGGGCAGGTACAGCACGGGTTAGATACAGAGTAAAGCTCCCTCTACACAGTCCCATCAAACACTCCCAGGGCAGGTACAGCTCGGGTTAGATACAGAGTAAAGCTCCCTCTACGCTGTCCCATCAAACACTCCCGGGGCAGGTACAGCACGGGTTAGATACAGGGTAAAGCTCCCTCTACACAGTCCCATCAAACACTCCCAGGGCAGATACAGCACGGGTTAGATACAGAGTAAAGCTCCCTCGACACTGTCCCATCAAACACTCCCAGGGCAGGTACAGCACAGGTTAGATACGGAGTAAAGCTCCCTCTACACTGTCCCATCAAACACTCCCGGGGCAGGTACAGCACGGGTTAGATACAGAGTAAAGCTCCCTCTACACTGTCCCATCAAAAACTCCCAGGGCAGATACAGCACGGGTTAGATACAGAGTAAAGCTCCCTCGACACTGTCCCATCAAACACTCCCAGGGCAGGTACAGCACAGGTTAGATACGGAGTAAAGCTCCCTCTGCACAGTCCCATCAAACACTCCCAGGGCAGGTACAGCACGGGTTAGATACAGAGTAAAGCTCCCTCTACACTGTCCCATCAAACACTCCCAGGGCAGGTACAGCACGGGTTAGATACAGAGTAAAGCTCCCTGTACACTGTCCCATGAAACACGCCCAGGGCAGGTACAGCACAGGTTAGATACGGAGTAAAGCTCCCTCTACACTGTCCCATCAAACACTCCCAGGGCAGTTACAGCACGGGTTAGATACAGAGTAAAGCTCCCTCTACAGATTCCCATCAAACACTCCCAGGGCAGGTACAGCACGGGTTAGATACAGAGTAAAGCTCCCTCTACACTGTCCCATCAAACACTCCCAGGGCAGGTACAGGACAGGGCTCGATACAGAGTAAAGCTCCCTCTACACTGTCCCATCAAACACTCCCAGGGCAGGTACAGAACAGGTTAGGTACAGAGTAAAGCCCCCTCTACACTGTCCCATCAAACACTCCCGGGGCAGGTACAGGATGGGTTAAATACAGAGTAAAGCTCCCTCTACACTGTCCCATCAAACACTCCCAGGGCAGGTACAGAACAGGTTAGGTACAGAGTAAAGCCCCCTCTACACTGTCCCATCAAACACTCCCAGGGCAGGTGCAGCACGGGTTAGATACAGAGTAAAGCCCCCTCTACACTGTCCCATCAAACACTCCCAGGGCAGGTACAGCACGGGTTAGATACAGAGTAAAGCTCCCTCTACGCTGTCCCATCAGACACTCCCAGGGCAGGTACAGCACGGGTTAGATACAGAGTAAAGCTCCTTCTGCGCTGTCCCCTCAAACACTCTCGCGGCAGGTACAGCACGGGTTAGATACAGAGTAAAGCTCCCTCTACACAGTCCCAACAAACACTCCCAGGGCAGGTACAGCACGGGTTAGATACAGAGCAAATCTCCCTCTAAACTGTCCCATCAAACACTCCCAGGGCAGGTACAGCACGGGTTAGATACAGAGTAAAGCTCCCTGTACACTGTCCCATGAAACACTCCCAGGGCAGGTACAGCACAGGTTAGATACGGAGTAAAGCTCCCTCTACACTGTCCCATCAAACACTCCCGGGGCAGGTACAGCACGGGTTAGATACAGAGTAAAGCTCCCTCTGCACAGTCCCATCAAACACTCCCAGGGCAGGTACAGCACGGGTTAGATACAGAGTAAAGCTCCCTCTACACTGTCCCATCAAACACTCCCAGGGCAGGTACAGCATGGGTTAGATACAGAGTAAAGCTCCCTGTACACTGTCGCATGAAACACGCCCAGGGCAGGTACAGCACAGGTTAGATACGGAGTAAAGCTCCCTCTACACTGTCCCATCAAACACTCCCAGGGCAGGTACAGCACGGGTTAGATACAGAGTAAATCTCCCTCTACACAGTCCCATCAAACACTCCCAGGGCAGGTACAGCACGGGTTAGATACAGAGTAAAGCTCCCTCTGCACTGTCCCATCAAACACTCCCGGGGCAGGTACAGCATGGGTTAAATACAGAGTAAAGCTCCCTCTACACTGTCCTATCAAACACTCCCAGGGCAGGTACAGAACAGGTTAGGTGCAGAGTAAAGCCCCCTCTACACTGTCCCATCAAACACTCCCAGGGCAGGTGCAGCACGGGTTAGATACAGAGTAAAGCCCCCTCTACACTGTCCCATCAAACACTCCCAGGGCAGGTACAGCACGGGTTAGATACAGAGTAAAGCTCCCTCTACGCTGTCCCATCAGACACTCCCAGGGCAGGTACAGCACGGGTTAGATACAGAGTAAAGCTCCCTCTGCGCTGTCCCCTCAAACACTCCCGGGGCAGGTACAGCACGGGTTAGATACAGAGTAAAGCTCCCTCTACACAGTCCCAACAAACACTCCCAGGGCAGGTACAGCACGGGTTAGATACAGAGGAAAGCTCCCTCTACACTGTCCCATCAAACACTCCCAGGGCAGGTACAGCACGGGTTAGATACAGAGTAAAGCTCCCTGTACACTGTCCCATGAAACACTCCCAGGGCAGGTACAGCACAGGTTAGATACGGAGTAAAGCTCCCTCTACACTGTCCCATCAAACACTCCCGGGGCAGGTACAGCACGGGTTAGATACAGAGTAAAGCTCCCTCTACACAGTCCCATCAAACACTCCCAGGGCAGGTACAGCACGGGTTAGATACAGAGTAAAGCTCCCTCTACACTGTCCCATCAAACACTCCAAGGGCAGGTACAGGACAGGGCTCGATACAGAGTAAAGCTCCCTCTACACTGTCCCCATCAAACACTCCCAGGGCAGGTACAGCACTGGTTAGATACAGAGTAAAGCTCCCTCTACACAGTCCCATCAAACACACCCAGGGCAGGTACAGCACGGGTTAGATACAGAGTAAACCTCCCTCTACACTGTCCCATCAAACACTCCCGGGGCAAGTACAGCACGGGTAAGATACAGAGTAAAGCTCCCTCTACACAGTCCCATCAAACACTCCCAGGGCAGGTACAGCACGGGTTAGATACAGAGTAAAGCTGCCTCTACACTGTCCCATCAAACACTCCCAGGGCAGGTACAGCATGGGTTAGATACAGAGTAAAGCTCCCTCTACACTGTCCCATCAAACAGTCCCAGGGCAGGTACAGCATGGGTTAGATACAGAGTAAAGCTCCCTCTACACTGTCCCATCAAACACTCCCAGGGCAGGAACAGCACGGGTTAGATACAGAGTAAAGCTCCCACTACACTGTCCCATCAGGCACTCCCAGAGCAGGTGCAGCACGGGTTAGATACAGAGTAAAGCTCCCTCTACACTGTCCCATCAAACATTCCCAGGGCAGGTACAGCACGGGTTAGATACAGAGTAAAGCTCCCTCTACACTGTCCCATCAAACACTCCCAGGGCAGGTACAGCACGGGTTAGATAGAGAGTAAAGCTCCCTCGACACTGTCCGATCAAACACTCCCAGGGCAGGTACAGCACGGGTTAGATACAGAGTAAAGCTCCCTCTACACTGTCCCATCAAACACTCCCAGGGCAGGTACAGCACGGGTTAGATACAGAGTAAAGCTCCCTCGACACTGTCCCATCAAACACTCCCAGGGCAGGTACAGCACGGGTTAGATACAGAGTAAAGCTCCCTCGACACTGTCCCATCAAACACTCTCAGGGCAGGTACAGCACAGGTTAGATACAGAGTAAAGCTCACTCTACACTGTCCCATCAAATACTCCCAGGGGAGGTACAGCACCGGTTAGATACAGAGTAAAGCTCCCTCTACACTGTCCCCATCAAACACTCCAGGGCAGGTACAGCACGGGTTAGATACAGGGTAAAGCTCCCTCTACACTGTCCCATCAAACACTCCCAGGGCAGATACAGCACGGGTTAGATACAGAGTAAAGCTCACTCTATACGGTCCCATCAAACACTCCCAGGGCAGGTACAGCATGGGTTAGATACAGAGTAAAGCTCCCTCTACACTGTCCCATCAAACACTCCAGGGCAGGTACAGCACGGGTTAGATACAGAGTAAAGCTGCCTCTACACTGTCCCATCAAACACTCCCAGGACAGGTACAGCACAGGTTAGATACAGAGTAAAGCTCCCTCTACACTGTCCCATCAAACACTCCCAGGGTGGCTACAGCACTGGTTAGATACAGAGTAAAGCTCCCTCTACACTGTCCCATCAAACAGTCCCAGGGCAGGTACAGCATGGGTTAGATACAGAGTAAAGCTCCCTCTACACTGTCCCATCAAACAGTCCCAGGGCAGGTACAGCACGGGTTAGATACAGAGTAAAGCTCCCTCTACACTGTCCCATCAAACACTCCCAGGGCAGGTACAGCACGGGTTAGATACAGAGTAAAGCTCCCTCTACACTGTCCCATCAAACACTCCCAGGGTAGGTACAGCACGGGTTAGATACAGGGTAAAGCTCGCTCTACATTGCCCATCAAACACTCCCAGGGCAGGTGTAGCACAGGTTAGAAACAGAGTAAAGCTCCCTCTGCACAGAAACTTTGACCACACTCAATCAGCTCCGATGAACAGGTCACATCGTCTGCATGCCCAATACAAGACTCCCAAAACACGCGCTCCACTCGGAGCTCTGGCACGGCAAGAGAGCCCCAGGTGGGCAGAGGAAACGCTTCAAGGACACCCTCAAAGCCTCCTTAAAAAAGTGCAACATCCCCACTGACACCTGGGAATCCCTGGCCCAAGACCGCACAAAGTGGAGGAGAAGCATCCGAGAAGGCGCCGAACACTTCGAGTCTCTTCGCCGGGAGCAAGCGGAAGCCAAGCACAAGGAGCGCACGTCAACCCAAACACCCGACCCACCTGTCCCTTCAACCACCGTCTGCCCCACCTGTGACAGAGACTGTAGGTCCCGCATTGGACTCATCAGTCACCTGAGAACTCATTTTTAATGTGGAAGCAA
Organism: Somniosus microcephalus; assembly: GCF_052327205.1. NCBI lineage: Eukaryota > Metazoa > Chordata > Chondrichthyes > Squaliformes > Somniosidae > Somniosus > Somniosus microcephalus. The sequence goes on along the minus strand of NC_140998.1, from coordinate 7,889,517 downwards.
GTCATCCTCGGTTCCGAGGGACTGCCTGAGAAGAAGACACTGCCCCATCAAACACTTCCAGGGCAGGGACAGCACGGGTAAGATACAGAGAACATAAGAACAAGGAGCAGGAGTAGACCATTTGTACCCTCGAGCCTGCTCCACCAATCAATAAGATCATGGCTGATCTTCTACCTCATCTCCACATTCCTGCACTATCCACATATCCGTTGATTCCCTTAATATTCAAAAATCTATCATAGAATCATAGAAAGTTACAGCACGGAAGGAGGCCATTTCGGCCCATCGTGTCCGCGCCGGCCAACAAAGAGCTCTCCAGCCTAATCCCACTTCCCAGCTCTGGTCCGTAGCCCTGCAGGTTAGAGCATCCCAAGTGCACATCCAAGTACTTTTTAAATGTGGTTAGGGTTCCTGCCTCTACCACCCTTTCAGGCAGTGAGTTCCAGACCCCCACCACCCTCTGGGTGAAGAAATTTCCCCTCAAATCCCCTCTAAACCTTCCACCAATTACTTTAAATCTGTGCCCCCTGGTTTTTGACCCCTCTGCTAAGGGAAATAGGTCCTTTCTATCCACTTTATCTAGGCCCCTCATAATTTTATACACCTCAATAAGGTCTCCCCTCAGCCTCCTCTGTTCCAAGGGAAACAGACCCAGCCTATCCAGTCTTTCCTCATAGCTAACATTCTCTACTCCCAGCAACATCCTTGTAAATCTCCTCTGTACCCTCTCTAGTGCAATCACATCTTTCCTGTAATGTGGTGACCAGAACTGCACGCAGTACTCTAGCTGAGGCCTAACTACTGTTTTATACAGTTGAAGCATAACCCCCCCTGCTCTTGTATTCTATGCCACAGCTAATAAAGGCAAGCATTCCGTATACCTTCTTAACCACCTTATCAACCTGGCCTGCTACCTTCAAGGATCTGTGGACATGCACTCCAAGGTCCCTTTGTTCCTCCACACTACTCAAGTGTCCTACCATTTAATGTGTATTCCCTTTCCTTGTTAGCCCTCCCCAAATGCATTACCTCACACTTCTCCGGATTGAATTCCATTTGCCACTGTTCTGTCCACCTGACCAATTAATTGGTCTCTGTCTTGAATATACTCAACGACTGAGCCTCCACAGCCCTCTGGGGTAGAGAATTCCAAAGATTCACCGCCCTCTGAGTGAAGAAATCTCTCCTCATCTCAGTCCTAAATGGCCGACCCCTTATTCTGAGACTGTGACCCCTGGTTCTAGACTCCCCAGCCAGGGGAAACATCCTCCCTTCATCTACCCTGTCAAGCCCTGTAAGAATGTTGTATGTTTCAATGAGATCACCTCTCATTCTTCTAAACTCCAGAGGATATAGGCCTAGTCTACTCAATCTCTCCTCAAAGGACAATCCCCCCATCCCAGGAACCAGTCTGGTGAACCTTCGTTGCACTCCCTCTATGGCAAGTATAAACAGTGGTGCACAGTGTGAGAGGCAGTGCCAATGGATTGTGACCTTGTTTAGTAGTGTTGTTCTCTGCTCCGCCAAGCGGGACACCTGCTGGTGCTGCTGGAATGGGCCCAGCAGACTCTCCATCAGCTCCTGAGCATGCTCGGGATCCTGCTCTGCCAGGTCCTGGACCTCTGCATCCAGTTGGGCAAGGACCGAATGCCACTCATCGATCTCACGCCAGATTCTCTGTGGAAAGGGAGGCAGAAACACGCTTTAAAACCAGGACAGACGGCACATTGTTTAAACAGAAGGAAAGAATTGTAATTTCACCTGTAAACACATCCACTGAGCAACAGCACCGGAGCTCCGCCATGGCTACAAAGGAACTTCCACACTTTCACATCATAAATGTGGAGAATTATCTGGAGGCAGGAACACTCCCAGAACAGCTTCGGTCTCTGAACATTATCAGCAATTCCTGGAAGGACGGTGACTTTCAAATATATACAGAACAAATTCTTCTGGAGATCGGAACATTGCTGCCCTCCACTGGCTCAAAATGTGATGTGCCCCCGGGTTGGACAGAAATTCAGCAGAGGAGGGGACCCATACCCCAGTGTGAGTCAGCACCTTCAGAAGAGGAGGGGATCTGTACCCCAGTGAGAGTCAGCACCTTCAGGAGAGGAGGGGACCTGTACCCCAGTGAGAGTCAGCACCTTCAGGAGAGGAGGGGACCCGTACCCCAGTGTGAGTCAGCACCTTCAGGAGAGGAGGGGACCTGTACCCCAGTGAGAGTCAGCACCTTCAGGAGAGGAGGGGACCTGTACCCCAGTGAGAGTGAACACCTTCAGGAGAGGAGGGGACCCGTACCCCAGTGAGAGTCAGCACCTTCAGGAGAGGAGGGGACCCGTACCCCAGTGAGAGTCAGCACCTTCAGGAGAGGAGGGGACCCGTACCCCAGTGAGAGTCAGCACTCTCAGGAGAGGAGGGGACCCGTACCCCAGTGAGAGTCAGCACCTGCAGGAGAGGAGGGGACCCGTACCCCAGTGAGAGTCAGCACCTTCAGGAGAGGAGGGGACCCGTACCACAGTGAGAGTCAGCACCTTCAGGAGAGGAGGGGACCCGTACTCCAGTGAGAATCAGCACCTTCAGGAGAGGAGGGGACCCGTACCCCAGTGAGAGTCAGCACCTTCAGGAGAGGAGGGGACCCGTACCCCAGTGAGAGACAGCACCTTCAGGAGAGGAGGGGACCCGTACCCCAGTGAGAGTCAGCACCTTCAGGAGAGGAGGGGACCCGTACCCCAGTGAGAGTCAGCACCTTCAGGAGAGGAGTGGACCCGTACCCCAGTGAGAGTCAGCACCTTCAGGAGAGGAGGGGACCTGTACCTCAGTGAGAGTCAGCACCTTCAGGAGAGGAGGGGACCCGTGCCCCAGTGAGAGTCAGCACCTTCAGGAGAGGAGGGGCCCCATACCCCAGTGAGAGTCAGCACCTTCAGGAGAGGAGGCGACCCGTACCCCGGATTGAAAGGTTTGTGTCTCGGCTGTTTACTGTGCTTACCTTTTGTTGGGCCTTCGCCTCACTGTCGGTTTTGCTCCGTTGCTGTAACATCTTCTCGACGTTCTGGAGTCCGCCTCTTATGGCTGCGATCCTGCCGCTGAGCCGCTGACTCCGTGTGTTCTGGGAACCCAGTGCTCGCACCTGATACGGTAAGACAAAAAAAGATTTGAGACTTGGTTATTTTTCAGCCTTGTTCCAGGTTCCACCACCTGTTCTCCTGACACTCTCTGAGACTCGATTCCATGGCTCCCCGGCATCCTAAGCCAGCTGGCCAATGTCCACGTCTCAGCCCAATGCGTGTCAGCTGGATATTTGACCTTGGATGGCATCATGCCCAAGCCTGATCACAGCAACATCTGACACTGGGTTCACTGGACTGTGATCTGGGACAGGAATGTTGTCTGGTTTCTTCCCGCTCCCCCCGCCCATGGACATTGAAGCTAACTGTAGTGCCCCAATTAGTGTCCTGACCGGTATCTGCTAACTGAGCACAGACTGGGGATCAGGTTATGCATTTGTGGAGGGCTAACAAGGCAAAGGAATACTGAGTCAGCAGAGAGTGCTGTGAGTTTGGGTAAGTGTGAGAGTTCTTTAATTGTTATTTCTCTTTAAATCATTCTTGATAAGATTACTTAAGCAGTTTAAGTAAAGGGGAAAAGTTAAATATTTGGGATTCTGTTGGTTTAAGAAGAGTAAAACAAGGTTACACTGCAGTAGAGTAAATTGGCACAGCAGGCAGTGGAAACCAGTTTTCTAGCCAATCAGCAGGGGTGACTCATTTGGCTGTAAACAACCAAACAGTATAAAAAGACCAGTCCTAGTGCGAGCAAGCAGAGTGCAAGTCAGCAGAGAGTGCTGTGAGTTAGGGTAAGTGGGGTGTTAGGTGCTCTTTTCAAACTTTAACTCTGTGGGTTGTAGTTAATAAGGCCTTTCTGGTGCAGAGTGACTGTTGGTAAACCATTTAACTGGTGTAATTAGAGGGATTGATTTAATTTAAATCCAATTAATTAAAGGGGCTACTAGCATCTAAAATCGGGCAGAGGGTGTCCATAACTAACAATAAAAAATTTAATTAATTACATAGAATGGAGCAGGTGATGTGTTACTGTTGCGAGATGTGGGAGCCGGTGGACCCCATTCAGGCTCACGGTGATTACGTCTGTGACAAGTGTCTGCTGCTACAGGAACTCCAGCTCCGTGTTGATGAGCTGGAGTCTGAGCTTCAGACACTGCGACACATCAGGGAGGGGGAGAAGTACCTGGACTCTGTGTATCAGGAGGTGGTCACACCTATGAAGTTAATCAATTCAGATGTAGCCCATGGTCAGGGACAGGACGGTGTGACTACGAGTGAGGCAGGTACGGGGATCCCGGAGGTAGAGCTGGAGGAGCCGCAGCGCTTGCTCTTGTCCAACAGGTTCGAGGTTCTTACTCCCTGTGGGGACAGGAGCAGGGACTGCAGGGAGGATGAGCAACCTGGCCACAGCACCGTTGAACGGGGGGCCATTCAAGAGGGGGGAGTAAATAGAAATGTTGTAGTGGTAGGGGATAGTATTATTAGGGGGATAGATAGAGTTCTCTGCAGCTGAGAGCGAGAGTCCCGAAGGCTGTGTTGCCTACCCGGTGCCAGGGTTAAGGACATCTCCTCTGGGCTGGAAAGAAACTTGCAGTGGGAGGGGGTGGATCCAGTTGTCGTGGTCCATGTTGGTACAAACGACGTAGATAGGACTAGGAAGCCGGTTCTGTTAAAGGAGTATGAGCAGCTAGGGGTCAAATTAAAAAACAGAACCTCAAGGGTAATAATCTCTGGATTATTACCTGAGCCACGAGCGAATTTGGCTAGGACAAATAAAATTAGAGAGTTAAATGCGTGGCTCAAAGACTGGTGTGGGAGAAATGGGTTTTGCTTCCTGGGACACTGGCACCAGTACTGGGGCAGGAGGGAGCTGTTCCGTTGGGACGGGCTTCACTTGGCCAGTGCTGGGACTAGAGTCCTGGCGGATCATATAACTGGGGCTGTAGAGAGGGCTTTAAACTAACTAGTCGGGGGGAGGTGCCTAGAGAGCAAATAATAAAAATGACAACAGAGAAGGTCATAGACTTAGGTAGCAGTGGGGAAATTAAAAACCAGAGCGTGTCAGGAAGGGGCAGAAGGTATGGAGTAAAAGGTAAAGTAATAAAAAGGGCAAAAGCAGGAACTAAGTGTCACAAAACATCTTTGAAAGTTCTCTATCTGAATGCACGTAGCATTCGTAACAAAATAGACGAGTTAATGGCACAAATAACTACATATGGGTATGATCTTGTGGCCATTACAGAAACATGGCTGCAGGGTGACAATGCCTGGGAATTAAACATACCAGGTTATTTAACGATCAGGAAGGACAGGCAGGAAGGAAGGGGAGGTGGGGTGGCTATGTTAGTAAAGGAAGGAATCACTGTAATACAGAGAAATGATATTGGGTCAAAAGATCAGGATAATGAAACAGTTTGGATGGAGATAAGGAATAATAAGGGGAAAAAAACACTAGTGGGCGTAGTCTATATGCCTCCGAACAGTTGCAATTCTGTTGGACGGAGTATCAATCAAGAAATAGTTGAGGCTTGTAATAAGGGAACATCTATAATTATGGGGGATTTTAACTATCATATTAATTGGACAAATCAAATTGGGCAGGGCTGCCTTGAGGATGAGTTCATTGAGTGTATTAGGGATGGGTTTCTTGAGCAGTATGTAACTGAACCGACCAGGGGACAAGCAACCTTAGATCTGGTCCTGTGTAACGAGACAGGATTAATTAAAAATGTCCTAGTAAAGGATCCCCTTGGAATGAGTGACCATAACATGGTTGAATTCCATATTCAATTAGAGGGTGAGAAGGTTGGATCTCAAACAAGCGTGCTAAGCTTGAATAAAGGAGACTATGAAGGTATGAGAGCGGAATTGAGTAGTGGATTGGGAAAATAGATTAAAGGGTAAGACGATACATGATCAGTGGTGTACATTTAAGGAGTTATTTTACAACTTCCAAAAAATATATATTCCACTGAGAAGAAAAGGGTGTAAAAGAAAAGACAGCCATCCGTGGCTAAGTAAAGAAATTAAGGATAGTATTCGACTAAAAACAAGGGCATATAAGGTAGCCAAATCTAGTGGGAGGATAGAGGATTGGGAAAACTTTATAAGACAGCAAAAAATAACAAAAAGATTGATTAAGAAAGGGAAGATAGATTATGAAAGTAAATTAGCAAAAAATATAAAAACAGATAGTAAGAGTTTTTATAGTTATATAAAAAGAAAAAGGGTGGCTAAAGTAAATGTTGGTCCCTTAGAGGATGAGACCGGGAAATTAATGGTGGTAAATATGGAGATGGCAAAAACACTGAATGAATATTTTGTATCAGTCTTTACATTAGAAGACACTAAGAATATCCCAACACTGGACAAACAGGGGGCTATCGGGGGGGAGGAGCTAAACACGATCAAAATCACTAAGGAAGTGGTACTCGGTAAAATAATGGGACTCAAGGCGGATAAATCACCTGGACCTGATGGCTTACATCCTAGGGTCTTGAGGGAAGTGGCGGTAGGGATTGTGGATGCATTAGTAATAATTTTCCAAAACTCCCTGGACTCGGCAAAGGTCCCGGCAGACTGGAAAACTGCTAATGTAACACCCTTATTTAAAAAGGGCAGTAGACAGAAGGCTGGAAACTATAGACTGGTTAGCCTAACATCTGTGGTAGGTAAAATTTTGGAGTCCATTATTAAGGAGACAGTAACAGGACATTTGGATAATCATAATTTAATAGGACAAAGTCAGCATGGTTTTATGAAGGGGAAGTCATGTTTGACAAATTTGCTGGAGTTCTTTGAGGAAGTAACATATAGGGTGGATAAAGGGGAACCAGTGGACGTAGTGTATTTAGACTTCCAAAAGGCATTTGACAAGGTGCCACACAAGATTATTGCTTAAGATAAAACATCACGGGATTGGGGGTAATATTCTGGCATGGATAGAGGATTGGCTATCTAACAGAAGGCAGAGAGTTGGGATAAATGGTTCATTCTCAGACTGGCAATCAGTAACTAGTGGTGTTCCGCAGGGGTCAGTGCTGGGTCCCCAACTCTTTACAATCTATATTAACGATTTGGAGGAGGGGACCGAGTGTAACATATCAAAGTTTGCAGATGATACTAAGATGGGAGGGAAAGTAGTGAGTGAGGAGGATATAAAAAACCTGCAAGGGGACATAGACAGGCTAAGTAAGTGGGCAGAGATTTGGCAGATGGAATACAATACTGGAAAGTGTGAGGTTATGCACTTTGGCAGGAAAAATCGTAGAGCAAGTTATTATCTTAATGGCAAGAAACTGGAAAGTACTGAAGTACAAAGGAATGTGGGGGTCCTGGTGCACAAAACTCAAAAGGTTAGTATGCAGGTGCAGCAAGTGATTAAGAAGGCCAATGGAATGTTGGCTTTCATTGCTAGGGGGATAGAATATAAAAATAGGGAGGTATTGCTTCAGTTGTACAAGGTATTGGTGAGACTGCACCTGGAATACTGCATACAGTTTTGGTGTCCATACTTAAGAAAAGGCATACTTGCTCTCGAGTCCGTACAAAGAAAGTTCACTTTGTTAATCCCGGGGATGAGGGGATGGACATATGAGGAGAGGTTGAGTAGATTGGGACTCTACTCATTGGAGTTCAGAAGAATGAGAGGCGATCTTATTGAAACATATAAGATTGTGAAGGGGTTGGATCGGGTGGATGCGGGGAAGATGTTCCTGATGATGGGTGAAACTAGAACTAGGGGGCATAGTCTTAGAATAAGGGGCTGCTCTTTCAAAACTGAGATGAGGAGGAACTACTTCACTCAGGGTGGTAGGTCCATGGAATATGCTGCCCCAAAAAGCTGTAGAAGCTACATCATTACATAAATTTAAAACAGAAATAGACAGTTTCCTAGAAGTAAAGGGAATTAAGGGTTACGGGGAGCGGGCAGGAATTTGGACATGAGTCTAGGTTTGGATCGGACATGGCCCTGTGGGTAGCGGAGCGGGCCCAGGGGCCGTGTAGCCTGATCCTGCTCCTATTTCGTGTGTCTAATTCTGTTAGATTCAGGAGATGGTTCTGTGATAGTAGATTGGCGGTTAGGATCAGATCAGCCATGATCTTATTAAATGGCGGAGCAGGCTCGAGGGGCCGATTGGCCTTCTCCTGCTCCTATTTCTTATGTTCTTATGTTCTTAATGGTAGAATACTGAGAAGTGTAGAGGAACAGGGACCTTGGAGAGCATGTCTACAGATCCCTGAAGGTAGCAGGACAGGTAGATAAGGTGGTTAAGAAGGCATAAGGGATACTTGCCTTTATTAGCTGACACATAGAATATAAGAGCAGGGAGGTGATGCTTGAACTGTATAAAACACTAGTTAGGCCACAGCTAGCCTGTACTGCGTACAGTTCTGGTCACCACATTACAGGAAGGATGTGATTGCACTAGAGAGGGTACAGAGGAGATTTACGAGGATGTTGCCGGGAGTAGAGAATCTTAGCTATGAGGAAAGATTGGAGAGGCTGGGGTTGTTTTCTTTGGAACAGAGAAGGCTGAGGGGAGATTTAATTGAGGTGTATAAAATTATGAGGGGCCAAGATAGAGTGGATAGGAAGGACCTATTTCCCTTAGCAGAGAGGTCAATAACCAGGGGGCAGAGATTTAAAGTAATTGGTCAGAGGTTAAGAGGGGAGTTGAGGAGAAATGCTTTCACCCAGAGGGTGGTGGGGGTCTGGAACTCACTGCCTGAAAGGGTGGTAGAGGCAGAAACCCTCATCGCATTTAAAAAGTACTTGGATATGCACTGGAAGTGCCGTAACCTATAGAGCTACGGACCAAGAGCTGGAAAGTGGGATTAGGCTGGAGAGCTCTTTTTCGGCCGGCACAGACACGATGGGCCGAATGGTCTCCTTCTGTGTTGTAAATTTCGATGATTCTGTGAGAACTGGTCCTTCCTGCTCAAATCAGTTCAGCAACCCAGAACAGTGCAGTTATCGGCTCTAACTATGAAAGGGATCTCATAGATGCAAACATTTTAAATTGTGCAATGGTAAGATGTCAGCCATCTCTCAGTGGTAGCACTTGCCTGGTTGAGTGCAGCTCCAACAAGACTCAAGAAGCTCGACATCATTCAGGACAAAGCAGCCCGTTTGATTGGCACCCCATCCACCACCTTAAACATTCACTCCTTCCAACACCGGTGCACTGTGGCTGCAGTGTGTACCATCTACAAGATGCACTGCAGCAACTCGCCAAGGCTTCTTCAGCAGCACCTCCCAAACCCGCAACCCCTTCCACCTAGAAGGACAAGGGCAGCAGGCGCATGGGAACACCACCACCTCCAAGTTCCCCTCCAAGTCACACACCATCCTGACTTAGAAGTATATCGCCGATCCTTCATCGTCGCTGGGTCAAAATCCTGGAACTCCCTCCCTAACAGCACTGTGGGAGTACCTTCACCACACGGACTGCAGCGGTTCAAGAAGGTGGCTCACCACCACCTTCTCGAGGGCAATTAGGGATGGGCAATAAATGCTGGTCTTGACAGCGGCGCCCACATCCCAAGCTTTAAGGAAAAAATCTTGCCTCTGAGTCAGAAGGTCAAGTCCCACTCAAAAGACTTGAACACATAATCCAGGCTGACACTCCAGTGCAAAACATCAAGCAACATCATTAAAACAGATTATCTGGTCATTTATTTCATTGCTGTTTGTGGGAGCTTGCTGTGCGCAGATTGGCTACCGTGTTACCTACATTACAACACTGACTACACTTCAAAAGTAGGCCATTGGCTGTAAAGCGCTTTGGGACGTCCTGAGGTGGTGAAAGGCGCTATAGAAATGCAAGTTCTTTATCTCTTTAAAGCCTCACCTTCTCTTCCATGTCTCCGAGCACTCTGCTGGTCTCCTGGATACGAGTGGCGATTTCTGCGGGGATGGTGGTGTATCGCTCCGAGTACCTGTTCTGCATCCGGCCACTGATCTCCGCCATCTCCTGTCGCCGGGCACTCACTGCGCCTCGGAGTCCCTGCGGGCGACATGAAGAAGTCAGTCTGGAAGTCCGCACAGGAGCCAGGGCTGCGTCGCCCAGAGCGACAACTCTAGGACCTCGCAGGAGTCTCATGACACCGCAACCGGGAGCTGGCCCCGGGAGAGTCATAGAAACATACAGCGCAGGAGGCCATTCGGCCCATCGTGCCTCTGCTGGCTCTGTGAAAGAGCTCTCCAATTAGTCCCACTCCCCCTGCTCTTTCCCCAGAGACCTGCAAATCTTCCACTGTTCAAGTATTTCTCCAATTCCCTCTTGAAAGTTACAATTGAATCTGCTTCCACCGCCCTTTCAGGCAGCGCATTCCAGATCACAAAAACTTGCTGCGTAAAAATATCTCTCCACTTCTCCCTCTGGTTCTTTTGCCATTTATTTTAAATCGGTGTCCTCTGGTTACCAACCCTCCTGCCACTGGTATCAGTTTCTCTGTATTTATTCTATCAAAACCATTCATGATTTTGAATTGAATTTGAAGATAAAGGCAGCAGGATAAACAAAAATAAAAGAGCTTGATTGAAATGCACAAGGCAGCTCCTCCACCTTGTCGATCCATTCAAAGCACCGACCCTCAATGGTACAGGACTCCTGCTCACACCCCACTTCACCTCAACCGCACAAAGCAGCACATTCAGCTCCTCTCTAATCCGGAATCACGAGCTCGGCTGCACGAAAAGGAATCAATCTTCAATCTCAGGACCATCCATTTCCAAACGTAAGCTGCCCCAGGGACCAATTACAAGAGACTGCCAATTCTGCAGTGCATCATATCAGCGAGCCACCAGGGAAATGGAGGGATCAGTAATCGTTCCGCAGCTTGTAACTCTATATATACACCCCCCGAACCCCTCGATTAGATTCCAGTCTGTAACTCACTCCCGGGTATCTGTTATTCTATATATAAACCCCCCGAACCCCTCGATTAGATTCCAGTCTGTAACTCACTCCCGGGTATCTGTTATTCTATATATAAACCCCCCGAACCCCTCGATTAGATTCCAGTCTGTAACTCACTCCCGGGTATCTGTTATTCTATATATAAACCCCCCGAACCCCTCGATTAGATTCCAGTCTGTAACTCACTCCCAGGTATCTGTTATTCTATATATAAACCCCCCGAACCCCTCGATTAGATTCCAGCCTGTAACTCACTCCCGGGTATCTGTTATTCTATATATAAACCCCCCGAACCCCTCGATTAGATTCCAGCCTGTAACTCACTCCCGGGTATCTGTTATTCTATATATAAACCCCCCGAACCCCTCGATTAGATTCCAGTCTGTAACTCACTCCCGGGTATCTGTTATTCTATATATAAACCCCCCGAACCCCTCGATTAGATTCCAGCCTGTAACTCACTCCCGGGTATCTGTTATTCTATATATAAACCCCCCGAACCCCTCGATTAGATTCCAGTCTGTAACTCACTCCCGGGTATCTGTTATTCTATATATAAACCCCCCGAACCCCTCGATTAGATTCCAGCCTGTAACTCACTCCCGGGTATCTGTTATTCTATATATAAACCCCCCGAACCCCTCAATTAGATCCCAGCCTGTAACTCACTCCCGGGTATCTGTTATTCTATATATAAACCCCCCGAACCCCTCAATTAGATTCCAGTCTGTAACTCACTCCCGGGTATCTGTTATTCTATGTATAAACCCCCCGAACCCCTCAATTAGATTCCAGTCTGTAACTCACTCCCGGGTATCTGTTATTCTATATATACACCCTCCGAACCCCTCGATTAGATTCCAGTCTGTAACTCACTCCCGGGTAACTGTTATTCTATATATAAACCCTCCCGAACCCTTCGATTAGATTCCAGCCTGTAACTCACTCCCGGGTATGTTATTCTATATATACACCGTCCGAGCACCTCAATTAGATCCCAGCCTGTAACTCACTCCCGGGTATCTGTTATTCTATATATACATCCTCCGAACCCCTCAATTAGATCCCAGCCTGTAACTCACTCCCGGGTATCTGTTATTCTATATATAAACCCCCCGAACCCTTCGATTAGATTCCAGTCTGTAACTCACTCTCGGGTAGCTGTTATGCTATATATAACCCCCCCCCGAACCCCTCGATTAGATTCCAGCCTGTAACTCACTCCCGGGTATCTGTTATTCTATATATAAACCTCCCGAACCCCTCGATTAGATTCCAGCCTGTAATCTAATTTGGCTGCAAACAAACAGTATAAAAAGACCAATGTTAGTGCAAGCAGCACGGAGTGCTAGCAGCAGAGAGTGCCTTTTGAGAGTTTGGGTAAGTGAAAGAGTTAGGGTAAGTAGGGTGTGAGGTGCTGTTTTTGTTTTGCTTTTGTCTTGTTTTTCCTGCCAGTCTCAGGATTAGCACACATCGCGGAGGCGGAGCAGCGAGGCGAGGCCCAGTCGAGACAGCCGGGAGCAGCAGAGGGTGTCGAGTCGGAGCAGCAAGGTGAGGCAGGCTCCACAGGCAACATTCCAAAGGGAGGTCAGAATTCAAAAGTGACATCACAGCCAAGCTGGTAGGTGATTGGCTGGTTAGTGAGTACTTTTCCTTCCCTTTTAAACCTTTATAAGTTGGTAAGTTCAATTAAATAGAGGTGTGATATTCAACATCTAGAATCGGGGCAGAGGGTATTTAAAAATAATAATAATAAATTTAATTAATTACATAGAATGGCAGAGCAGGTGATATGTTACTGCTGCAATATGTTGGAGCTGGTGGACACCATTGATGCTCACGGTGATCACATTTGCAGTAAGTGTTGGCTGCTCGAGGAACTCCAGCTCCGTGTTGATGAGCTGGAGTACGAGCTGCAAACACTGCGACACATCAGGGAGGGGGAGAGTTACCTGGACTCTGTGTTCCAGGAAGTAGTCACACCAATTAGATTAACTAATTCAGATGTATTCCGTGGTCAGGGACAGGAGGATGTGACTATGAGTGAGGCAGGTACGGGGATCCAGGAGGTAGTGTTGGAGGAGCCGCAGCCCTTGCTCTTGTCCAACAGGTTCGAGGCTCTTACTCCCTGTGAGGGCAGGAACAGGGACTGCAGGGAGGATGAGCAACCTGGCCACAGCACCGTGGAACGAGGGGCCATTCAAGTGGGGGGAGTAAAAAGAAATGTTGTAGTGGTAGGGGATAGTATCATTAGGGGGATAGATAGGGTTCTTCAGCCGAGAGCGAGAGTCCCGAAGGCTGTGTTGCCTGCCCGGTGCCAGGGTTAAGGACATCCCTTCTGGGCTGGAGAGAAACTTGGAGTGGGAGGGGGAGGATCCAGTTGTCGTGGTCCATGTTGGTACCAACGACATAGATAGGACAAGGAAAGAGGTTCTGCTGAGGGAGTATGAGCAGCTAGGGGCCAAATTAAAAAGCAGAACCACAAGGGTAATAATCTCTGGATTACTACCCGAGCCACGAGCAAATTTGGCTAGGGTAAATAAAATTAGAGAGTTAAATGCGTGGCTCAAAGACTGGTGTGGGAGAAATGGGTTTTGCTTCTTGGGACACTGGCATCAGTACTGGGACGGGAGAGAGCTGTTCCGTTGGGACGGACTTCACTTGGCCAGTGCTGGGACTTGAATCCTGGCGAATCGAATAACTAGGGCTGTAAAGAGGGCTTTAAACTAATTAGTGGGGGGGCGGTTTCAAGAGAGCGAAAAATAAAAATGTCAGCGGAGAAGGCAATAGAGCAAGGTAGCAGTGGGGGAATTAAAAACCAGAGCGTGTCAGGAAGGGACAGAATGTATAAAGATAAAGGTAGAGTAGTAAAGGGGGTAAAAGCAGGAATAAATTGTCACAAAACATATTTTAAAGTTCTTTATCTGAATGCACGCAGCATTCGTAACAAAATAGACGAGTTGACGGTACAAATAACTACACATGAGTATGATCTGGTGGCCATTACAGAAACATGGCTGCAAGGTTGCCATGACTGGGAACTAAACATAATGGGGTATTTGACAATTAGGAAGGACAGACAGGAAGGAAAGGGAGGTGGCGTGGCTATGTTAATAAAGGATGGAATCACTGCAATAGTGAGAAATGATATTGGGTCAAAGGATCAGGATAGTGAAACAGTTTGGGTGGAGATAAGGAATAATAAGGGGAAAAAGTCACTAGTGGGCGTAGTCTATAGACCTCCTAACAGTTGCAACTCTGTTGGTCGGAGTATAAATCAGGAAATAGTTGGGGCTTGTAATAAGGGAACATCTATAATCATGGGGGATTTTAACTTTCATATTGACTGGACAAATCAAATTGGGCAGGGCAGCCTTGAGGAAGAGTTCATAGAGTGCATTAGGGACAGGTTCCTTGAGCAGTATGTAACTGAACCAACCAGGCGCCAGGCAATCTTAGATCTGGTCCTGTGTAATGAGACAGGATTAATAAAAAATGTCCTAGTAAAGGATCCCCTTGGAATGAGTGACCATAACATGGTTGAATTCCAAATTCAGTTGGAGGGTGAGAGAGTTGGATCTCAAACCAGCGTACTAAGCTTAAATAAAGGAGACTATGAAGGTATGAGAGCAGAGTTGACTAAAGTGGATTGGGAAAATAGATTAAAGTGTAAGATGGTACATGAGCAGTGGTGTACATTCAAGGAGATATTTCACAACTTTCAAGAAAAATATATTCCAGTGAGGAAAAAGGAGCGTAAAAGAAAAGACAGACATCCGTGGCTAAGTAAAGTAATAAAGGATAGTATCTGACTGAAAACAAGGGCATATAAAGTAGCCAAATCTAGTGGGAGGATAGATGATTGGGAAGCATTTAAAAGCCAGCAAAGAATAACTAAAATATTAATTAAGAAAGGGAAGATAGATTATGAAAGTAAACTAGCAAAAAATATAAAAACAGATAGCAAGAGTTTCTACAGTTATATAAAAAGAAAAAGGGTGGCTAAAGTGAATGTTGGTCCCTTAGAGGACGAGACCGGGAAGTTAGTGGTGGGGAACATGGAGATGGCAACAACACTGAACAAATATTTTGTATCAGTCTTTACAGTAGAGGACACTAAAAATATCCCAACACTGGACAAACAGGGGGCTATGGGGGGGGAGGAGCTAAACACGATTAAAATCACTAAGGAGGTGGTACTCGGTAAAATAATGGGACTTAAGGCGGATAAATCCCCTGGACCTGATGGATTACATCCTAGGGTCTTGAGAGAAGTAGCGGTAGGGATTGTGGATGCATTAGTGGTATCCGGCACGGACGGGGCCAAACTGGTGCCGGTCCATCAACAATGCCGGATAACCGAACGCTATAGTAAAAGATACGGAGCTCAGAGCTCCGTATAAAGCAACAAACCCTGTTGCTGCTTCAAAACAATCGGCACAAGTTGCAAGCATCTCTGTAGCTTAGCAACAGCTTCAGCTACACGCTTGCACAGCCACAAATGGAGTAAAAAAAGTAACTAAAAGTAAAAAAAGTTATCTGAACCGACTCCTGAATTTTGCCGGTGGATAGAGCGCTCCGGTTATTTAGTGGCCGGTTAATCGAAAGTTTCCTGTAATTTTCCAAAACTCCCTGGATTCAGGAAAGGTCCCAACAGATTGGAAAACTGCTAATGTAACGCCCTTATTTAAAAAGGGAGGCAGACAAAAGGCTGGAAACTATAGACCAGTTAGCCTAACATCTGTGGTTGGTAAAATGTTGGAGTCCATTATTAAGGAAGCAGTAACAGGATATTTGGATAAGCATAATTTAATCGGACAGAGTAGCATGGTTTTACGAAGGGGAAGTCATGTTTGACAAATTTGCTCGAATTCTTTGAGGACGTAACAAACAGGGTGGATAAAGGGCAACCAGTGGATGTGGTGTATTTGGACTTCCAAAGGGCATTTGACAAGGTGCCACACAAAAGATTACTGCACAAGATAAAAAATCACGGGATTGGGGGCAATATACTGGCATGGGTGGAAGATTGGCTATCTAACAGAAAACAGAGAGTTGGGATAAATGGTTCATTCTCGGGTTGGCAATCAGTAACTAGTGGTGTTCCGCAGGGGTCAGTGCTGGGACCCCAACTCTTTACAATCTATATTAACGATTTGGAGGACGGGACCGAGTGCAACATATCCAAGTTTGCCGACGATACAAAGATGGGAGGGAAAGCAGTGAGTGAGGAGGACATAAAAAACCTGCAAAAGGACGTAGACAGGCTAAGTGAGTGGGCAGAAATTTGGCAGATGGAATATAATGTTGGAAAGTGTGAGGTTATGCACTTTGGCAGAAAAAATCAAAGAGCAAGTTATTATTATCTAAATGGAGAGAAACTGCAAAGTGCTCCAGTACAAAGGGATCTGGGGGTCCTGGTGCATGAAACACAGGAGGTTAGTATGCAGGTACAGCAGGTGATCAGGAAGGCCAATGGAATCTTGGCTTTTATTGCAAGGGGGATGGAGTATAAAAGCAGGGAAGTCTTGCTGCAGTTATACAGGGTACTGGTGAGGCCACACCTGGAATACTGCGTGCAGTTTTGGTTTCCATATTTAAGAAAAGGTTGAGTAGGTTGGGCCTCTACTCATTGGAATTCAGAAGAATGAGAGGCGATCTTATCGAAACATATAAGATTGTGAGGGGGCTTGATCGGGTGGATGCGGTGAGGATGTTTCCACTGATGGGTGAGACTAGAACTAGGGGGCATAATCTTAGAATAAGGGGCTGCCCTTTCAAAACTGAGATGAGGAGAAACTTCTTCACTCAGAGGGTAGTAAATCTATGGAATTTGCTACCTCAGAGAGCTGTGGAAGCTGCGACATTAAATAAATTTAAAACGGAGATAGACAGTTTCCTGGCTGAAAAGGGAATAAGGGGTTACGGGGAGAGGGCAGGGAAGTGGACGTGAGTCTAGGTTCGGATCAGCCATGATCCTATTGAATGGCGGAGCAGGCCCGAGGGGCCATATGGCCTACTCCTGCTCCTACTTCTTATGTTCTTATGTAACTCACTCCTGGGTATATGTTACTCTATATATAAACCCCAGAACCCCTCGATTAGATTCCAGCCTGTAACTCACTCCCGTGTATCTGTTATTCTGTATATAAACCCCACCGAAACCCTCGATTACATCCCAGTCTGTAACTCACTCCCGGGTATCTGTTATTCTATATATAAACCCCCCCGAACCCCTCGATTAGATTCCAGCCTGTAACTCACTCCCGGGTATCTGTTATTCTATATATAAACCCCCCGAACCCCACGATTAGATTCCAGCCTGTAACTCACTCCCGGGTATCTGTTATTCTATATATAAACCCCCCGAACCCCTTGATTAGATTCCAGCCTGTAACTCACTCCAGGGTATCTGTTATTCTATATATAAACCTCCCGAACCCCTCGATTAGATTCCAGCCTGTAACTCACTCCCAGGTATCTGTTATTCTATATATAAACCTCTCGAACCCCTCGATTAGATTCCAGCCTGTAACTCACTCCCGGGTATTTTATTCTATATATAAACCCTCGAACCTCTCGATTAAATTCCAGCCTGTAATTCACTCCCGGGTATCTGTTATTCTATTTATAAACCCCCCCTGAACCCCTCGATTAGATTCCAGCCTGTAGCTCACTCCAGGGTATCTGTAATTCTATATATAAACGCCCCCCCCAAAACCCCTCGATTAGATTCCAGCCTGTAACTCACTCCCGGGTATCTGTTATTCTATATATAAACCCCCCGAACCCCTTGATTAGATTCTAGCCTGTAACTCACTCCCGAGTATCTGTTATTCTATATATAAACCCCCCGAACCCCTCGATTAGATTCCAGCCTGTAACTCACTCCCGGATATCTGTTATTCTGTATATAAACCCCACCGAACCCCTCGATTAGATCCCAGTCTGTAACTCACTCCCAGGTATCTGTTATTCTATATATAAACCCCCCGAACCCCTCGATTAGATTCCAGCCTGTAACTCACTTTCGGGTATCTGTTATTCTATATATAAACCCCCCCGAACCCCTCGATTAGATTCCAGCCTGTAACTCACTCCCGGGTATCTGTTATTCTATATATAAAGCACCCCCGAACCTCTCGATTAGATTCCAGCCTGTCACTCACTCCCGGGTATCTGTTATTCTATATATATGAACCCCCCGAACCCCTTGGTTAGATTCCAACCTGTAACTCACTCCAGGGTATCTATAATTCTGTATATAACCCCCCCCCCCCCCGCAAACCACTCGATTAGATTCCAGCCTGTAACTCACTCCCGGGTATCTGTTCTTCTATATATAAACCCCTCGAACCCCTCGATTAGATCCCTGCCATGTAACTCACTCCCGGGTATCTGTTATTCTATATATAAGGCCCCCGAACCCCTTGTTTAGATTCCAGCCTGTAACTCACTCCCGGGTATCTGTTATTCTATATATAAACCCCCTGAACCCCTGGATTAGATTCCAGTCTGTAACTCACTCCCGGGTATCTGTTATTCTATATATAAACCCCCTGAATCCCTCGATTAGATTCCAGCCTGTAACTCACTCCCGGGTATCTGTTATTCTATATATAAACCCCCCGAACCCCTGGATTAGATTCCAGTCTGTAACTCACTCCCGGGTATCTGTTATTCTATATATAAACCCCCCGAACCCCTCGATTAGATTCCAGTCTGTAACTCACTCCCGGGTATCTGTTATTCTATATATAAACCCCCTGAACCCCTCGATTAGATTCCAGCCTGTAACTCACTCCCGGGTATCTGTTATTCTATATATAAACCCCCCGAACCCCTGGATTAGATTCCAGCCTGTAACTCACTCCCGGGTATCTGTTATTCTATATATAAACCCCCCAAACCCCTCGATTAGATTCCAGCCTGTAACTCACTCCCGGGTATCTGTTATTCTATATATAAACCCCCCGAACCCCTCAATTAGATTCCAGCCTGTAACTCACTCCTGAGTATCTGTTATTCTATATATAAACCCCCCGAACCCCTCGATTAGATTCCAGCCTGTAACTCACTCCTGAGTATCTGTTACTCTATATATAAACCCCCCGAACCCCTGGATTAGATTCCAGCCTGTAACTCATTCCCGGGTATCTGTTATTCTATATATAAACCCCCTGTACACCTCGATTAGATTCCAGCCTGTAATTGACTCCCGGGTATCTGTTATTCTATATATAAACCACCCGAACCCCTCAATTAGATTCCAGCCTGTAACTCACTCCCGGGTATCCGTTATTCTATATATAAACACCCAAACTCCTCGATTAGATTCCAGCCTGTAACTCACTCCCGGGTATCTGTTATTCTATATATAAACCCCCCGAACCCCTCGATTAGATTCCAGTCTGTAACTCACTCCCGGGTATCTGTTATTCTATATATAAACTCCCTGAACCCCTCGATTAGATTCCAGCCTGTAACTCACTCCCGGGTATCTGTTATTCTATATATAAACCCCCCGAACCCCCCGATTAGATTCCAGCCTGTAACTCACTCCCGGGTATCTGTTATTCTATATATAAACCCCCCGAACCCCTGGATTAGATTCCAGCCTGTAACTCACTCCCGGGTATCTGTTATTCTATATATAAACCCCCCAAACCCCTCGATTAGATTCCAGCCTGTAACTCACTCCCGGGTATCTGTTATTCTATATATAAACCCCCCGAACCCCTGGATTAGATTCCAGCCTGTAACTCACTCCCGGGTATCTGTTATTCTATATATAAACCCCCCAAACCCCTCGATTAGATTCCAGCCTGTAACTCACTCCCGGGTATCTGCTATTCTATATATAAACCCCCCGAACCCCTGGATTAGATTCCAGCCTGTAACTCATTCCCGGGTATCTGTTATTCTATATATAAACCCCCTGTACACCTCGATTAGATTCCAGCCTGTAACTCACTCCCGGGTATCTGTTATTCTATATATAAATCCCCCGAACCCCTCGATTAGATTCCAGCCTGTAACTCACTCCCGGGTATCTGTTATTCTATATATAAACTCCCTGAACCCCTCGATTAGATTCCAGCCTGTAACTCACTCCCGGGTATCTGTTATTCTATATATAAACCCCCCGAACCCCCCGATTAGATTCCAGCCTGTAACTCACTCCCGGGTATCTGTTATTCTATATATAAACCCCCCGAACCCCTGGATTAGATTCCAGCCTGTAACTCACTCCCGGGTATCTGTTATTCTATATATAAACCCCCCAAACCCCTCGATTAGATTCCAGCCTGTAACTCACTCCCGGGTATCTGCTATTCTATATATAAACCCCCCGAACCCCTGGATTAGATTCCAGCCTGTAACTCATTCCCGGGTATCTGTTATTCTATATATAAACCCCCTGTACACCTCGATTAGATTCCAGCCTGTAACTCACTCCCGGGTATCTGTTATTCTATATATAAATCCCCCGAACCCCTCGATTAGATTCCAGCCTGTAACTCACTCCCGGGTGTCCGTTATTCTATACATAAACCCCTGAAACCATCGATTAGATTCCAGCCTGTAACTGACTCCCGGGTATCTGTTATTCTGTATATAAACCACCCGAACCCCTCAATTAGATTCCAGCCTGTAACTCACTCCCGGGTATCCGTTATTCTATATATAAACACCCAAACTCCTCGATTAGATTCCAGCCTGTAACTCACTCCCGGGTATCTGTTATTCTATATATAAACCCCCCGAACCCCTCGATTAGATTCCAGCCTGTAACTCACTCCCGGGTATCTGTTATTCTATATATAAACCCCCCGAACCCCTGGATTAGATTCCAGTCTGTAACTCACTCCCGGGTATCTGTTATTCTATATATAAACCCCCCGAACCCCTCGATTAGATTCCAGTCTGTAACTCACTCCCGGGTATCTGTTATTCTATATATAAACCCCCTGAACCCCTCGATTAGATTCCAGCCTGTAACTCACTCCCGGGTATCTGTTATTCTATATATAAACCCCCCGAACCCCTGGATTAGATTCCAGCCTGTAACTCACTCCCGGGTATCTGTTATTCTATATATAAACCCCCCAAACCCCTCGATTAGATTCCAGCCTGTAACTCACTCCCGGGTATCTGTTATTCTATATATAAACCCCCCGAACCCCTCAATTAGATTCCAGCCTGTAACTCACTCCTGAGTATCTGTTATTCTATATATAAACCCCCCGAACCCCTCGATTAGATTCCAGCCTGTAACTCACTCCTGAGTATCTGTTACTCTATATATAAACCCCCCGAACCCCTGGATTAGATTCCAGCCTGTAACTCATTCCCGGGTATCTGTTATTCTATATATAAACCCCCTGTACACCTCGATTAGATTCCAGCCTGTAATTGACTCCCGGGTATCTGTTATTCTATATATAAACCACCCGAACCCCTCAATTAGATTCCAGCCTGTAACTCACTCCCGGGTATCCGTTATTCTATATATAAACACCCAAACTCCTCGATTAGATTCCAGCCTGTAACTCACTCCCGGGTATCTGTTATTCTATATATAAACCCCCCGAACCCCTCGATTAGATTCCAGTCTGTAACTCACTCCCGGGTATCTGTTATTCTATATATAAACTCCCTGAACCCCTCGATTAGATTCCAGCCTGTAACTCACTCCCGGGTATCTGTTATTCTATATATAAACCCCCCGAACCCCCCGATTAGATTCCAGCCTGTAACTCACTCCCGGGTATCTGTTATTCTATATATAAACCCCCCGAACCCCTGGATTAGATTCCAGCCTGTAACTCACTCCCGGGTATCTGTTATTCTATATATAAACCCCCCAAACCCCTCGATTAGATTCCAGCCTGTAACTCACTCCCGGGTATCTGTTATTCTATATATAAACCCCCCGAACCCCTGGATTAGATTCCAGCCTGTAACTCACTCCCGGGTATCTGTTATTCTATATATAAACCCCCCAAACCCCTCGATTAGATTCCAGCCTGTAACTCACTCCCGGGTATCTGCTATTCTATATATAAACCCCCCGAACCCCTGGATTAGATTCCAGCCTGTAACTCATTCCCGGGTATCTGTTATTCTATATATAAACCCCCTGTACACCTCGATTAGATTCCAGCCTGTAACTCACTCCCGGGTATCTGTTATTCTATATATAAATCCCCCGAACCCCTCGATTAGATTCCAGTCTGTAACTCACTCCCGGGTATCTGTTATTCTATATATAAACTCCCTGAACCCCTCGATTAGATTCCAGCCTGTAACTCACTCCCGGGTATCTGTTATTCTTTATATAAACCCCCCGAACCCCCCGATTAGATTCCAGCCTGTAACTCACTCCCGGGTATCTGTTATTCTATATATAAACCCCCCGAACCCCTGGATTAGATTCCAGCCTGTAACTCACTCCCGGGTATCTGTTATTCTATATATAAACCCCCCAAACCCCTCGATTAGATTCCAGCCTGTAACTCACTCCCGGGTATCTGCTATTCTATATATAAACCCCCCGAACCCCTGGATTAGATTCCAGCCTGTAACTCATTCCCGGGTATCTGTTATTCTATATATAAACCCCCTGTACACCTCGATTAGATTCCAGCCTGTAACTCACTCCCGGGTATCTGTTATTCTATATATAAATCCCCCGAACCCCTCGATTAGATTCCAGCCTGTAACTCACTCCCGGGTGTCCGTTATTCTATACATAAACCCCTGAAACCATCGATTAGATTCCAGCCTGTAACTGACTCCCGGGTATCTGTTATTCTGTATATAAACCACCCGAACCCCTCAATTAGATTCCAGCCTGTAACTCACTCCCGGGTATCCGTTATTCTATATATAAACACCCAAACTCCTCGATTAGATTCCAGCCTGTAACTCACTCCCGGGTATCTGTTATTCTATATATAAACCCCCCGAACCCCTCGATTAGATTCCAGCCTGTAACTCACTCCCGGGTATCTGTTATTCTATATATAAACCCCCCGAACCCCCCGATTAGATTCCAGCCTGTAACTCACTCCCGGGTATCCGTTATTCTATATATAAACCCCCCCGAACCCCTCGATTAGATTCCAGCCTGTAACTCACTCCCGGGTATCTGTTAATGTATAAACCATCCGAACCCCTCGATTAGATTCCAGCCTGTAACTCACTCCCGGGTATCTGTTATTCTATATATAAACCCCCCGAACCCCTCAATTAGATTCCAGCCTGTAACTCACTCTCGGGTATCTGTTATTCTATAATATAAACCCCCCGAACCCCTCGATTAGATTCCAGCCTGTAACTCACTCCCGGGTATCTGTTATTCTGTATATAAACCCCCCGAAACCCTCGATTAGATCCCTGCCTGTAACTCACTCCCGGGTATCTGTTATTCTATATATAAACCCCCCCGAACCCCTCAATTAGTTTCCAGCCTGTAACTCACTCCCGTGTATCCGTTATTCTATATATAAACCATCCGAGCCCCTCGATTAGATTCCAGCCTGTAACTCACTCCCGGGTATCTGTTATTCTATATATAAACCCCCCGAACCCATCGATTAGATTCCAGCCTGTAACTCACTCTCAGGTATCTGTTATTCTATATATAAACCCCCCGAACCCCTCGATTAGATTCCAGCGTGTAACTCACTCCCGGGTATCTGTTATTCTGTATATAAACCCTCCGAAACCCTCGATTAGATTCCAGCCTGTAACTCACTCCCGGGTATCTGTTATTCTATATATAAACCCCCCCGAACCGCTCGATTAGATTCCAGCCTGTAACTCACTCCCGGGTATCTGTTATTCTATATATAAACCCCCCGAAACCCTCGATTAGATTCCAGCCTGTAACTCACTCCCGGGTATCTGTTATTCTATATATAAACCCCCCGAAACCCTCGATTAGATCCCTGCCATGTAACTCACTCCCGGGTATCTGTTATTCTATATATAAACCCCCCGAACCCCTCGATTAGATCCCTGCCATGTAACTCAGTCCCTGAACATGCGCTGCCTGTTTTTACCTCCAGTCTCGCCTCTGGCCCTCCACCGCTGTCCAAGCCCGTGCTCTCTAGCTGAGTCACTGCTTGCTGCAGCCAATCCCCGATCCCGTTGATGTCTTGGAGTGTTTTCTCCCACTCTCGCACCTCCTCCTCAATGCCCCTCCGACTGTTCCCGATCTTCTGCGCCAGGCTGCGAAAACAAAGTGCCCCGTTGAACGGCAGAGGCTCCAGGAGTTCAGAGTGCGAGCTCACACACTTGTGCCATTTCTGAGTTCAGGTCAGCGCATGAGCCCCGGGGGGTTGAGGGAGCGAGGGAGACCCTGTTATCGGGGTGAGGCAGCGAGGCTGTTCCTTGTGTAACAGATGGTCTTTGCCTGTCAGTAATGAGTGAATGAGTCCCCTCCTCCGCTCGCTGCCAACACACATAATAAGGACCTTAATCCCTTTCCAATTAGACAGGGAATAAACAAGCCCAGTCTCAACATAACCACTGAAGGCAGTCTGCACAGGATCAGACTGTTGCACTCGGATTGGATTGCTTACAAAAGGAAAGGAGCTGCAATTGCTGGCAAGGAGGGGGAACAGAGAGCAAGCAGGGGGCAAAAACAGTTTGCAAAGTGAGGGCCAGATTTAGGGTGAGAGGGGGTCTTACAAAGTGGCCCTTTGCTGTCCGAGCCAGCACAGGGGCTGCAGTCTGCTCTACTGGTAGTGAAAATTAGGAGAATAACCCCTGCCACAGGGCCAGACTGTGAGGATTGACAGGCCATTGTACCATGGGCGCATCACAGCTGGTACTGTACACCAAGGGCACTGAGGCTAATTGGGTCCCCGCCCCAAATCACCACCCGGGGGTGGAGCCTGGGCCTTTCCTGCTGTGTGTGTGGGGCTCAGTACCACCACACCTGGGATCAGCGAACTCGGCACAGGCCGGGGTGAAGCCTGGGCCTTTCCTGCTGTGTGTGTGGGGCTCAGTACCACCACACCTGGGATCAGCGAACTCGGCACAGGCCGGGGGTGGAGCCTGGGCCTTTCCTGCTGTGTGTGTGGGGCTCAGTACCACCACACCTGGGATCAGCGAACTCGGCACAGGCCGGGGGTGGAGCCTGGGCCTTTCCTGCTGAGTGTGTGGGGCTCAGTACCACCACACCTGGGATCAGCTATCTCAGCACAGGCCGGGGGTGGAGCCTGGGCCTTTCCTGCTGTGTGTGTGGGGCTCAGTACCACCACACCTGGGATCAGCGAACTCGGCACAGGCCGGGGCTGGAGCCTGGGCCTTTCCTGCTGAGTGTGTGGGAGCTCAGTACCACCACACCTGGGATCAGCGAACTCGGCACAGGCCGGGGGTGGAGCCTGGGCCTTTCCTGCTGAGTGTGTGGGAGCTCAGTACCACCACACCTGGGATCAGCGAACTCGGCACAGGCCGGGGGTGGAGCCTGGGCCTTTCCTGCTGAGTGTGTGGGGCTCAGTACCACCACACCTGGGATCAGCTATCTCAGCACAGGCCGGGGGTGGAGCCTGGGCCTTTCCTGCTGTGTGTGTGGGGCTCAGTACCACCACACCTGGGATCAGCGAACTCGGCACAGGCCGGGGGTGGAGCCTGGGCCTTTCCTGCTGAGTGTGTGGGAGCTCAGTACCACCACACCTGGGATCAGCGAACTCGGCACAGGCCGGGGGTGGAGCCTGGGCCTTTCCTGCTGAGTGTGTGGGAGCTCAGTACCACCACACCTGGGATCAGCGAACTTGGCACAGGCCGGGGGTGGAGCCTGGGGCTTTCCTGCTGAGTGTGTGGGGCTCAGTACCACCACACCTGGGATCAGCGAACTCGGCACAGGCCAGGGGTGGAGCCTGGGCCTTTCCTGCTGTGTGTGTGGGGGCTCAGTACCACCACACCTGGGATCAGCGAACTCGGCACAGGCCGGGGGTGGAGCCTGGGCCTTTCCTGCTGTGTGTGTGGGGGCTCAGTACCACCACACCTGGGATCAGCGAACTCAGCACAGGCCGGGGGTGGAGCCTGGGCCTTTCCTGCTGTGTGTGGGGGCTCAGTACCACACACACCAGGTGTGAGATCAGCTATCTCAGCACAGGCCGCGGATGCAGCCTGGGCCTTTCCTCACTCACCTCCGGCATCTGTCTTCCATCGCTCGCAGCTCCTGCAGGACAGGTGTGGCCGGAGTTGGATCGGAGGCATCCTGCACGCCGAGGACATTGGTCACCCGCCGGACCAGAACGGCCAGAGCCGACTGTTGGTGTCTCAGGTCATCATCATATCGAATGACGTAGTCCTGCAGGTCCAGGAGCTCGGCCTTTGTAGCTTGTTCCCTTGGGCCGTCCGGCAAGTCATCCTGCAGATGGTCCAGAACGATGGTCGCTCGATCAATCTAAAGGTGAAAGAAGGAAAGCTCTTGCATTTCTATAGCGCCTTTCACAACCTCAGGACATCCCAAAGCATCTTTACAGCCAATGAAGAACTTTTGAAATGTAGTCACTGTTGTAATGTAGGAAACGCGGCACCCAATGTGCGCACAGCAAGCTCCCGCAAACAGCACCGTGATAATGACCAGATCATCTGTTTTTAGTGATGTTGATTGAGGGATAAATATTGGCCTGGACACGGGGAAGAACTCCCCTGCTCTGCTTTGAAATAGTGGCCGTGGGATATTTTACATCCACCTGAGAGGGCAGACGTGGCCTCGGTTTAACATCTCATCCGAAAGATGGCACCTCCGACAGTGCAGCACCCCCTCAGTACTGCACTGGAGAGTCAGCCTAGAACGTCGTCAGCCATGGCTCAGTGGGTAGAACACTTGCCTCTGTGTCAGAAAGTTGTGGGTTCAAATTCCACTCCAGAGACTGGCCTGAGCTGGTGTGGTTTGTACCTGCTCACTGGCCTGTGCTGGTGTGGTTTGTACCTGCTCACTGGCCTGTGTTGGTGTGGTTTGTACCTGTTCACTGGCCTGTGTTGGTGTGGTTTGTACCTGTTCACTGGCCTGTGTTGGTGCGGTTTGTACCTGTTCACTGGCCTGTGTTGGCGCGGTTTGTACCTGTTCACTGGCCTGTGTTGGTGCGGTTTGTACCTGTTCACTGGCCTGTGTTGGCGCGGTTTGTACCTGTTCACTGGCCTGTGTTGGTGTGGTTTGTACCTGTTCACTGGCCTGTGTTGGTGTGGTTTGTACCTGTTCACTGGCCTGTGTTGGTGTGGTTTGTACCTGTTCACTGGCCTGTGTTGGTGCGGTTTGTACCTGTTCACTGGCCTGTGTTGGCGCGGTTTGTACCTGTTCACTGGCCTGTGTTGGTGCGGTTTGTACCTGTTCACTGGCCTGTGTTGGCGCGGTTTGTACCTGTTCACTGGCCTGTGTTGGTGTGGTTTGTACCTGTTCACTGGCCTGTGTTGGTGTGGTTTGTACCTGTTCACTGGCCTGTGTTGGTGTGGTTTGTACCTGTTCGCTGGCCTGTGTTGGTGTGGTTTGTACCTGTTCACTGGCCTGTGTTGGTGTGGTTTGTACCTGTTCACTGGCCTGTGTTGGTGTGGTTTGTACCTGTTCACTGGCCTGTATTGGCGCGGTTTGTATCTGTTCACTGGCCTGTGTTGGTGTGGTTTGTAACTGTTCACTGGCCTGTGTTGGTGTGGTTTGTAACTGTTCACTGGCCTGTGTTGGTGTGGATTGTACCTGTTCACTGGCCTGTGTTGGTGTGGTTTGTACCTGTTCACTGGCCAGTGTTGGTGTGGTTCGTACCTGTTCACTGGCCTGTGTTGGTGTGGTTTGTACCTGTTCACTGGCCTCTGTTGGTGTGGTTTGTACCTGTTCACTAGCCTGTGTTGGTGTGGTTTGTAGCTGTTCATTGGCCTGTGTTGGTGTGGTTTGTACCTGTTCACTGGCCTGTGTTGGCGTGGTTTGTACCTGTTCACTAGCCTGTGTTGGTGTGGTTTCTACCTGTTCACTGGCCTGTGTTGGTGTGGTTTGTACCTGTTCACTGGCCTGTGTTGGTGTGGTTTGTACCTGTTCACTAGCCTGTGTTGGTGTGGTTTGTGCCTGTTCACTGGCCTGTGTTGGTGTGGTTTGTACCTGTTCCCTGGCCTGTGTTGGCACGGTTTGCAGCTGTTCACTGGCCTGTGTTGGTGTGGTTTGTACCTGTTCACTGGCCCGTGTTGGCGCGGTTTGTACCTGTTCACTGGCCTGTGTTGGTGTGGTTTGTACCTGTTCACTAGCCTGTGTTGGTGTGGTTTCTACCTGTTCACTGGCCTGTGTTGGTGTGGTTTGCACCTGCTCACTGTCCTGTGTTGGTGTGGTTTGTACCTGTTCACTGGCCTGTGTTGGTGTGGTTTGTACCTGTTCACTGGCCTGTGTTGGTGTGGTTTGTACCTGTTCACTGGCCTGTGTTGGTGTGGTTTGTACCTGTTCACTGGCCTGTGTTGGTGTGGTTTGTACCTGTTCACTGGCCCGTGTTGGTGTGGTTTGTACCTGTTCACTGGCCTGTGTTGGCGTGGTTTGTACCTGTTCACTGGCCTGTGTTGGCGCGGTTTGTACCTGTTCACTGGCCTGTGTTGGCGCGGTTTGTACATGTTCACTGGCCTGTGTTGGCGTGGTTTGTACCTGTTCACTGGCCTGTGTTGGTGTGGTTTGTACCTGTTCACTGGCCTGTGTTGGTGTGGTTTGTACCTGTTCACTGGCCTGTGTTGGTGTGGTTTGTACCTGTTCACTGGCCTATGTTGGTGCGGTTTGGACCTGTTCACTGGCCTGTGTTGGTGTGGTTTGTACCTGTTCACTGGCCTGTGTTGGTGTGGTTTGTACCTGTTCACTGGCCTGTGTTGGTGTGGTTTGTACCTGTTCACTGGCCTGTGTTGGTGTGGTTTGTACCTGTTCACTGGCCTATGTTGGTGCGGTTTGGACCTGTTCACTGGCCTGTGTTGGTGTGGTTTGTACCTGTTCACTGGCCTGTGTTGGTGTGGATTGTACCTGTTCACTGGCCTGTGTTGGTGTGGTTTGTACCTGTTCCCTGGCCTGTGTTGGTGTGGTTTGTACCTGTTCCCTGGCCTGTGTTGGTGTGGTTTGTACCTGTTCACTGGCCTGTGTTGGTGTGGTTTGTACCTGTTCACTAGCCTGTGTTGGTGTGGTTTGTGCCTGTTCACTGGCCTGTGTTGGTGTGGTTTCTACCTGTTCACTGGCCTGTGTTGGTGTGGTTTGTACCAGTTCACTGGCCTGTGTTGGTGTGGCTTGTACCTGTTCACTGGCCTGTGTTGGCGCGGTTTGTACCTGTTCACTGGCCTGTGTTGGTGTGGTTTGTATCTGTTCACTGGCCTGTGTTGGTGTGGTTTGTACCTGTTCACTGGCCTGTGTTGGCGCGGTTTGTACCTGTTCACTGGCCTGTGTTGGTGTGGTTTGTACCCGTTCACTAGCCTGTGTTGGCGCGGTTTGTACATGTTCACTGGCCTGTGTTGGTGTGGTTTGTACCTGTTCACTGGCCTCTGTTGGTGTGGTTTGTACCTGTTCACAGGCCTGTGTTGGTGTGGTTTGTACCTGTTCACTGGCCTGTGTTGGTGTGGTTTGTACCTGTTCACTGGCCTGTGTTGGCGCGGATTGTATCTGTTCACTGGCCTGTGTTGGTGTGGTTTGTAACTCTTCACTGGCCTGTGTTGGTGTGGTTTGTAACTGTTCACTAGCCTGTGTTGGTGTGGTTTGTACCTGTTCACTGGCCTGTGCTGGTGTGGTTTGTACCTGTTCACTGGCCAGTGTTGGTGTGGTTTGTACCTGTTCACTGGCCTGTGTTGGTGTGGTTGGTACCTGCTCACTGGCCTGTGTTGGCGCGGTTTCTACCTGTTCACTGGCCTGTGTTGGTGTGGTTGGTACCTGTTCACTGGCCTGTGTTGGTGTGGTTTTTACCTGTTCACTGGCCTGTGTTGGTGTGGTTTGTACCTGTTCACTGGCCTGTGTTGGTGTAGTTTGTACCTGTTCACTG
The DNA here is from genome assembly GCF_052327205.1 of Somniosus microcephalus. Classification (NCBI taxonomy): domain Eukaryota; kingdom Metazoa; phylum Chordata; class Chondrichthyes; order Squaliformes; family Somniosidae; genus Somniosus; species Somniosus microcephalus. The sequence continues at coordinate 7,859,523 of NC_140998.1, read as the reverse complement.
GCCTGTGTTGGTGCGGTTTGTACCTGTTCACTGGCCTGTGTTGGTGTGGTTTGTGCCTGTTCACTGGCCTGTGTTGGTGTGGTTTGTACCTGTTCACTGGCCTGTGTTGGCGCGGTTTCTACCTGTTCACTGGCCTCCCCCCTGTTGGCGTGGTTGGTATCTGTTCCCACCCTCTCTTGGCGCGGTTGGTACCTGTTCCCCCCACTGTCGCCTCGGTTGGTATCTGCTCCCCCCCCGTTGGCGCGGTTGGTATCTGTTCCCCCCCGTTGGCGCGGTTGGTATCTGTTCCCCCCTGTTGCCGCGGTTGGTACCTGTTCCCCCCCCTGTTGCCGCGGTTGGTACCTGTTCCCCCCGTTGCCACGGTTGGTACCTGTTCCCCCCTGTTGCCGCGGTTGGTACCTGTTCCCCCGTTGGCACGGTTGGTATCTGTTCCCCCCTGTTGCGGCGGTTGGTACCTGTTCCCCCCCCTGTTGCCGCGGTTGGTACCTGTTGCCCCCTGTTGCCGCGGTTGGTACCTGTTCCCCCCTGTTGGCACGGTTGGTATCTGTTCCCCCCTGTTGCCGCGGTTGGTACCTGTTCCCCCCTGTTGCCGCGGTTGGTACCTGTTCCCCTCCTGTTGCCGCGGTTGGTACCTGTTCCCCCCGTTGCCGCGGTTGTTACCTGTTCCCCCCCGTTGCCGCGGTTGGTACCTGTTCCCCCCTGTTGGCACGGTTGGTACCTGTTTCCCCCCGTTGCCGTGGATGGTACCTGTTCCCCCTTGTTGGCACGGTTGGTATCTGTTCCCCCCTGTTGCCGCGGTTGGTACCTGTTCCCCCGTTACCGCGGTTGGTACCTGTTCCCCCCGTTGCCGCGGTTGGTACCTGTTCCCCCCCCTGTTGCCGCGGTTGGTACCTGTTCCCTCCCTGTTGCCGCGGTTGGTACCTGTTCCCCCGTTGCTGCGGTTGGTATCTGTTCCCCCGTTGCCGCGGTTGGTATTTGTTCCCACCACTGTTGGCACGGTTGGTACCTGTTCCCCCCTTTTGCCGCGGTTGGTACCTGTTCCCCCGTTGCCGCGGTTGGTATCTATTCCCCCGTTGCCGCGGTTGGTATCTGTTCCCCCCTGTTGCCGCGGTTGGTACCTGTTCCCCCCGTTGCCGCGGTTGGTACCTGATCCCCCGTTGCCGCGGTTGGTACCTGTTCCCCCCGTTGCCGCGGTTGGTACCTGTTCCCCCCTGTTGCCGCGGTTGGTATCTGTTCCCCCCTGTTGCCGCGGTTGGTACCTGTTCCCCCCCGTTGCCGCGGTTGGTATCTGTTCCCCCCCTGTTGCCGCGGTTGGTACCTGTTCCCCCCGTTGCCGCGGTTGGTACCCGTTCCCCCCTGTTGCCGCGGTTGGCACCTGTTCCCCCCGTTGCCGCGGTTGGTACCTGTTCACTGATGGTCTTCCACTCCTCCCTCAGGTCCCTGCAGTGTAATTGCTGCTCTCTCGCAGAGTCTTGGAGGCAGAGCCAGTGGTCCCAGAGTCTAGTCACAGCTCGGCTGGCCAACGCCCCACCCCCTGCTCCACCTGACCTCTCCAAATCCACCGCTCTGTCCCGCAGCTCCGTCATCCTCCTCTCAATGGAATCGATTTCACCTCCCAGCGCCTTCGGTTAATGGAATAAACAGAAACTTCAACACTAAGAAACAACTTTCCTTTCTGTACAAATGTTTACCCCCCATGAATAGCTCCTCCCTCAGATTCTTTCCTTTTTATTATCGATGCAGTATCCACGATAAGCTCATGGGTGGCAAGGGCCTTGTTCACAAATGAATGGACATTAGAGTCATAGGCCTAGAAATTGAGTAGCCTTAGCGCCGCATTTGAGGCGCTAGAGGGCCTAGCGCCGGAGTTATGGCCAGTTTAGAAATTCCCTGGGGCCCTAGAATCGGCGGTAGACCGGTTGCGCTGCGCCGGCACCGATGACGTCATCGGTGTGCGCAGCGTCCCGGTTGCCATGCCGACGGGCCCCAGCGCCGAAATTCAGTTGCGGCCGCCTCGCCCGTGGCAGCCGCAACTAAGACTCTGGCAACAGAGTCTTACATCAGTTAGCGCCTGCGCCTTAAGGTCGCGCGGCGGCCGGCCGCTTTCCCGCCGGCCGCCTGCCCGCACCTCCCTCCCCGGACTCCTCCACCCCCCCCCCGCGGAACAGATGCTTCCGGGCTGCGAGCCCGGCACTTCCCCGAGGTGCCGGGCTCATTTTTCTGATGAGTTTACCGGCCAGCGGGCGGGTGCAGGCAGCTCCTCCTTAACTGAAGGAGGAGGCCTGCACTTCCCGAGCCTGCCGCACCGCATCGGGCGCCGCAGCGCCGGAATAGCGCCGCAAAGCGGCAGGTAGCGCCCATTTTCAGGCGCAAACACCCTTCAGTAGCGCCGGCAGCCGTTTGGGCGCGTGCTACTGAATTTTTGGCGCGCGCAGGGGGACTTAGCGCCGGCGCTAACTTTCCGGCGCTAAAGCCCTGGCGCGGCGCCAACTGAATTTCTAGGCCATAGAGTTATACAGCACAGAAAGAGGCCCTTCGGCCCATCGTGTCCGCGCCAGCCATCAAGCCCTGCCTATTCTAATCCCATTTTCCAGCACTTGGGCCATAGCCTTGTATGCTATGGCGTTTCAAGTGCTCATCTAAATGCTTCTTGAATGTTGTGAGGGTTCCTGCCTCTACCACCCTTTCAGGCAGTGAGTTCCAGATTCCAACCACCCTCTGGGTGAAAAAGTTTTTCCTCAAATCCCCTCTAAACCTCCTGCCCCTTACCTTGAAACTATGCCCCCTGGTTATTGACCCCTCTACTAAGGGGAAAAGTTCCTTTCTATCTACCCTATCTATGCCCCTCATAATTTTGTACACCTCAATCAGGTCCCCCCTCAGCCTTCTCTGCTCTAAGGAAAACAACCCCAGCCTGTCCAGTCTCTCTTCATAGCTGAAGCGCTCCAGCCCAGGTAACATCCTGGTGAATCTCCTCTGCACCCTCTCCAAAGCAATCACATCCTCCCTATAGTGTGGCGACCAGAACTGCACACAGTATTCCAGCTGTGGCCTAACTAGCGTTTTGTACAGCTCCATCATAACCTCCCTGCTCTTATATTCTATGTCTCGGCTAATGAAGGCAAGTATCTCATATGCCTTTTTAACCACCTTATCTACCTGTCCTGCTGCCTTCAAGGATCTATGTACATGCACACCAAGGACCCTCTGATCCTCTGTCTTTCCTAGGGTCTTACCATTCATTGTGTATTCCCTTGCCTTGTTAGTCCTCCCAAAATGGATCACCTCACACTTTTCAGGGTTAAATTCCATTTGCCACTGTTCTGCCCATCTAACCATCCCGTCTATATCGTCCTATAGCCTGAGGCTTCCCTCCACCAATTTTTGTGTCATCTGCGAACTTACTGATCGTACCTCCTACATTCATATCTAAATCATTAATGTACACTACAAACAGCAAAGGACCCAGCACCGATCCCTGCGGTACACCACTGGACACAGGCTTCCAGTCACAAAAACAACCTTCGACCATCACCCTCTGCCTCCTGCCACTAAGCCAATTTTGGATCCAATGTGCCAAATTGCCCTGGATCCCATGGGCTCTTACCTTCTTGACCAGTCTCCCATGTGGGACTTTGTCAAAAACCTTACTGAAGTCCACGTAGACTACATCAACTGCACTACCCTCATCCACACACCTAGTCACTCCCTCGAAAAATTCAATCAAATTGGTCAGACATGATCTCCCCCTGACAAAGCCATGCTGACTATCCCTGCCTCTCCAAGTGGAGACTAATTCCGTCCCTCAGAATTTTTCCCAATAATTTCCCTACCACTGATGTTAGGCTCACTGGCCTGTAATTCCCTGGTTTATCCCTACTACCCTTCTTGAACAATGGTACTACATTAGCTGTTCTCCAGTCCTCTGGCATCTCCCCTGTGGCAGAGAGGTCCTGAAAATTTGTGTCAGAGCCCCTGCAATCTCCTCCCTTGCCTCACACAGCAGCCTGGGATACATCTCGTCAGGGCCTGGGGATTTATCCACTTTTAAGCCTGCTAAAACCGCTAGTACCTCCTCCCTCGCAATACTAATTTGTTCAAGTATATCACAATCCCCCTGCCTGATTTCTATGCCTACATCGTCCTTCTCCATAGTGAACACAGATGCAAAATATTCATTTAAAACCTCACCTACATCTTCCGGCTCTACACACAGACTGCCCTAATGGGCCCTACTCTTTACCTGGTTATCCTCTTGCCCTTAATATACTTATAAAACACCTTGGGATTTTCCTTTATTTTGCCCGCCAGTGTTTTCTCATGCCCTCTCTTCGCTCTCCTAATTTCTTTTTCATGAGGGAGATGTGGAGGGTCGGTGATGGCTGCCCCACTGCCAGCGTCCACAGGGTCAGCGCTGGGGGTGAGGAGTTGGATGGGGAGGAGATTGACAAGATTTGCCCCCAGTGGGTGCGCTGGGCAGGAAGGTCGGCGAGAGAGTAGGATGGGGCAGTTGGAATTGCTGCTCGTAAGGAGGCAGCGACAAGTGCCTCGATGGGCCCTTCGGAGGATGCCAAGAGAGGCACAGAGGGAAGCTGTGGGCTTATCCAAGAGGGAGTGAAGCCTGGGATGGCGGCAGGAGAGGTGGAAGGTCGAAGAGTAATGAAGGAATGAGATAGGGATTTGGGAGGGCTGAGTATCGGGAGAGGAGAAATGAAAGGAGGCATGATGACAGGAGAGAGCGGTCAGGGAGGGATAGAGGGAAAAGGAAAATAGGGGGGGAAAGTGGAGTGGCTTGGGTCCGGAGTGGCAGTCAAAGTGCGCACACGAATGGACACGGGAAAAGCTCAGGTTACATAGGCCTGGTTAAATGTAATAATTGGAGACACAGACACAGATTCAGACACAGATTGAAACACAGGCGCAGACACAGACAGGCGCAGACACAGATTGAAACACAGGCGCAGACACAGACAGGCGCAGACACAGATTCAGATGCAGACACAGCTTGAAACACAGGCGCAGACACAAACAGGCGCAGACACAGATTCAGATGCAGACACAGATTGAAACACAGGTGCAGACACAGATTCAGATGCAGACACAGATTGAAACACAGGTGCAGACACAGACAGACGCAGACACAGATTCAGATGCAGGCACAGATTGAAACACAGGTGCAGAAACAGACGCAGACATAGACAGACATAGATCCAGCTGACGCTCTAGGCCAGTGTGTGACGTAGATTAATGTAATATTCTCTTTACCGCTTGCCTCTCCACTTGCTCAATTGCTGCTTTATAGGAAGTGGGGATCTGTGCTGCGGATTGTCTGAGGGCCGTCTCCAGAGTGTCGAGGAGGTCTGAGAGTTGCCGGCAGTCTGTCACATATTCTCTCTGTTTCTCCAGGTACCTGCCCAAGGAGCGGAAATACTTTACTCGTTTTATTAAATCAACAGATGACAAATTACAAGAGGAGAGGGACTTACTGAGAGTCTTCATTCAGCACCTCCGCCAACAACATCTTGCATTTATATAGCCCCTTTAACGTAGTAAAACATCCCAAGGCGCTTCACAGGAGCGATTATCAAACAAGGATGAGAATTTTAAAATCGAGGCGTTGTCGGACCGGGAGCCAACGTAGGTCAACGAGCACAGGGGGTGATGGGTGAACGGGGCTCGGTGTGAGTTAGGACACGGGGCAGTGAGCACAGGGGGTGATGGGTGAACGGGACCGGGTGTGAGTTAGGACACGGGGCAGTGAGCACAGGGGGTGATGGGTGAACGGGACTTGGTGTGAGTTAGGACACGGGGTAGTGAGCACAGGGGGTGATGGGTGAACGGGACTGGGTGCGAGTTAGGACACGGGTCAGTGAGCACAGGGGGTGATGGGTGAACGGGACTGGGTGTGAGTTAGGACATGGGTCAGTGAGCACAGGGGGTGATGGGTGAACGGGACTGGGTGTGAGTTAGGACACGGGGCAGTGAGCACAGGGGGTGATGGGTGAAGGGGACTGGGTGTGAGTTAGGACACGGGGCAGTGAGCACAGGGGGTAATGGGTGAACGGGACTGGGTGTGAGTTAGGACACGGGTCAGTGAGCACAGGGGGTGATGGGTGAACGGGACTGGGTGCGAGTTAGGACACGGGGCAGTGAGCACAGGGGGTGATGGGTGAACGGGACTGGGTGCGAGTTAGGACACGGGTCAGTGAGCACAGGGGGTGATGGGTGAACGGGACTGGGTGCGAGTTAGGACACGGGGCAGTGAGCACAGGGGGTGATGGGTGAACGGGACTGGGTGCGAGTTAGGACACGGGGCAGTTAGCACAGGGGGTGATGGGTGAACGGGACTGGGTGTGAGTTAGGACACGGGCAGCCGAGTTTTCTAGAAAGAAAGAAAGGAAGGAAGGAAGGAAGGAAGGAAGGAAGTGTAATGTATTATCACATGGTTTAGTATGAGCATGCTCAGTTTGCTCTGGCCATGCACATGGACCAGCAGCTCATCCTATCTCTGTCCTTCATCTCTTCTACCCACATATATTACATTTTGACGAAGTGAATTGGATCCCCAAACTATTTTTAGGGATCATGGAAGGACACAGTGTTCAACCTTCGAGTGGAAAAGTTTAAGGTGGATTTGTGACACCTAAATTGAATTTTTTGCGCTGTTTTACTGTTAATGCTGATCCAGAATCCTCTGTGCTTGGCCTTCGTGTGTGTGTGTACACCCAGCAACAGCGGCGGTGATTCTCACAGGTACACAGGGAGCATGCTGAGTCACTGTTCGACGGGATTGGGACAGTCAAGGCCCCGCCTACGGGATTCATCGGAAGCCTCGGCATGTATGACCGAGCTTGTGAACCATTCAGTTCTTACATTGGAGATGTTTTTTAAGGCCAGAAACATTATTAAGACCGCAGGTGCAGATGAGAACGTTCAAGCTCAAAATAAAGTAATTTGCGAATGTAAAAAAGCAATTCTTCTAAAGGAGATCAGGTCTACAGAACGTTCACAAATTTACTCGCGCCAGGGAAAGTGAAGGATGTGTCGTTTGAAGACATTGTTGAGAAACTCGAGGACCATTTCGACCCAAAGCCGTTAGAAATAGCAGAGAGCTATAAGTTTGATACCACAAACCAAAAACAAAGTGAAACCATCAGTGAGTACACTGTAGCTCTTAAAAACCTGTCTTTGAATTGTACCTTCGGCACTTTGTTGGATCGTGCGTTGTGAGATAAGTTTGTGTGTGGACTGGTGGATGAGCGCACACAGTCCAAGTTACTGAACACTCCGAACCTAACGTTTCACATAGCATGCAAAATCGCCCTATCTATGGAGATGGTGTCTAAGAATGCTAGGGAGCTCCGTCCAACTCACGTGACTAGTGCAGCTGAGGTCTACAGTCACAAAGCTACCGCCAAACCTAAAGTTGTGAGACCGAGTCAAAAGCATGTCGGTGAGAGCAGTTCAGTGAATTGTTATCACTGCAATGGAAATCACTCACCACAGTCCTGCCAATACAGAAATGCAAAGTGTTTTCACTGCCAGAAGCAAGGTCATATTTCAACAGCTTACATAGCGAGATCGAAAGCAGGAAGTAAGAACCATTCTAATGGCAATGCAAAGCAGCAACAACAAAAGGGAGGAGTTCACAATATTGAAGTGAACACACCTGATGAAGAACTAGGCTTTGTGTCTTAATGCGAGGAGCATTTGTAATAAGGTGGATGAATTGACTGCGCAAATAGAGGTAAACGAATACAATTTGGTTGGGATTACAGAAACGTGGCTCAAGGATGGCCAAGACTGGGAACTCAACATCCAGGGGTATTCGATATTCAGGAAAGATAGGCAAAAAGGAAAGGGAGGTGGGGTAGCATTCCTGGTTAAAGAAGGGATTAATACATTTGTAATGAAGGATATTAGCTCTGATGATGTGGAATCTGTATGGGTAGAATTGAGAAATACTAAGGGGAAAAAAACATTAGTGGGAGTGGTATATAGACCTCCAAACAGTAAGGTGGAGGTTGGGGATGGCATAAAAAGGGAAATTAAAGAAGCGTGCAATAAGGGCACAGCAGTCATCATGGGTGACTTTAACCTACATATAGATTGGGCCAACCAAATTAGTAACAATACTGTGGAGGAGGAATTCCTGGAGTGTTTACGGGATGGTTTCCTGGACCAATATGTCGAGGAACCAACCAGAGATCAGGCCATCTTAGACTGGGTATTATGCAACGAGAAAGGATTAATTAGCAATCTTGTTGTACGAGGCCCCTTGGGTCGGAGCGATCATAATATGATCGAATTCTTCATTAAGATGGAGAATGAAGTAGTTGACTCAGAGACAAGGGTCCTCAATTTAAATAAAGGAAACTACGATGGTCTGAGGAGCGAGTTGGGCAGGATTGAGTGGGGAATGGCGCTCAAAGGGTTGACGGTGGATAGGCAATGGCAAACATTCAAAGACCGAATGGATGAGCTACAGAATTTGTTCATCCCAGTTTGGCGCAAAAATAAAACAAAAAAGGTGACTCAACCGTGGCTAACAAGGGAAATTAGGGATAGCATAAGATCCAAGGAGACGACATATAAATTGGCTAGAAAAAGCAATAATCCTGAGGATTGGGAGCAGTTTAGGAGTCAACAAAGGAGGACAAAGGGATTAATTAAGAAAGGGAAAATAGAATATGAGAGTAAGCTATCAGGGAACATAAAAACTGACTGTAAAAGCTTTTATAGATATGTGAAGAGAAAAAGATTAGTGAAGTCAAGCGTAGGTCCCTTGCAGTCAGAATCGGGGAAATTTATAATGTGAAACAAGGAAATGGCAGACCAACTAAATGCATACTTTGGTTCTGTCTTCACAAAGGAGGACACAAATAACCTCCCAGAGATGCCGGGGAACATAGGGTCTGATGAAAGCGAGGAACTGAAAGAAATCAGTATTTGTAGGAAAATGGTGTTAGGAAAATTAATGGGACTGAAGGCCGATAAATCCCCAGGGCCTGATGGTCTACATCCCAGGGTACTTAAGGAAGTGGCCCTAGAGATAGTAGATGCATTGCTGGTCATCTTCCAGAACTCGATAGACTCTGGAACGGTACCCATGGATTGGAGGGTAGCTAATGTTACCCCACTATTCAAAAAAGGTGGTAGAGAAAAAGCGGGGAATTATAGACCGGTAAGCCTGACATCCGTAGTGAAGAAAATGCTAGAGTCTATTATAAAAGATGTAATAGCAGAGCACTTGGAAAGCAGTGACAGGATCGGACAGTCAACATGGATTTACAAAAGGTAAATCATGCTCGACTAATCTACTGGAATTTTTTGAGGATGTAACTGGTAAAATAGATAACGGAGAACCAGTGGATGTGGTGTATTTGGACTTTCAGAAGGCTTTCGATAAGGTCCCACACAAGAGATTAGCGTGCAAAATTAATGCACATGGGATTGGGGGCAAGGTATTGACTTGGATAGAGAACTGGTTGGCGGACATAAAACAAAGAGTTGGAATAAACGGGTCGTTTTCCGAGTGGCAGGCAGTGACTAGTGGGGTACCGCAAGGATCGGTCCTAGGACCCCAGCTGTTCACAATATATATTAATGATCTGGATGAGGGAATTGGATGTAATATCTCAAAATTTGCAGACGGCACAAAGCTGGGCGGGAGGGTAAGCTGCGAGGAGGATGTCGGGAAACTCCAGTACGATTTGGACAGGTTGGGTGATTGGGCAGAAACATGGCAAATGCACTATAATGTGGATAAATGTGAGGTTATCCACTTTGGTGGCAAAAACAGGAAGGCAGATTATTATTTGAATGGCAATAGATTGGGAGAAGGGGAAGTGCAAAGAGACCTGGGTGTCCTTGTGCACCAGTCGCTGAAGGTAAGCATGCAGGTGCAGCAGGCGGTTAAGAAGGCAAATGGTATGTTGGCCTTCGTAGCAAGAGGGTTCGAGTACAGGAGCAAGGATGTCTTGCTACAGTTGTACAGGGCCTTGGTGAGACCGCACCTTGAGTATTGTGTGCAGTTTTGGTCACCATACCTGAGGAAGGACGTTCTTGCCATGGAGGGAGTGCAGCGAAGATTCACCAGGCTGATACCTGGGATGGCAGGAATGACGTATGAGGAGAGATTGTGTCGATTGGGCTTATACTCACTGGAGTTTAGAAGATTGAGAGGGGATCTCATCGAAACCTATAAAATTCTGTCAGGTCTGGACAGACTAGATGCAGGAAGGATGTTTCTGATGGCCGGGGAGTCCAGAACCAGGGGTCATAGTCTAAGGATAAGGGGGAAGCCATTTAGGACTGAAATGAGGAGGAATTTCTTCACCCAGAGAGTGGTGAACCTGTGGAATTCTCTGCCACAGAGGGCGGTGGAGGCCAGTTCATTAAATATATTCAAGAAAGAGTTGGATATGTTTCTTGAGGCTGAAGGGATCAAGGGATATGGGGAAAAGGTGGGGACAGGGTACTGAGTTTGGATGGTCAGCCATGATCACATTGAATGGCGGAGCAGGCTCGAAGGGCCGAATGGCCTACTCCTGCTCCTATCTTCTATGTTTCTATGTTTCTAGGCATCTACAGTATCTGTGCCACTAGCGGCAATGCTAGCAGTCATGAGAAAGACTTCCGTACAAAACTTTTTATCAACGAGCAATATATTGATATATGTATCGACACAGCGGCGGACTACTCTATCATAAGTAAGGACACATATGAGAGTAAGTTTAAGCAAATGCCACTTACAAAGAGTATCGTAGAGTTAAAAACCTACTCTGGAGAAATCCTAGAGACATGTGGACAAATGGAATATACAGTTCAACACAATGGCCAGTCAGTAAAGCTGCCTATTATTGTAGCGAGCTGCAACAACAGGCCAACCCTCATGGGCAAAGACTGGTTGAGAAAGTTGAAACTAGAGCGGAAAAACATCTTCAGTGTAGATGCTTCAAAGAAGCGACGCGACACAATGCTGAACAAGTATAAAAGCATGTTCTCAGACAGTTATGAGGACATCACTGGGTGTGACGCACATATCCGCATCAAGTCCAACGCGAAGCCTGTCTGTTGTAAGGCAAGGCTGGTCCCCTATGTGGAGGAAGAGCTAGCGAAGCTCGGAGAGAACGGAGTGCTAGTAAAATCTGACAAAAGTGAATGGGTTATCCCGATTGTAGTAGAGCCCAAAGCAGACAAAACTGTCCGCTTGTGCGGTGACTACGAAGTTACTATCAACCAAGCAGTTGACGATGAGCAGTACCCATTACCTACATCACAAGATTTGTATGCAGCACTCTCTGGGTCAAAGGTTTTCTCCAAGCTTGACCTGTCGCACGCTTACGCTCAGCTGAATGTTGACAAAGAGAGTCAACGGTATCTCACCATCAACACTCACAAGGGACTGTACTCATACACCGAGCTGCCATATGGTGTAACGTCACAGAATCACAGAAACCCCACAGTGCAGATGGAGGCCATTTCGGCCCATCGAGCCTGCACCGACACATATCCCACCCGATCCCTGTAACCCCTACACCAACACATATCCCACCCTATCCCCGTAACCCCACGCATTTAATCCCCCTAACACTAAAGGTCAATTTATCATAGCCAATCAACCTAACCCGCACATCTTTTGGACTGTGGGAGGAAACCGGAGCACCCGGAGGAAACCCACGCAAACACGGGGAGAATGTGCAAACTCCACACAGACAGTCACCCGAGGCCGGATTCGAACCCGGGTCCCTGGCGCTGTGAGACAACAGTGCTAACCACTATGCCACGTCCTCCCCCAAAATCTTCCAGGCTGCGATCGATAAGATTTTGCAAGGAATTCCAAATTGCTATGCAATCAAGATGATGTGCTGATCGCAGCAAGCAGTGAGGAAGAAAATCTAGAAGTGTCAGACTTAGTGCTTCAAAAGTTGAATGCCCACAATGTCAAATTGAAAAGGAGCGAATGTGCTTTTGTGCAGCCCGAGGTTGTGAACCTTGGTCTGAAAGTTGATGCGAATGGATTCCAACCAGTGAAGGAAAAGGTTGATGCTGTCATCAATGATCCAAAGCCACAGAACGTGTCTGAGTTAAGATCTTCCCTTGGAATGGTCCAGTACTACGCACGTTTCTTACCTGAGTTAGCGACCATGTTAGCTCCATTCCACGAGCTCAAGAAGGATGTCCAGTGGAAATGGACAAAAGCGCAACAGGAAGCTTACGACGCTTGTAAGGAAGTCTCTCTAGCGATGCTCTACTTGTGCACTACGACATAGAGCGTGAGCTTAAGTCATCGTGTGATGCTTCCAGCTACGGTGTGGGAGCTGTCATAAGCCACGTAATGGATGACAGCCAAGAGAAACCAATCGCGTTCGCATCTCAAACCCTCACAAAGAGCGAAAGAAACTACGCGCAAATTGAAAAGGAAGCACTCGCCATAGTGTTTGGAATCAAGAAATTTCAACAGTTCCTGATCGGCAGAAAATTTACCCTGATAACCGATCACAAACCGCTCCTAGCAGTATTGGGGCCCAAATCTATCATCCCTGTAATGGCCGCATCAAGAATGCAACATTGGGCTGTGTTGTTGTCACAATGTGACTACACAATTGAATATCGCACTTCAAAGCAAAACGCAATCACAGATGCCTTGTCCAGGTTGCCACATGAGGACTTGTGTTGGGAGTGAAGGTGAGATTTTCACACTAGGTGTAGTTGACAAAGACTTTCCCGTGAATGCAACTGAGATTGCAAATGAGACTCAGAGGGGTAGATTTTCCCGAACTTGTCGGGAAGAAGGCGGGACTTCCCCTTTCGGGTTTTTGACCCGCCTACTTCGACGTCCGGCCAATCCACGCGATTTTCCCTTGATTGACCTTGTTGCGCCCGCCCAGCGGGCTCAGCAGGCTAATTAAGGGCCACCCGGCAACAGGTGACGTCACAGACTGAAATTTCATCTGTCAAGAGTTTTTGACAGATTAAATATCAGTGTTTTACAGCTGTTTGAAGCTGTCAAACACTGACAGTCTGAGTTCTGACATGAGTCATTCTGCACAGACTCAGTTAGAACTCTTACCGGCACTCAAAGCTGAAGGCTGTCACTTTTGACAGATCGCAGTCGTTCAGCTTTCAGTTCCGGCTGAGTGATGGGCTCCCGACGGCTACAGGAAGAAAGGCTGTAAAGGTAACTACGGGTAAGTAAAAGTTCTTTACACACTTTAGACACACCAAACACACTTACCTTTACACTCATGCACCCATCACTCACCTGAGCGCCAACATCGTGACCCCTCCAACTCTTTCAACCCGACGGCCCGCCTGCTCTACCTGGCGTGGTTTGGAGCCGTCGGGAAACCCACACGAAACACCTCAAAATAGGGATTAGGCTAAAAACTGCCTGTTAACTACCTGTTAACAGGCAGTTAATTGGCACTAATCCCTTCCCGCCTGGTTTCGGCGGGTCCCAGTGCGGGGCGGGTACCCACCGCCCCTGAAACTTACGTGGGGCGGGGTTTTGGGCGGGATGGTGTCGGGACCCCCAAATTCAGGATTTTCGGCCCCCGCCCGCCTGAAACCCTGCCCGACGGCTGGGGGAAAATCGGGGCCAGAGTGTATGAAAACACCTTGAATGGATGGACTGACCAGTGTCTGGACACAGAATTGAAACCATTCCATAACCGTCGTACTGAATTGTCCCGTGAGCAAGGCTATATCAAGTGGGGAAACAGAGTGGTGGTGCCTACTTCTTTAAGGAGATCAGGAAGACTCTGCAAACCTGTTATTAAACTGGATTTGTAGTTCATTTGTACTATTTGTAATTGATTTAAAAGAAAAAAAGCCAGGAGTTTTTGTTATGTGGTTCATGTAATGCTGGGAAAGGTGGGACCATCATTTTGTTGTATTTGAGAGGGGAATATGTACATTTTTTTTTGAGGGGAAAGCACATGGTTTGTCACATGGTTTAATATGAGGAAGGAAGAAAAGGAAGGAATTTAATGCAGAAAAGTGATACATTTTGGTAGGAAGAATGAGGGGAGGCAATATGAACTAAATGGTACAATTTTAAACGAGGTGCAGGAACAGAGAGACCTGGGGGTATATGTGCACAAATCGTTGAAGGTGGCAGGGCAGGTTGAGAAAGCAGTTAAAAAAGCATACGGGACCCTGGGCTTCATAAACAGAGGCAGAGAGTACAAAAGCAAGACAGTTATGATGAACCTTTATAAAACACTGATTAGGCCCCAGCTGGAGTATTGTGTCCAATTCTGGGCACCGCTTTAGGAAGGATGTCAAGGGCTTAGAGAAGGTGCAGCGGCGATTTACCAGAATGGTTCCAGGGATGAGGGACTTCAGTTATGTGGATAGACTGGAGAAGCTGGGGTTGTTCTCCTTAGAGCAGAGGAGACTTGGTAGAGATGTTGGTTGAGGGATCAATATTGGCCAGAACACCAGGGAGAGCTCCCCTGCTCTTCTTCGAATAGTGCCATGGGATTTTTTACGTCCACCTGAGGGGGTAGACAGGACCTCAGTTTAATTTCTCATCCGAAAGGCGCCACCTCCGACAGTGCAGCCTCCCTCAGCACTGCACTGGGAGTGTCAGACTGGATTATGTGTTCAAGTCTCTGGAGTGAGACTCGAACCCTTGACCGTCAGACTCAGAGGCGAGAGTGCTGTCCACTGACCTGGGGCTGACACCTACTATTTGGAGGCGACAGGGAGCCGTAGACAATCTGCGTACCTTTCCTCCAGGTGGCAGGGATCTTCATTGAAGTCATCCAATTCGGCCTTCCCGCTGATTGCAAGCCTCCGCGGCTGCTCCACTGCTTCAGGAGCCTCCGCCAAACATTCCAGCTCCTCGTGCGCCCACCCTTCGATCTCGGCGAGCAGAGCGCGCAGGCCATCGAGGCGCTCCCGACCCTGGCCCGCACCACAGGAGGCATCGCTCCACTCCCACAGCCTCTGAAACCCCGCCTGAAGACCACCGACTCGCACCATTAGCTCTCCTCCCGCCACCGTCTCCGACCGAAGTTGCCGGATCTCCTCGGCTTCCCGCTGAAAGGCGTCGGCCAGGGAGGCGAACTCCCGCCGGTCGCTCAGCTCCTCCTCCGCCTGTCTGGCGTGGTTGCGCACGAGGGCTGTCGATGCGGAGAATTTTCTCTCCAGGAACTTCAACCGGCTGCTCAGGAAACTGCGCTCGGAGTTAGTCAGAGCCGGGAACACCTCCCGAGCCTCCCGGAGCACAGCCGCCAGGAGTTCCTGCTGCCCTGGCAATTGGTGCAGGATTTCCCGAAGCCGAGCCAGCTGGTCTTCCAGGTGGGAATCGCTGACCCGCCGCAAGACTCCCAACCCGACTGCACCTTCCACCTTCTCCAGCCATCGACCCAGCTCCGCCTCCCTGGCCGCCATCGTCTCGCATCCCGGCAGTGCCGACTCCAGCTCCGCCCCCGCGTCCCACAGCGCCGTCAGGAGGGAGTCTGTCTTGCCCGCCTGGGCAGAGGGCACCTCGATCGCGGGTAGCTGGTGGGCGATGTCGGCGTGCATGGCCCGGTGATCTTCGACCTGCGCACACAAGTCCTCTGGCGAGAGGGCGGTCTTCTCGGCGCCCGCTGCGAGCTGACCGCCCGTTTTCTTCAGCCGGGTCAGGGCGTCGTCGAGGAGTCGGACGTTCTCCGACCCGCCGCTCTCCGGGATGGTGCGCGGCATCGCCATCAGCGTGCTCTGCGCCCGCCTCAGTGCCTCCGCCAGTTGCTCCTTCTCCTGGGTGCCCCGCATGGTTTGTGCGGAGCGCTCCGCTTCCCTCTGGCACCGGCACAGAGCCGCCCGCCTGCCCTCCAGGTCGGAGGTCAGGTCCGGGCGAGGACTCCCCTCCTGCGGCTGCCCAGACCCCTGGCTCTCGCTCTCGGCCCAGCTCGCCAGTTCCTGCAGTTGGGTCAGGTGGCGGTGGTAGTCCTCCACCTCTGCCGTCAAGGCCCACAGGTTCCGCTGCAGGCTCCCCTCCAGGCGCAGCCAGTCCCGCCCCAGGCACCCCAGCTGCCTCCTCAGCAGGGCTCGGTCCATTTCATTCAGGTCTTCGGGCACTTTGTCCCCCAGCTCTCCCAGCTCAACTAACACCATTTTCTCCTTTACCACGTCCCCAGCCAGGCTCCGGACCTTCTCCAAGTGCGTGATGCTGCTCTCCACTGCGCCTCTGTGAAGGACACAAACCCATACAGGATTATCTACAGGATCACAAAGAGAAGAGACATTCCTTCCATCTCCAGACATCCTCACCTCCTCACCACGTTGAAAGCAAGACTTTTTGCACCAATCCCATCTCACTTCAGAGTTGATAAACCCCCAACTCCCATTTCTATTGATTTAATGAACGTGCACCACAAGACCTTATTGGCTCAGTGAGTAGCACTCGCTTGTCTCTGAGTCAGAAGGTCGTGGGTACAAGCCCCCACTCCAGAGAGTTGAGCACATAATTCAGGCTGACACTCTCGGTGCTGTACTAAGGAAGTGCTGCACTGTCGAAGGTGCTGTCTTTTGGATGAGACGTTAAACCGAGGCCCCGTCTGCTCACTCAGGTGGACATAAAAGATCCCACGGCACTATTCGAAGAAGAGCAGATAAGTTCTCCCCAATGTTCTGGCGCCAATATTTATCCCTCAATCAACATCACTAAAAAACAGATTACCTGCTCATTATCACATTGCTGTTTGTGGGATCTTGCTGTGTGTAAATTGGCTGCCGCGTCTCCTGCATAACTTCAAAACTACTTCATTGGTTTTAAAACGTTTTGGGACATCCTGAGGTCGTGAAAAGCGCGATAGAAATGCAAGTCTTTCTTTCTGGCTTGTGGGGGGACCCACTGTCCAAAGTCCCTCCTCCCCTAGGGGGCAGGTCTGGGCCTCTGTCGGGTGCTTCTCCACTTGGAGGTCCATAGACTTAATATGTCGACATAGGTAGAAAGAGGGATGAGGTCCTGCAGGAAGATTTCAGGGAGCTAGGAAAGAGATTAAAAAGCAGGACCTCAAAGGTAGTAATCGCTGGATTACTCCCGGTGCCACGAGCTAGTGAGTACAGAAATAGGAGGATAGCGCAGATGAATGCGTGGCTGGAGAGATGGTGCAGGAGGGAGGGCTTTAGATTCCTGGGGTATTTGGACCGGTTCTGGGGGAGGTGGGACCTGTACAGGCCGGACGGGTTGCACCTCAACAGAGCCGGAACCAATATCCTCGCGGGGAGGTTTGCTAGTGCTGTTGGGGAGGGTTCAAACTAATTTGGCAGGGGGATGGGCCCCAGGATGTAACATTAGAAAGGGGAAGTAAAGTACTCAAAGGATTGGGAGAGGCAGAGAGCACTAAAGTAAGGAATAGTAAGGTATTAGGTGGGGTCAAACTAAGAGATAAAGAGAGGATGGTCTAAGATGGGTTTACAGTGAATGTATGTGAACGCACGAAGCGCAGTAAACAAGGTCAGTGAGCAGCAGGCACAAATAGCCACATGGGAATATGATGTTGTGGCAATAACTGAGACCTGGCTCAAAAAAGGGCAGGACTGGGTATTAAATATTCCTGGTAATAAGGTGTTCAGGAAAGATAGGGAAGGAAAGATAGGAGGTGGGGTGGCAGTATTGGTTAAGGAGAATGTTACAGTGCTGGAGAGGGAGGATGTCCTGGAGGGGTCAAGGACAGAATCTATACGGCTAGAGTTAAGAAACAATAGAGGTGCCATTACACTACTAGGTGTATTCTATAGACCACCAGATAGTGGGAAAGATATGGAGGAGCAAATTTGCAGAGAAATTACAGAGAGGTGCAAGAACTATAGAGCAGTGATAATGGGGGACTTCAACTATCCTAATATAGACTGGGATCGTAATAGTGTTAAGGGCAGAGAAGGGGAAGAATTTCTGAAGTGTGTTCAGGAGAACTTTCTTGATCAGTACGTTCCCAGCCCAACGAGGGAGGAGGCATTGCTGGATCTGGTTCTGGGGAATGAGGTGGGTCAGGTGGAGCAAGTGTCAGTAGGGGAACATTTAGGGAACAGTGATCATAGTATCATAAGGTTTAGATTAGCTATGGAAAAGGACAAGGAGCAATCTAGAGTAAGAACGTTTAACTGGGGGAAGGCCAATTTCAGTGGAATGAGAACGGATCTGGCCCGGGTAAACTGGAATCAAAGATTGGCAGGCAAAACTGTAATGGCACAATGGGCTGCCTTTAAAGAAGAAATAGTTCAGGTACAGTTGAGGTACATTCCCACTAGGGGGAAAGGTCGGGCAACTAAAGTCAGGGTTCCCTGGATGATGAAACAGATAGAGAATACGATGAAGCAGAAAAAGAGCGTGTATGACAGAGGTCAGGTTGCAAATACATCTGAGAATAAAGCTATATATAGAAAGGTCAGAGGAGAAGTGAAAAAGAAAATAAGAGGGGCAAAGAGAGGGTATGAGAATAGAATGGCAGCCAACATAAAAGGTAATCCAAAAGTCTTCTATAGGCATATAAATAGTAGAAGGGTAGTGATGCGCTATCAATTACTCATAAAAGACTGAGAGTTAGAAGAGTAACTAAAGGCTTTTATTAACAACAGAATGGAGGTCTGCCTCGAGTGGTCGACCGGTCCAGGATACAAAGGGCTGGGGAGCAGTCACCTTTATACTAGGACCTGTGGGAGGAGTCAGCCGAGGCATGTCCAGGCATGTACACAGTGGAATACAAACAGGACAAACAGGAATACAAACAGTGGTTTACCACAGGTAGTAAGAGGCGGGGTGGGGCTGATTAGAGACCAAAAAGATCTATGCATGGAGGCAGAGGGTATGGCTGAGGTACTAAATGAGTACTTTGCATCTGTCTTCACCAAGGAAGAGAATGCTGCCATAGACATAGTTAAACAGGAGGAGGTAGTGGAGATTATGCGACATTAAATAAATTTAAAACAGAGATAGACAGTTTCCTAGCTGATAAGGGAATTAGGGGTTACGGGGCGAGGGCAGGGAAGTGGACGTGAGTCTAGGTTCGGATCAGCCATGATCCTATTGAATGGCGGAGCAGGCCCGAGGGGCCGTATGGCCTACTCCTGCTCCTACTTCTTATGTTATGTTCTTATACTGGATGCGATTAGAATTGATAAAGAGGTATTAGAAAGGCTGGCTGTACTTAAAGTAGATAAATCACCAGGAGCGGATGGGATGCATCCTCGGATACTGAGGGAATTGAGGGAGGAAATCGCAGAGGTACTGGCCACAATATTCCAAACCTCCATAGATACGGGGGTGGTGCCAGAGAACTGGAGAATTACAAATATTACACCATCATTCAAAAAAGGGTGTAAAGATAAAACAGCAACTACAGGCCAGTCAGTTTAACCCCAGTAGTGAGGAAGCTTATAGAAAAAATAATCAGGGGCAAAATTAACAGTCACTTGGACAAGTGTGGATTAATTAAGGAAAGCCAGCATGGATTTGTTAATGGCAAATCGTGTTTAACTAACTTGATTGAGTTTAACGTCTCACCCAAAGACGGCACCTCCGACAGTGCAGCACTCCCTCAGTACTGCCCCTCCGACAGTGCAGCACTCCCTCAGTACTGCCCCTCCGACAGTGCAGCACTCCCTCAGTACTGACTCTCTGACAGTGCAGCGCTCCCTCAGTACTGCCCCTCCGACAGTGCAGTGCTCCCTCAGTGCTGCCCCTCCGACAGTGCAGCACTCCCTCAGTACTGACTCTCTGACAGTGCAGCATTCCCTCAGTACTGCCCCTCCGACAGTGCAGCGCTCCCTCAGTACTGCCCCTCCGACAGTGCAGCACTACCTCAGTACTGACTCTCTGACAGTGCAGCACTCCCTCAGTACTGACTCTCTGACAGTGCAGCGCTCCCTCAGTACTGCCCCTCCGACAGTGCAGCGCTCCCTCAGTACTGCCCCTCCGACAGTGCAGCGCTCCCTCAGTACTGCCCCTCCGACAGTGCAGCACTACCTCAGTACTGACTCTCTGACAGTGCAGCATTCCCTCAGTACTGCACTGGGTGTGTCAGGAGTGGAGCTTGATCCCACATCCTTCTGACTCAGAGATGAGAGTGCTTACACTGAGCCACAGCTAACACCAAGAGTGTCAGAACCTCAGTTACACACACACATGGGCTGCCATAGCAAGTGATCCACGCTTTGGTGATTAATTACTGCTGGTTTAGGCCAGGACAGATAGGCTCCACCCTCTTGGCGCTACTCACTTTTCCGCATTCTGTTGCTCAGCCATGAGCATGTCTAACAGGCATTTGGCAGCACACAGCTTGCTCCGATACTCGTCGATCTGGAACAGCTGGGATTCTCTGCGTCTTTTCGCGGCCGTCACCTCCTCAATCACTTCGCGCTGCCTGCGACGCAGGTCCGTGTCTCTGGGGCGTTGCCCTTCGGTGCTTGGGTCGTGGCTTCCTTTGACGTCTACGCGGAGCGCCTGAAAACAGGCAAAGAGGGAAGTAGCGATGTGAACTCTCGCACTCAACGTATCATCAAGTCCCCCACCGTGACCCCTAAACCCCACTCCCATGTGACCCCTGACCCCACTCCGACCGTGACCCCACAAATTCCAGCCCTGTGATCCCTAATCCCCACTCTCACTGTGACCCCTGACCGCCACTCTCACCGTGACCCCTAAACCCCCTCCCACCGTGACCCCTAAACCCCACTGTCACTGTGACCCCTAAACCCCACTCCCACCGTGACCCCTGACCGCCACTCTCACCGTGACCCCTGACCGCCACTCCCACCGTGACCCCTGAACCCCTCTCCCACCATGACCCCTGAACCCCACTCCCACCAGGACCCCTGAACCCCACTCTCACCGTAAGCCCCTAAACCCCACCCGCTACCCGAGCCCTGAGGAAATGCTCAGTCTCTCGGTCCTGACACTCTCGGTCCCGTCTAGACAGTTAGCCGACTGCAGGTACCAACGCTACCTCCAGCTCCTCCAGCTGCTGTTGAACAGTGGGGGTGTTCAGTGTTGAGGGAAGATCCCACAACAATTGCACCCGTCGTTCAACCTCTGTTAGTTCTGTGTTGATGCTTGTGCGAGGAATCTCAAGTTTGGTCAGATTCGGTCAGATTACCGGCACCCGGCTACCGACCATTGAGAACATCTACCAGAAACGCTGTTTACGGAGGTCACCGACCATCATCAAAGACCCTACCCACCCCAGCCACAGTCTGTTCGCCCTCCTACCATCTGGAAGACGCTACAGATGCATTCGCACCCGAACGACCAGATTTAGGAACAGCTTCTTTCCCAGGGCTGTCATCCTACTGAACTCCACAAATAAACTCTAAAGCCTGCACATCTGCCAATGCACTTTATTATGGTTATGTTTATGTTAATGTATTACAAGCCAAATGTATGTTGAATGTTTAAATGTCTTAATCTAAATGTACACACTCGGGAGCCACAAGCCTACATTTCGTTGTACTGCACTTGTGCACTAACAATGACAATAAAAGTTGATTATTATTATTATTATTCGTTTGTTCAATTGAAAGCTGGGGAAGAAAAACAAATAAATGTGATTACTACAGCACCGTCTGGGGTTATTACGGCACCGTCTGGGGTTATTACAGCACCGTCTGGGGTTATTACAGCACCGTCTGGGATTATTACAGCACCGTCTGGGGTTATTACAGCACCGTCTGTGGTTACTACAGCACCGTCTGGGGTTACTGCAGCACCGTCTGGGGTTATTACAGCACCGTCTGTGGTTACTACAGCACTGTCTGAGGTTACTGCAGCACCGTCTGGGGTTATTACGGCACCGTCTGGGGTTATTACAGCACCGTCTGGGGTTATTACAGCACCGTCTGGGGTTATTACAGCACCATCTGGGGTTATTACAGCACCGTCTGTGGTTACTACAGCACTGTCTGAGGTTACTGCAGCACCGTCTGGGGTTATTACGGCACCGTCTGGGGTTATTACAGCACCGTCTGGGGTTATTACGGCACCGTCTGGGGTTATTACAGCACCGTCTGTGGTTATTACAGTACCGTCTGCGGTTACTACAGCACTGTCTGAGGTTACTGCAGCACCATCTGAGGTTACTGCAGCACCGTCTGGGGTTATTACAGCACCGTCTGGGGTTATTATGGCACCGTCTGGGGTTATTACAGCACCGTCTGGGGTTATTATGGCACCGTCTGGGGTTATTACGGCACCGTCTGGGGTTATTATGGCACCGTCTGGGGTTATTACAGCACCGTCTGGGGTTATTATGGCACCGTCTGGGGTTATTACAGCACCATCTGGGGTTATTACAGCACCGTCTGGGGTTATTATGGCGCCGTCTGGGGTTATTACAGCACTGTCTGAGGTTATTACAGCACCGTCTGCGGTTATTGCAGCACCGTCTGCAGTTATTACAGCACCGTCTGCGGTTATTACAGCACCGTCTGCGGTTATTACAGCACCGTCTGCGGTTATTACAGCCTATGAGCAACATTCCATCTCCAGACAAAGATATCCCCAGTAAAACTGATCACTTGATTATAAATGAGATGGAAGTTGTAGGCAAAGGGCTTCAGGGAGAGACGCTATTTATATCAGAGTGCTGAGAGAGACTCCGGAGGAGATTCGTGAAGCACTGACTATCATTATGAAGGGGTCAATGGATACTGGAGAAGTGCCTGTAGGTTAGAAACAGACTAACATGGGGTGATCACATTCAAAAAAGGGAATAAAACAGACAGAAAACTACAGAACCATTAGCCTGCCATTCCATGTAAACTAACGGAATCGATTATCAGGAGTAAATGTGAGGATTCCCTGTATAACAATAACCTGACTAACATCAATCTGTGTGGATTGAGAAGGGGAGGATCCTCCCTGACCCAACTCCTCGATCTCTTTGAGAAATGACAACGCGGGACTGGGGGAGGTTCTCTGACATGGTAAACCTCGACTTCCAAAAGGCTTTTGATAAAGTTCCACACGAGAGGCTGCTAATTAAATTCAAAGCTGTGGGGCTTCAGGTAAACACTGGGAATAGCTCAGAAACTGGCTGAAGGGTGGGAAACAATGCATTCTCACTACAGGAGTTCGGTCGGATCTCTGCGCTCCTCTAATTCTGGCCTCTTGCGCATCCCCGATTATAATCACTCCGCCATTGGTGGCCGTACCTTCAGCTGCCTGGGTCCTAAGCTCTGGAATTCCCTCCCTCAACCTCTTCACCTCTCCTCCTTTAAGACGCTCATTAAAATCTACCTCTTTGACCAAGCCTGTCCTAATATCTCCTTATGTGGCTCAGTGTCAAATTTTGTCTGATAATTGCTCCTGTGAAGCACCTTGGGACGTTTTACTACGTTAAAGGTGCTATATAAATGCAAGTTGTTGTTGATGTTGGAAGTACTGAGTGGGGAACCTTAGCGCTGTGAACCGTATATTGGTATATACAAGCACGATAGGCCGAATGGCCTCCTTCTGTGCTGTATGATTCGATGATTCTTTGATGATGAGCCGTGTTGTGTCCTGTTTATTGGTATATTAAAGGGTGTGACCGTTACCTGCGGCAGTTCCTCCATTGTGGGCGTGACCTCGTCATCGCTGGGATCTTCTCCGCTCCACTCTAGCTCCTCGTGCTCACCTGGGCTGCATTGGGAACGCTGTTGATCTCCGACCCTGGAATCTGAGGCAGGCGGTTCATCCTGTGAAAGCAAAGCGGATATAAGCGCGGCACTGACTGATGTTACCACCCCTGGTTGAGCAGCCGAGCTGCCGGAGGGCGCCCCCCGCCCCCCCACCACCCCGGGCGTCCAAGATTAAACTGTCCTCTCGCTCTAGCCCCTGGCTGTAACATTTGTAATTGGAGGTCTGCGTCCCTTCAGAAAACAGGTTCTACACCTCCACCTGTGCTCGCTGACCTTCACTGGCTCCCAACAACACCTCAATTTCAAAATTCTTATCCTTGTTTTCAAATCCCTCCATGGCCTCGCCCCTCCCTATCTCTGTAATCTCCTCCAGCCCCACAACCCTCCGAGATCTCTGCGTTCCTCCAATTCTGGCCTCTTGAGCATCCCTGATTTTAATCGCCCCACCATTGGCGGCCGTGCTTTCAGCTGCCTGGGCCCTAAGCTCTGGAATTCCCTCCCTAAACCTCTCCACCTCTCTCTCCTCCTTTAAGACGCTCCTTAAAACCGACCTCTTTGACCAAGTTTTTGGTCACCTGTTCTAATATTTCCTTATGTGGCTCGGTGTCAATTTTTGTAAAATTACACTGCTGTGAAGTGCCTTTGGACGATTTATTACGTAAAAGGAGCCCCAGAAATGCAAGTTGTTGCTGTATCGGTTAGTAGCTGCATGCAGTGCTATTGAGCTATGCAGACCAGAGGGGTTCCCAGGTCCGATCCCATGTTTATGTTGAACTGGCTGATCTCTGGTGGAGTTTTAGTCAGGACGTTACGTTTGGCATGGGAAAAATGAGCCGGGCTTCCAGCTTTTGATCACCAACTAGCGACCCCTGCTGGGAGAGGTGCATCAGGTGACCGCACGACTCAGACTGGCTGTGATAAATCCCCCAATAGCTTGCTGATATTGGGAGCGCTCATGGGATCGTACCCCAGCTAGAGTCCGGGGCTAAGAAGGTTAAATTATGAGCATAGGCGAGGCTTGTATTCCCTTGAATTTAGATTAAGGGATGATCTAATTAAGGTGTTTAAAATGATTGAAGGATAGATACAGATCAGCCATGATCAGATTGCATGGCGAATGGGCTCAAAGGGCTGAATGGCCTCCTCCTGTTCCTATACTGCGAGCACCTTCAGGGGGAGGGGAAATCCCAGGGGGGGAAAAGAGAGATTTGTTTACGAGGAGGAAATATTTTCAAAAGCAAGATTGTATGTTCCTGGGTTCCTCAATCAAACACCACCCTGTACCATTAGATCCCACAGCGCTATTTCGAAGAAGAGCAGGAGAGTTCTCCCCAGTGTCCTGGGCCAATATTCCTCCCTCAACCAACATCACTACAATGGCTGCCATCTTTGCCTATATAATAAGTCACTACACATTGTTTCCTACATTACAACAGTGACCACACTTCAACACTACTTCACTGGCTGTGAAGCACTTTGAGATGTCCTGAGGTCGTGAAAGGCGCTATAGAAATGCAAGTTCTTCCTTTCTTTTACACCTTAGCGTAACTCATTGAATGCGAAGCCCTTTGGAAAGTGGTCGGGCGCTATCTAAATGCAAGCCTGGTTTCATTTATACCTTTGTGAAGATTGCGCGTATAGAACCGAATAGCCAATTACCTGTGGGTGGCGAAGGATTCTGGGATTGTCTGTTCCGCTATGACTCACGAAAAAAGCTTCCGTTGCTTCGGGACTGGCCCGAGACTGGCCCAGCCTCCCGCTCGGCTCTTCCTCCCTGGCACTCGGTTGGATTTTGGTGCGGTTTACCTGCTCCATCTGTTTCCTCACCGTCGATTCCACCACCTTTTGAGGAAAGATTATGAAAGGTGAAAGGTTCAGAGTTACCCCCGCTCGGGCCAGTGAGGATGTATCCTGGCGCTCACACTTCCACATGGTAGCACGAGGGGAACCCCCTGACGGTGCGGCCCCATTGCCTCCTGGAGTACGGAGCAGGAAGGAGACCTCTCCAGGCCAAAAAACGCCACGTGCGCACGGGCACCTGTTTTTAATACTGGTCCCAATCTCCTGGTGTAGGTACAAAGACCTCAGCATCCTGGCTCAGCGAAGGGCATGCGCCACCGGACACAACATGGCCACTCACGGCAGACGGCCAATTATCTTTCTTCATTCTCGGGATGTGGGCGCTGACATGAATCAGTCATTCCTGAAAGAAAGACTTATGAAATAATACTAAGCAGCCTATGGGTGGCGCTGTCCAAGGAGAGTATAAATACTCGGCACGGGCCCAGCTTGCGCAGGACATTCTTAACAGGAACTAGTGAAGGACACAACTAGTGAAGGCAGCACGGTGGCATAGTGGTTAGCACTGTTACCTCACAGCGCCAGGGACCCGGGTTCGAATCCGGCCTCGGGTGACTGTCTGTGTGGAGTTTGCACATTCTCCCCGTGTTTGCGTGGGTTTCCTCCGGGTGCTCCGGTTTCCTCCCACAGTCCAAAGATGTGCGGGTTAGGTTGATTGGCTACGATAAAATTGACCCTTAGTGTTAGGGGGATTAAATACGTGGGGTTACGGGGATAGGGTGGGATATGTGTTGGTGTAGGGGTTACGGGGCTCGGGTGGGATATGTGTCGGTGCAGGCTTGATGGGCCGAAATGGCCTCTATCTGCACTGTGAGGTTTCTGTGATTCTGTGACAACTAGACCTCCATGTTGTAAAAGTTGATTAAAGCTTTGTTTAACGCTTAGACCAAGTGCCTAGTAGTTTTCTTACGTCAGGCGCTTTTAAGTATTTATTGCCCTGAGAAGGTGGTGATGGGCAGCCTTGAACTGCTAATCACTGTCTTGCTCGGCCACTTCTGAGGGCACTAAGGGTCAAGCACATAGTGTGGGACTGGAGTCATGTGTAAGTTAGACTGGGTAAGGACGGCGGGTTTCCTTCTCTCAAGGACATTAGTGTGGGGATCGGGAACGCTCGACCTGAACAGGTGGTGGAAGCTGATTCCAGCAGTAATTTTAAAAGGGAGTTGGACGGTCCTGGAGGATGAGGCACTGACAGGGTTCCCCACAGAAAGCGGGGCTGTGGGACTGAGCACCACTGCTCTTTCACAGAGACAGCACAGGCACGGCGGGCCGAATGGCCTCCTTCTGTGCTGGAAGGTTCGATGAATCTAACCAGTTGGGTTTTAATGACAATCCGACAGCTTCAAGGTCAATTTTACTGATTCCATATTTTTTTTAAACTGAATTCAAATTCTCAAACGGCCGGAATTTTCCCCTAAAAAAACGGGTGGGTTTGGAGCATGGGGGCAGTTAAATTGTTAAAAATGGAATTCCCGAGCTGATCCCGTTCAAACCCGCCTCCCTGGTGAAAATTCCGGCCTTGCTCTCTGGATTACTGGTCCAGTAACATAACCACTACCCTACCGTACTCTACTATCAAATTTTCAGAGTACAAATTTCATAACTCACCACTTCAGCTCGTACACTCTGGGTTGCTAGTCTAGTGCCATAGAAATCAGGTGTGAGCAAAGAGCCCTTACCCCTTGTTTAAAGTGTACTCGCCCTTCACTCAAATACCACAGCCCAGGTGAGCACCCAGCTACTCTGGCTGCAGAGACCGTAAACTATGACCTCCTTCTACCTGTCTGCAAGTTATCCACCACTCTGTATCCAGGCTGGGTTTATGTGCTTGGGGTGAGGAGGCTGTAGTCGGGGTTGGAGATAGGCAGGCTCAGAGTTGGGCCTGTTCAGCTGCGTTTGCCGATGGGTCCAGCTAATCAAACTCCCTCTTCGCACTGAATAACTAACAGTCAGGAACAAACTATAACCACAAGGGCGTGAAGCTCCTCAGCGAGTCGCAACAAGTGTGCTCGACGATGAGAGAGACATGCACTAAACATAGACAGATAGAGAGAGAGGCAGAGAGAGGCAGAGAGAGGAGGGAGCTAAGCCAAACAACCCCAGATTTCAAGGAATTGGATGACCTGTCAAAATTGAGATTAGTCCTGGGAGAAGGAGACAGACCATACCTTGGGGCCAAATATGTAACAACATGTCACAACCTGAGGACTGTTTAAAAGTAAGACTGTTTAAAATTAATATTGAACGTACCAAATGAAGTAGAAAGACTGTTTAAAATTAATATTGTTTAAAAGTAATATTGTATGTACCCAACAAATGTCAAATCGATTGACACCGACAGAATGTTGGAAAACTGTACCTTTTTGCTATGTAAGCTTTGGCAATATGGTTCTCTGTAAACTTTCATGCCAATAAAGCATTTGAATTGGAATTGAATTGGAATTGGAGAGAGGGAGACAGAGAGAGACAGAGAGAAGGGAGAGAGAGTAGGGAGAGAGAGACAGAGAGAGAGAGAGGCAGAGAGAGAGAGACAGAGAGAGAGAGAGAGGCAGAGAGAGAGAGAGGCAGAGAGAGAGAGACAGCGAGAGAGAGAGACAGAGAGAGAGAGACAGAGAGAGAGAGAGACAGAGAAACAAACCCAGAAAAGAGTCCCCTGAGTCAGCTGCTACTGAAACTAAGTACTCCTACTTAGCCGGACCCTGACCAGTCCCAGACCAACACTGCCGTCCAAACACCAATCCGAGTGAACCAAATCATTAAACAATGCAAAGAAACCTACCTGGAACATTGGAACAAAATAACCAAAAGCCAAAGCAGATTAGAATGTTACCGGGCCCTAAAAAGAGAATATAAACTGGCAGACTATCTCTCGACCATCAGAGACACAAAACAGAGACAGACCCTCACCAGGTACAGACTAAGCGACCACCAACTGGCAATTGAAAAAGGAAGATACAAGAAATCCTGGCAGCCTAGAGAGAATAGAATATGTGATCAATGTCTGGACGGCGAGGTTGAGACAGAGATGCATTTCCTCCTAAAATGCGAAAAATTCAACACAACAAGAAACATATTATTTGACAAGCTCAGCCAAACAACCCCAGATTTCAAAGAATTGGATGACCTGTCAAAATTAAGATTAGTCCTGGGAGAAGGAGACAGACCATACCTTGGTGCCAAATATGTAACAACATGTCACAACCTGAGGACTGTTTAAAATTAATACTGAATGTAACCAACGATGCTCAATGACTGTTTAAATTAATATTGTTTAAACTAATATTGTATGTACCCAACGAAGGTCAAAATTGTTTGACACCTACACAATGTTGGAAAACTGCTTTTTGTTATGTAAGCTTTGGCAATATGGTTCCCTGTAAACTTTCATGTCAATAAAGCATTTGAATTGAATTGAATTGAATTGAGAGAGAGAGGCAGAGAGAAGGGAGAGAGAATAGGGAGGGAGAGGCAGAGAGAGGGAGAGGGACAGAAGAGGGAGAGAGAGACAGAGAGAAGGAGTGAGAGGCAGAGAGAGAGAGGGGCAGAGAGAGGCAGAGAGACAAAGAGACAGAGAGGCAGAGACAGGCAGAGAGAGAGACAGAGAGAGAGAGAGAGAGGAAGAGAAGGGAGAGAGAGTAGGGAGGGAGAGGCAGAGGGAGGGAGGGAGAGAGGCAGAGAGAGAAAAACAGGCAGGGAGAGTCAGAGAGAGAGAGAAACAGAGAGAGAGAGGCAGAGAAAAGGGAGAGAGGAAGAGAGGCAGAGAGAGGAAGAGAGGCAGGGAGAGGGAGGGAGGGGCAGAGAGGGGGAGGGAGAGGCAGGGAGAGGGAGGGAGGGGCAGAGAGGGGGAGGGAGAGGCAGGGAGAGGGAGGGAGGGGCAGAGAGGGGGAGGGAGAGGCACACAGGGAAAGGGAGACAGAGGGAAAGACAAACAGCAAAGAGAGAGACATGTGTACTGGCACAGACAGAAACTGAGAGATAGAAAGAAAATGCACACATACAACTGTGCACACACAGACCCATATGCAAACATAAACATGTGTCCAAACACACACATGTACAAACACACACATATACAAACATACACATGTACAAACACACACGTGTCCACACACACATGCACAAACACACATGTACAACACACACATATACAAACACACACATGTACAAACATACACGTGCACAAACACACACATGTACAAATGCACACACATACACATATAAAGACACACGTGTACAAACATATTGGCAGGAATTTGGGGCGAGACAATGAAAGGCTGAGAGGAGACAGACACACACACAGAGGGAAGAGAACAGCCAATAGCCCTGATGTAAGAAAACTACTAGGCACTTGGTCTAAACGTTAAACAAAGCTTTAATCAACTGTTTTACAACATGGAGGTCTAGTTGTCATAGAGTCATAGAGTTATACAGCACGGATAGAGGCCCTTCGGCCCATCGTGTCCGCGCCGGCCATCAAGCCCTGTCTAATCTAATCCCATATTCCAGCATTTGGTCCGTAGCCTTGTATGCTGTGGCATTTCAAGTGCTCATCCAAATGCTTCTTAAATGTTGTGAGGGTTTCTGCCTCCACAACCCTTTCAGGCAGTGAGTTCCAGACTCCAACCACCCTCTGGGTGAAAAAGTTCTTTCTCAAATCCCCTCTAAACCTCCCGCCCTTTACCTTGAATCTATGCCCCCTAGTTATTGACCCTTCTACTAAGGGAAAAAGCTCCTTAGTATCCATCCTATCTATGCCCCTCATAATTTTGTACACCTCAATCATGTCCCCCCTCAGCCTCCTCTGCTCCAAGGAAAACAAACCCAATCTGCCCAGTCTCTCTTCATAGCTGAAGCGCTCCAGCCCTGGTAACATCCTGGTGAATCTTCTCTGCACCCTCTCTAACGTGATCACATCCTTCCTGTAGTGTGGCGACCAGAACTGCACACAGTATTCCAGCTGTGGCCTAACCAGTGTTTTATACAGCTCCATCATAACCTCCTTGCTCTTATATTCTATGCCTCGGCTAATGAAGGCAAGTATCCCATATGCCTTTTTTACCACCTTATCCACCTGTTCCGCCGCCTTCAGGGATCTGTGTACTTGCACACCCAGATCCCTCTGACACTCCGTCTTGCCTAGGGTCTTTCCATTCATTGTGTATTCCCTTGCCTTGTTAGTCCCCCCAAAGTGCATCACCTCGCACTTTTCCGGGTTAAATTCCATTTGCCACTGTTCCACCCATCTGACCAACCCATCTATATCGTCCTGCAGCCTGAGGCTACCCTCCTCGCTATTTACCACCCTACCAATTTTTGTATCATCCGCGAACTTACTGATCATACCTTTTACATTCATATCCAAGTCATTAATGTAGACCACAAACAGCAAGGGACCCAGCACCGATCCCTGTGGTACCCCACTGGCCACAGGCTTCCAGTCACAAAAACAACCTTCGACCATCACCCTCTGCCTTCTGCCACTAAGCCAGTTTTGTATCCAATGTGCCAAGGCACCCTGGATTCCATGGGCTCTTACCTTCTGGACCAGTCTCCTGTGCGGGACTTTATCGAAGGCCTTACTGAAATCCATGTATACCACATCCACTGCGTTACCCTCATCCACACACCTAGTCACCCCCTCAAAAAATTCAATCAAATTAGTCAGACATGATCTTCCCTTGACAAAGCCATGTTGACTATCCCTGATTAATCCTTGCCTCTCCAAGTGGAGACAAATTTTGTCCCTCAGAATTTTTTCCAATAATTTTCCTACCACTGATGTTAGGCTCACTGGCCTGTAGTTCCCCGGTTTTTCCCTACTCCCCTTCTTGAATAATGGTACTACATTAGCGGTTCTCCAGTCCTCTGGCACATCCCCTGTGGCCAGAGAGGTCCTGAATATATGTGTTAGAGCCCCCACAATCTCTTCCTTTGCCTCACACAGCAGCCTGGGATACATTTCGTCCGGGCCTGGGGATTTATCCATTTTTAGGCCTGCTAAAACCGCCAATACCTCCTCCCTCTCGATGTTAATATGTTCGAGCATATCACAGTCCCCCCGCCCTATTTCTATGTCTACATCGTCCCTCTCCATAGTGAAAACAGATGCAAAAAATTCATTTAGAACCCTTCCTACATCTTCCGGCTCCACACACAGATTGCCACTTTTGTCCCTAATGGGCCCTATTTTTTCCCTAGTTATCCTCTTACCCTTAATATACTTATAAAACATCTTAGGATTTTCCTTTATTTTGCTCGCCAGTGTTATTTCATGGCCCCTCCTTGATCTCCTAATTTCTTTTTTAAGTATCCCCCTGCACTTTTTGTACTCCTCTAGGGCTTCCTCCGTCTTTAGCCTTTTGTATCTGCCAAAAGCCCTCCTTTTTTTTCTAATCCATTCTCGTATATCCCCTGACATCCAAGGTTCCCTGTGGTTTTTGGAACCACCCTTGACCTTTACGGGAACATGTTGCCATTGTATGATCTCAATCTCCCTTCTGAAAGCCTCCCATTGCTCCGATGCGGATTTTCCTACAAGTAGCTGATCCCAGTCCATTTTGGCCAGATCCTGCCTTATCCTATTAAAATCGGCCTTCCCCCAATTTAGAACCTTTATTTCCGGCCCATCCCTGTCCTTTTCCATGACCACCTTAAATCTCACCATATTATGGTCACTATCACCAAAGTGCTCATCTACTAGCACTTCTTCCACTTGGCCGGCCACATTCCCTAGAATTAGGTCCAGTACCGCCCCCTCTCTTGTAGGACCTTCTACATGCTGGCTCAAAAAGCTCTCCTGGATGCACTTTAAGAATTCTACACCCTCTGTGCCTTTCACACTCTGACTATCCCAGTTAATATTGGGGAAGTTGAAATCCCCCATTATTATTACCCTATTATTTGCACATTTCTCTGAGATTTGCCTACATATCTGTTCCTCTATCTCCCCCTGACTGTTTGGAGGCCTATAGTACACTCCCAGCAAAGTGCTTGCCCCCTTTTTGTTTTTAAGCTCCACCCATATGGCCTCATTAGAGGAACCTGCTAATATGTCATCCCTCCTTACTGCAGTTGTGTCCTTCACTAGTTCCTGTTAAGAATGTCCTGCGCAAGCTGGGCCCGTGCCCGAGTATTTATACTCTCCCTGGACAGCGCCATCCGCAGGCCGCTCAGTTGATTCATGTCAAGCCCCAGCTCCTGAGGCTCGTTTGCTTGGTTAGTTGCCATGGAGACCAGGTCCTTACCTGTAACTCCAGCGGCACTTCCTCCCACTCCAGCAGCTCCTGAATTCTCGACACTTTCTCATGGAAGCTCCGGATCTCCCGCTCCTGGAACTGAATCTCGTCCTGGAGGGAGAGTGACATCACCGAGTCAGTGGATACAGGGAATGGAAGTTTCCGCGAGCCTCACTCACTACAAACTTTTCACACTTCAATGTAATTACAGAAGAGCAGCAAAGCACAGAAAAGTAAATCTTCATCAGCTCAGACCGAGACTGACGGGAATTCTCAGTGTCAGCTCAAGAGATCTGACGGGAAATCAGGCTGCACATTTGAAATAAAAACAGAAAATGGTGGAAACACTCAGCAGGTCAAGGCAGCATCTGTGGAGAGGGGACCAGAGTAAACGTTTCAGGTCGATGGCCTTTCGTCAGAACTGGAACCTACTGTTTTTATTTCAGATTTTCAGCATCTGTAGTATTCTGTGTATGTTTTATTTAAAATGTGTGAACTCTCTTAGCAAGCACAAAACTGCAGGAGCTTTACTCTGCATCTAATCCGTGCCGTACCTGCCCTGGGAGTGTTTGATGGGACAGTGTAGAGGGAGCTTTACTCTGTATCTAACCCGTGCTGTACCTGCCCTGGGAGTGTTTGATGGGACAGTGTAGAGGGAGCTTTACTCTGTATCTAATCCGTGCCATACCTGCCCTGGGAGTGTTTGATGGGTCAGTGTAGAGGGAGCTTTACTCTGTATCTAACTCGTGCTGTACCTGCCCTGGGAGTGTTTGACGGAAAAGTGTAGAGTGAGCTTTACTCTATATCTAACCCGTGCTGTAACTGCCCTGAGAATGTTTGATGGGACAGTGTAAAGAAAGCTTTCAACTTTACTTAGCCCGTGCTGTACCTGCCCTGTGCGTGTATGATGGGACAGTGTAGAGGGAGCTTTACTCTGTATCTAACCCCTGCTGTCCCTGCCCTGGGAGTGTTTAAATGTAAGAAGTCACACAACACCAGGTTATAGTCCAACAGCTTTATTTGAAATCACAAGCTTTCGGAGCACTGCTCCTTCGTCAGGTGACGTGGAGAGATGCATAAAAACACAGTTTATATAGTCAGAGAATAATGTCAGATGTTTACAGGTAATCTTTCTAACTGCCATTTATCACACCTCGGGAGAGAGATAATCACAGCAATCAAAGGTGTGAATGGTGTCCAAACAGGTCAGTCAGGAACAGTTCTTTGATGTAATGTTTTCCTGACTGACCTGTTTGGACACCATTCACACCTTTGATTGCTGTGATTATCTCTCTGCCGAGGTGTGATAAATGGCAGTTAGAAAGATTACCTGTAAACATCTGACATTATTCTCTGACTATATAAGCTGTGTTTTTCTGCATCTCTCCACTTCACCTGACGAAGGAGCAGTGCTCCGAAAGCTTGTGATTTCAAATAAAGCTGTTGGACTATAACCTGGTGTTGTGTGACTTCTTACATTTGTCCACCCCAGTCCAACACCGGCATCTCCACACCTGGGAGTGTTTGATAGGACAGTGTAGAGGGAGCTTTACTCTGTATCTAACCAATGCTGTATCTGCCCTTGGGAATGTTTGATGGATTACATAGGATTACATGGGATATACGGCACAGAAACAGGCCATTCGGCCCAACCAGTTCATGCCGGTGTTAATGCTCCACTCGAGCCTCCTCCCGTCTTTCCTCATCTAAATCTATCAGCATATCCCTCTATTCCCTTCCCCCTCATATGTTTATCTAGCCTCCCCTTAAATGCATCCATACTATTCACTTCAACCACTCCCTGTGGTAGTGAGTTCCACATTCTCCCCACTCTTTGGGTAAAGAAGTTTCTTTTGAATTCCCTATTGGATTTCTTGGTGACTATCTTATATTGATGGCCTCCAGTTATGCTCTTCCACACAAGTGGAAACACTCTCTCTGTATCCACTCTATCAAAACCTTTCATAATTTAAAGACCTCTATTAGGTCACCCCTCAGCCTTCTCTTTTGAAGAGAACAGAGACCCAGCCTGTTCACCCTCGCATTTCTGGTATCATCCTTGTAAATCTTCTCTGCACCCTCTCCAGTGCCTCTATATCCATTTTATAATATGGCGACCAGAACTGTACGCAGTTCTCCAAGTGTGGTCTAACCAAGGTTCATTACAGGTTTCGCAAAGCTTCTCTACTTTTCAATTCTATCCCTCTAGAAATAAACCCTAGTGCTTGGTTTGCATTTTTTATGGCCTTGCTAACCTGTGTCGCTACTTTCAGTGATTTGTGTAATTGTACTTCTGTTAGATCCGTGTGTTAATGGAGACACGGAATGCAGGAGTTGATTTAACAAGTGTTTACTGAACAAAGTCTGGAGGTGAACTAACAACACAAGATGCTACACAGGCTTATATACCCGAGTGGTCACTGCTGGTACTACAGTATACAGGGGCTTCAAAAACATCGTTCCTCTTAAAGGTACATACACTACAATTCCTCCCCTTTTAGATAAATAGTACATAACATTTTAAGTAATCATTAAATAACATTTTTACAAGAACAATAATATACACATTTGCTGAAGTTAATCAATTACAAATTCAGTCTCTCTGAAGGCTTCCTGACTCGGTCTGGATAACGCCTCGGTGGTGTAGTAGGTTCTTTTGGCAAGGTCGATTCGGCTTCAATGCTAGTGTCGGGTTCATCTGGTTCCAGTATCACCAGATCGGAGGTAGATACTATGGGTATCTCTGCTTCATCACTAGGCGTATAGAGTTGTGGTGTAGGTTGTCCTTTTTCGGATGACTCTATGATCTGGTCAGCATGGCGCCTTATTATGCTTTCTCCAATGTCCACGGTATACATAAGCGGTCCTAGTCGTGTGCAAATAGTTCCAGGCTGCCATTTCTCGGTACGGTAGTCCCGGGCCAAAACTGGTTGACCTATCTGGAAGGTTCTAGTTGGCCTTTCATTCATGCTTTGAAATTGCCGGTTCTCTACGTCCCTTCTGACGTTTGGCTTGACTAAATCCAGCCGGCATCTTAGTCTTCTATTGAAAAACATCATGGCGGGGGTTTGGTTTGTAACCACATGTGTTGCATTCCTGTACGCAAACAAGAAGTTATCTACCTTCTGTTGTAGATTTATGTCTTCATTACCCATGGCCTTTATGGCCTTCTTGAAGGTCTGGACAAACCTTTCAGCCAATCCATTGGTGGCGGGATGGTATGGGGCGGACGTGCAGTGCTTAACCCCATTGTTTTTTAAGAACTTCCTGAATTCTTCGGATACAAATTGCGGTCCATTATCAGAACAGATCTGTTCAGGCAGCCCATTCCTGGCGACTATGGTCCTTAATACTGTGATGGCTTTTTCCGTGGTGGTGGAGGACATCTTTATTACCTCCGGCCACTTGGAGTGTGCATCCACCGCAATTAAAAACATTGGCCTAGAAATTCAGTATAGCCACTTTTGGGGCGGTAAAGTCAGGCGGCCGCTAAAGTTTGTGCCCGGCGCAAAGTCGCGCCCCCTTCGCTGATATTCAGTCGCATCGCCCCAAGAGGTTGCTGCTGCGCTAAAACAGGCGATGCACGACTATCTTTAGGCGCTAAGCCGGCGGTGCTGAGCGAGACCCCCGAGGCCGGGCGCAGCGCAGGTGCGGCGAGTTCTTGATTGACGGCAGACACTCTGGCGCCGGTCAGCTCTTAAAGGGGGAGGGTGGATTTGTTTGCCTGCCACACCCTGCACACTGCAGCCCTCAACCTAGGCCTGACCACTTCAGCTTCACCTGCACAACGCCCAGGGCTATGGAGAAGGCCAGGGAGAGAGCGCAGCGCTTCAGCAACGGTGACCTGAGGCTGCTGGTTGGCGGAGTGGAGCGCAGGCGCCATGTTCTGTTCCCAGAAGGTGGCAAGAGGCCGCTGCCCAGCGCCTACCGGAAAGCCTGGAGGGAGGTCTCCAACAGGGTGTCTTCCAACAGCGTGGTTGCCAGGACTCCTGTGCAATGCCGGAAGAAGTTCAACGACCTCACTCGGGTTGTCAGGGTGAGTACCCTTTCCAGTGTCCTCCTCATCCTTGCATGTGCACCTCACTTTATGGGCAAAGGGACCTGAAAGCCCTAATGGCCAGCCCTCATCCAGCAGCTATGGGACTGGCATGAAAATCACTTGCACATTCAGCACTTTACACACTGTACAAGCTATTCGACCATGGGAGGCATTGCAGACAAGATCAGGGCTACACACTGTACAAGCTATTCGACCATGGGAGGCAGTGCAGACAAGATCAGGGCTTCACACTGTACTTAGAGGCCGTCCTTTCTCTTGCAGGCCAAGGTGGCGCACAACCGGCGCAACCGAACTGAGACCGGGGGAGGCCGTCC
Source organism: Somniosus microcephalus (assembly GCF_052327205.1). Classification (NCBI taxonomy): domain Eukaryota; kingdom Metazoa; phylum Chordata; class Chondrichthyes; order Squaliformes; family Somniosidae; genus Somniosus; species Somniosus microcephalus. The sequence goes on along the minus strand of NC_140998.1, from coordinate 7,822,438 downwards.
TGACCTCAAAGAGCTCTCCGACCTTGACCAGCGTGTGGAGCGCATTATGGCAGGCCGGCTGATTGGCCCCGTCGCCAGTGGAGATGCCGACCCTGTTCTGGGCACCAATGGTAAGGGCATCACCTTTTGGACCTCTCTCGTTCCACTTGCGCATCAGATCAGCATCCTTTGCCACTGTCCGACCAATGAGGTGAATGGCACCACTCATGCCTCCCTCGCTGCCGCCCTGTCCTCACTCTAAAGCTACTCTTGTGCCTTCCTGCTTTCAGATGGTGAATCGCCAGGTGAGGAGGCGGGCCCTCAAGCTGCCACTGTCAGCCCTTCATTAGACGAGGAGGAGGAAGAGGAAGCCGGCCCATCAGTGCCACCCTCAGCCACGCCAGCCCATGGCGATGTAGGGGACACGTCTTCCCTGGAGGGGAGCCGGGGGGAAGGGTCGGAGGAGAGTGAAGCTCCGGGGCCCAGCGGCCTGCAGCAACGTGGGAGGGGTGGGGAAGCTCGGCGGACTTCTCCCCAGAGGGTGAGTGCGGCCTCCAGTCCTGCGACGGTGAGGGCAGAGGAGGTGCGCCTCCTAGAGGAAATGGCCGTCCAGGCTGAGCGCAGGCACACTGAGCTCATGGCTGCAGTGGCAAGGATGCCTGACTCCATAGAGTCTCTGTCAAGGAGTGTGCAGCAATTCGGAGCAGCACAGGCCAGGAGTCTGCAACAATTCAGTGCAGCACAGGCCAGGAGTCTGGAACAATTCAGTGCAGCACAGGCCAGGAGTCTGCAGGACTTCACGGCAGCACAGTCGGCTTCTAGCCAAGTGCTCAGTCGTGCCGTCCATTCACTGGCTGGTGTCATGCGGACACAGACCAGGGCCACACGGGCACTAACTGCTGCCACCCTCGCTGGATCAGCCAGGCATCGCCAGGGCACTCGCCACGCAGCAGCAGCCCAGCAGTCTGTTCTTCAGCTGTTTGCTGCGCATGCTGCAGTGCTGGCCCGTGCGAGTGCCAATGTCTCAGGCGACCAGCGAGCACCTGCGATCTGCCAGGTTGCCACCATTCCTGCAGCCGACACTGCCACTCCACCATTGCAGCTGCCACGAGCTGCTGGACAGACTGCTGCCGCCCAGCCAGAGTTGGAGCAGTCAGCAGCCGGCCACTCCAAGGCCAGAGCTGGTGCAGGCCGACCCCCAAGGGCATCTGCCGTCTCGCCATCTGCCCCTCAGCAGCCTTCCCCCAGCCTTGCTGCAGCCACTGGGCTCCCATTGAGGAGGAGCAGCAGGGCGGGCAGGGGCCAGGCAAGGATGCGCAAGGCATCGCCCTCGCAGGGCAAAAAGTAGAGGTATGCACAAATGCCTGGTGCTTGTTGTAAGGCCGACACTGGTGCAGTTGTTTTTGTGTAAGGCCGAGACTGGTGTCTTTCTTTCTTTTTGTAAGGCCGACACTGGTAGTTTTGTGTTTTTGGAGGGGGCTTCTCCACATGAGAATAAGAGGGAGCAGCCAGAGGCACCGAGGCGGAGAAGCAGCGGACCTGCGCGGGAGCAACCCGAGGCGGCGGAGTATAAGAGGGAGCAACCAGAGGCACCGAGGCCCACAGCCCCGAGACCGGAGAAGCAGTGGACCTGCGCAGGAGCAACCCGAGGCGGCGGAGTATAAGAGGGAGCAACCAGAGGCACCGAGGCCCACAGCCCCGAGACCGGAGAAGCAGCGGACCTGCGCGGGAGCAACCCGAGGCGGCGGAGTATAAGAGGGAGCAACCAGAGGCATACCAATCCAGGTTCCGGGAGAGAGGTAAAAAGTAATCCAAGTGTGACGTCAGCAGGAAGCAGGTAAGTGATTGGTTGGTGAGTATTTCTCTCTTTTCAATACAAGCTTCAATTCTGTGGTGTTAAATTTCTAGGGTCTCTGTGTTGTAGTGGGGACAGTTGGTAAATAAAGGGCCCTAGAGTATACCTGTAACTGGGGTGTTGAATAAATTTTTTAATTAATTAAAGGAGTAAGTCATGGCAGGAGAGCTCAGGCCCGTGTTCTGCTCCTCTTGCTCCATGTGGGAAGTCAGGGGCGCTGCCAGTGTCCCTGACGACCATGTGTGCGGGAAATGCATCCAGCTGCAGCTACTTGTAGACCGCATTGCAGCGCTCGAGCTGCGGGTGGATGAGTTTTGGAGCATGCGCGATGCTGAGAGGGTCGTGGATAGCACGTTTAGCGAGTTGTTCACGCCACAGAGTAGGGCTGCACAGGCAGAAAGAAATTGGGTGACCATCAGGCGGAGCAACAGAGGCAGGCAGGAAGTGCAGGGAACCCCTGCGGACATCCCCCTTTCAAACAGGTATACCAAGTTGGATACTGTTGAGGGGGATGACTTACCAGGGGAAGGCAGCAGCAGCCAGCTTCCTGGCACCAGGGACGCGTCTGCTGCTCAGAAAAGGAGCAAAAAGAGTGGGAGAGCAATAGTGGTAGGGGATTCTATCGTAAGGGGAACAGATAGGCGTTTCTGTGGTCGCAAACGTGACTCCAGGATGGTTTGTTGCCTCCCTGGGGCCAGGGTCATGGATGTCACTGAGCGGCTACAGGGCATTCTTAAGGGGGAGGGTGAGCAGGCAGAGGTCGTGGTCCACATTGGGACCAACGACATAGGTAGGAAGGGGGATGAGGTCCTGCATCAAGAATTTAGGGAGCTAGGTAACAGATTAAAGAGCAGGACCTCAAAGGTTGTAATCTCTGGATTACTCCCAGTGCCACGTGCTAGTGAGTATAGGAATAGGAGGATAGAGCAGGTGAATGCGTGGCTAAAGAGTTGGTGTAGAGGGGAGGGTTTTACTTTCCTGGATCACTGGGCCTGCTTCTGGGAAAGGTGGGACTTGTACAAGTCGGACGGGTTGCACCTGAACCAGAGCGGGACAAATATCCTTGCGGGGAGGTTTGCTAGCACTGTTGGGGGGGGTTTAAACTAACTTGGCAGGGGGATGGGATACAGAGGGGAGCTGAAATAGGGGGTGATGAGCTGCCAATTATAGAGAAAAAAACAAGTCAGCTTGGTAGACAGGGCAAATATATAAGGGCAAGGCTGGATGGCATCTATTTTAATGCAAGGAGTCTTGCAAATAAGGTGGATGAACTGAAGGTGTTGATAAACACATGGGAGTATGATATTGTTGCTATCACGGAGACATGGTTGAGGGAGGGGCGAGACTGGCAGCTCAATATTCCGGGGTACAGAATCTTCAGGCGAGACAGAGGGGGAGGTATAAGAGGAGGGGGTGTCGCAATATTAATTAAGGAGTCAATTACTGCAGTAAGGAGGGATGATATATTAGCAGGTTCCTCTAATGAGGCCATATGGGTGGAGCTTAAAAACAAAAAGGGGGCAAGCACTTTGCTGGGAGTGTACTATAGGCCTCCAAACAGTCAGGGGGAGATAGAGGAACAGGTATGTAGGCAAATCTCAGAGAAATGTGCAAATAATAGGGTAATAATAATGGGGGATTTCAACTTCCCCAATATTAACTGGGATAGTCAGAGTGTGAAAGGCTCAGAGGGTGTAGAATTCTTAAAGTGCATCCAGGAGAGCTTTTTGAGCCAGCATGTAGAAAGTCCTACAAGAGAGGGGGCGGTACTGGACCTAATTCTAGGGAATGTGGCCGGACAAGTGGAAAAAGTGCTAGTAGGTGAGCACTTTGGTGACAGTGACCATAATATGGTGAGATTTAAAGTGGTCATGGAAAAGGACAAGGATGGGCCGGAAATAAAGGTTCTAAATTGGGGGAAGGCCGATTTTAATAGGATAAGGCAGGATCTGGCCAAAATGGACTGGGATCAGCTACTTGTAGGAAAATCCGCATCAGAGCAATGGGAGGCTTTCAGAAGGGAGATTGAGATCATACAATGGCAACATGTTCCCGTAAAGGTCAAGGGTGGTTCCAAAAACCACAGGGAACCTTGGATGTCAGGGGATATACGAGAATGGATTAGGAAAAAAAGGAGGGCTTTTGGCAGATACAAAAGGCTAAAGACGGAGGAAGCCCTAGAGGAGTACAAAAAGTGCAGGGGGATACTTAAAAAAGAAATTAGGAGATCAAGGAGGGGCCATGAAATAACACTGGCGAGCAAAATAAAGGAAAATCCTAAGATGTTTTATAAGTATATTAAGGGTAAGAGGATAACTAGGGAAAAAATAGGGCCCATTAGGGACCAAAGTGGCAATCTGTGTGTGGAGCCGGAAGATGTAGGAAGGGTTCTAAATGAATTTTTTGCATCTGTTTTCACTATGGAGAAGGACGATGTAGACATAGAAATAGGGCGGGGGGACTGTGATATGCTCGAACATATTAACATCGAGAGGGAGGAGGTATTGGCGGTTTTAGCAGGCCTAAAAATGGATAAATCCCCAGGCCCGGACGAAATGTATCCCAGGCTGCTGTGTGAGGCAAAGGAAGAGATTGCGGGGGCTCTAACACATATATTCAGGACCTCTCTGGCCACAGGGGATGTGCCAGAGGACTGGAGAACCGCTAATGTAGTACCATTATTCAAGAAGGGAAGTAGGGAAAAACCAGGGAACTACAGGCCAGTGAGCCTAACATCAGTGGTAGGAAAATTATTGGAAAAAATTCTGAGGGACAAAATTTGTCTCCACTTGGAGAGGCAAGGATTAATCAGGGATAGTCAACATGGCTTTGTCAAGGGAAGATCATGTCTGACTAATTTGATTGAATTTTTTGAGGGGGTGACTAGGTGTGTGGATGAGGGTAACGCAGTGGATGTGGTATACATGGATTTCAGTAAGGCCTTCGATAAGGTCCCGCACAGGTGACTGGTCAAGAAGGTAAGAGCCCATGGAATCCAGGGTGCCTTGGCACATTGGATACAAAACTGGCTTAGTGGCAGAAGGCAGAGGGTGATGGTCGAAGGTTGTTTTTGTGACTGGAAGCCTGTGGCCAGTGGGGTACCACAGGGATCGGTGCTGGGTCCCTTGCTGTTTGTGGTCTACATTAATGACTTGGATATGAATGTAAAAGGTATGATCAGTAAGTTCGCGGATGATACAAAAATTGGTAGGGTGGTAAATAGCGAGGAGGGTAGCCTCAGTCTGCAGGACGATATAGATGGGTTGGTCAGATGGGCGGAACAGTGGCAAATGGAATTTAACCCGGAAAAGTGCGAGGTGATGCACTTTGGGGGGACTAACAAGGCAAGGGAATACACAATGAATGGTAAGACCCTAGGCAAGACGGAGGGTCAGAGGGATCTGGGTGTGCAAGTACACAGATCCCTGAAGGCGGCGGAACAGGTGGATAAGGTGGTAAAAAAGGCATATGGGATACTTGCCTTCATTAGCCGAGGCAGAGAATATAAGAGCAAGGAGGTTATGATGGAGCTGTATAAAACACTGGTTAGGCCACAGCTGGAATACTGTGTGCAGTTCTGGTCGCCACACTACAGGAAGGATGTGAACGCTTTGGAGAGGGTGCAGAGGAGATTCACCAGGATGTTACCAGGGCTGGAGCGCTTCAGCTATGAAGAGAGACTGGGCAGATTGGGTTTGTTTTCCTTGGAGCAGAGGAGGCTGAGGGGGGACATGATTGAGGTGTACAAAATTATGAGGGGCATAGATAGGATACTGAGGAGCTTTTTCCCTTAGTAGAAGGGTCAATAACTAGGGGGCATAGATTCAAGGTAAAGGGCGGGAGGTTTAGAGGGGATTTGAGAAAGAACTTTTTCACCCAGAGGGTGGTTGGAGTCTGGAACTCACTGCCTGAAAGGGTTGTGGAGGCAGAAACCCTCACAACATTTAAGAAGCATTTGGATGAGCACTTGAAATGCCATAGCATACAAGGCTACGGACCAAATGCTGGAATATGGGATTAGATTAGACAGGGCTTGATGGCCGGCGCGGACACGATGGGCCGAAGGGCCTCTATCCGTGCTGTATAACTCTATGACTCTATGAGCATGTAATGTGGGAAGGGCAGAGGTTTTCAATAAATTATTGTAGTTAAATTGCAGTGTGCATGTTTTTTTGGTTAAGTCCTGGTTGCCCTGCTTGGCTGAGGGCTTGTGGAGCGGCTACATTCATCTGCTGACATTGGCACAAGCCATTCCCTGAGAGGGGGCCTAGAACTGACGTTCAATAAGCCGGCGACGGGCGGCCCTTGCACTTTGTGCCTCCCTCCTGTGTTGGTCCTCCTCCTCCTCCTCCTCCTGAGGTGGTCCTCCAATCTCTGGTGGCAGTGCCTGAGTCCTGCGGATAGCCAGGTTGTGCAGCATGCAGCAAACGACCACGAAATGGGAGACTCGCTCCGGCGAATACTGTAGGGCTCCACCGGAACGATCCAGACAGCGGAACCGTTGCTCCAGGACGCCGATTGTTTGTTCGATGATGTTCCTGGTCGCTTGATGGCTCTCGTTGTATCCCTCTTCAGCAGGGGTGCTGGGCACACGGAGCGGGGTCATCAGCCAGGTACACAAAGGATAGCCTTTGTCCCCGATAAGCCATCCTCGTGGGTGAGGCTGTGCCTGGAACATGTCTGCCACAGAAGTCTGTCGCAGGATGAAGGCATCGTGGCTGCTGCCTGGAAAGCGGGCATTGACAGCTAGGATGAGCTGCCTGTGGTCACACACCAGCTGGACGTTCAGCGAATGGTAGCCCTTCCGGTTGCGGTAATCCTCGGCATTCTCCAGAGGTGCCCGCAAAGCCACATGCGTGCAGTCAATGGCGCCCTGCACCATGGGGAAGCCCGCGAATGCTGCAAAGCCCATTGCACGCTGTTGCTGCTTGGCAAGGGCCATGGAGAAGGAGATGAACTGACGTCTCCTTTTGAAAAGGGCATTGGTCACCTGGCGGATGCAGCAATGCACAGCGAACTGGGAGATGTTGGCAATGTCCCCAGTAGCGGATTGGAAGGAGCCGGTGGCATAGAAGTTGAGAGCCACCGTCACCTTCACTGCCACCGACAGAGACGTCCTGCTCCTCAGCTGTGGCTGCAGATCACCGCCAAGCAGCTGGCAGATCTCTGTGACCACGTCCCTTCTGAATCGCAGCCTCCGAACACACTGCTCCTCAGACATGTTGAGATAGGAGAACTGCTGGCGGTATACCCTGGGTGGGTAAGGCCTCCTTTGCCGATGCCTGTTGCCCCCTCTCCATCTAGCCAGGGCTGCCACTCTCTCACGGCGTCTGTGAGCCCTTTGGATGTAATTGAGAAAGCCAGCGTTGACACCCATTGCAGCCCCCATAATATGCTGGCAAACAATGAGATGTCAATGAAGGCAAAGACTAGTGGAAAGCTGTGGCCTGAAGCCAAAAGTACCTATCCGAGTGTTGGGCCAAAGCAGAAAGCTATCTACCTTGGTTTCTCTCCAAAGATCCGTTTCTCAAGAAGGAGTGCTGCGAAATGGCAGCCTTTTATAGTGCAGGAGGAGTGCCCTTTAATTTGCGCCCCCCGCGCCCCGCATCGGCTGAGCACCGTTCCACTCTAACAGTCGCTAGGGGCGCCAGGTGCACAATGGGGCGTCGCCACTGAAGTTCCGGTTGGGGGCGCACAAAGGGCGTTGCATGAGGAAATGACGTCATGATCTGCGCGCGCGGCTGAGCGCGCGCAAAGACTTTGCGCCGCCGCTAAATCTCTAGTGAAGTTGGGGCGAGGCGCAGTTCGCGCTGCGCCCGGGCGCTAGCCGCCTAACGCCCGACATCTACTCCTCCTAAGGCGCTAACGGCTGGCGCAACCAACTGAATTTCTAGGCCATTGAGTCCATAAATGGACCAGCAAAGTCGATATGTACCCTTTGCCATGGAGATGAGGGCCACTCCCATGGATGTAGAGGGGCTTGTGGTGGGGCGTTTTGGACCTTCTGGCATCCTAGACAGCTCTTGGTCATTTCTTCGATGTCTCCATCGATACCTGGCCACCACAGAAACGCTCTGGCTAAGTTCTTCATTTTCACTCCACCCAGATGCCCCTCGTGAAGCTCCTTTAGCACTCTATCCTTGAGTTTGGGTGGAATCACCACTCTGGATCCACACATCAAGGTTCCTCGGCACACTGACAGCTGTTCTCTTCTTTGCGAGAATGCTGGCAACAGTGGTTCGCCATGTGCTGGCCATCCCTTCACCGTTAAATCGTAGACTCGTGAGAGAGTCGGGTCATTTCGCGTTTCCTTTTCAATGGTAGAATTTGTCACCGGTAGACATTCCACTATGATCGAGTGGAATATCTCCACTGGGTCCATTGTAGGCACCTCTTCCACTGTTGGCAACGGTAGGCGCGATAACCCGTCAGCATTCCCATGCTGTTTTGTTCCTTTGTACTTTATGTCATATTGGTGTGCCCCTAGGAAAAGGGACCACCTCTGTAGCCTTTGCGCTGTCATAATGGGAACGCCCTTATTAGGGTTGAATATGGAGACGAGGGGTTGATGGTCAGTCAACAAGGTAAACTTTTGTCCGTGTAGGTAATGGTTGAATTTCTTCACCCCCCACACCAGGCTGAGTGCCTCCCTGTCGATCTGGGCATAGTTACGCTCAGCTGAGTTCAATGAGCGTGACGCAAAAGCTATCGGTCGCTCCGAGCCATCAGGGAATCTATGCGATAATACCGCTCCCACGCCGTAAGGGGATGCATCGCACGCCAGTCTGATTGGCAGTGATGGGTTGTAATGAGCCAACACTTCCCTGGACGTGATCAAGCCTTTGCATTTATGGAAGGCACATTTACAGTCTTCGCTCCATTTCCAAACTACTCCCGTTTGTAGCAGTGCGTTAAGCGGGTGCAGAACCGTCGACAAGTTTGGTAAAAATTTATGATAGTAATTTACTAATCCCAGGAACGACCTTAATTGTGAGACATTTTCAGGCGCTGGGGCCTTTACGACCGCTTCAATTTTTTCAGGTGACTCATGCAACCCTTCTTCGTTAATGACATGGCCACAATATGATATTTGTTTCTGGAAAAATTCGCATTTGAGGCGATTTGCTCGTAGGCCCCGTTCTCTCAGCCTCGTGAGCACCTGCTCCAAGTTGGCAAGGTGCTCGTTGTCGTTTTCTCCTGTTACAAGGATGTCGTCTAGGTAGCATTGAGTCCCCGGAATCCCTTGCAGGACTTGCTCCATAGCTCTTTGCCAGATAGCCGGAGCTGATGCCACTCCGAAAACCAGTCGATTGTACTGGTACAGGCCTTTGTGTGTGTTTATCGTGAGATACTTTTTAGAGGCCTCCTCAACCTCCATCTGTAGATATGCCTGTGCTAAGTCAATTTTGGTGAAACGTTTCCCTCCGGATAGTGAGGCGAAAATATCTTCTATCCTCGTTAGAGGATACTGTACCGTGTGAAGAACCGGGTTTACACTCACCTTGAAGTCCCCACAGATGCGAACTTTTCTCTGTTCTTCAGATTTATCATTATTCAACGTTTTCTTCATGACTGGGACGATGGGTGTTGCCCACTCGCTCCAATCTACCTTGGATAACACGCCTGCTTTTTCCAAATTCTCCAGCTCTGCCTCGACGGCTGGACGAATTGCGTATGGCACCGGCCTTGCCTTAAAAAACTTGGGAATTGCCGCATCTTCCACTTTTATTGAGGCGGTGACGCCTTTCAGGGTTCCTAGTTCCTGTTGAAACACTTCTTTGGCGTTAGCCAAGATTTCTTTTAATCGTCCAGGTATGATGTCATCATCGTTTTTTTTCTTACTGGTCACCGTCAGTGCCTGAATGGAGTGCCAGTCTAAACGTATCTTTCTGATCCATTCACGTCCCAACAACGGCGGACCACCATCTTGCAGAACGTATAAATACAACTTCTATATTTCCTTGCCGTTGTATACAACAGACACCCTTATTTTCCCTCTGGAGTATACTTTCTGCCCCGTATATGTCTTCAAGACAATGGATGTGTCTTTCAAAGGTATATGCGGAAATAGCCGCTCGTAATCCCGTCGACTCATGACGGTCAGAGCTGATCCTGTATCTAGCTCCATTTTGACTGGGGACCCCGCTATCGTGAGGGTAACCCAAATGGTCTGGTAATCTTCTTTGGCAATTACATTATGTAATTTGAGACAGCTTAGTCTCTTGTTTCCGGAGTCACTATCGCTCTTCTGGTCTTCGGAGCTACTGTCCGTCATCATTTGTACCTTTCTGTACTTTTCCTTATTGACCTTTTTACTGTCAGCGGCTTTCTTTCCAGATCTGCATACACGTGCAATGTGTCCCATCTTTCCGCATTGCCTGCATGCTTTGTCCTTGAACCAGCAGTCCTTCTGGTCATGGGTGGATCTGCCGCAGCGATAACATCTCTCGAAACCCCGTGTCATTTCATGGGTGCCGAAGTCCTGTGGCTTTTGCTGTATCTCTGCAGCTCCTCTTGCTGCTGCTTCATATGATACAGCCACACTGAAAGACTTGTCCAGTGTCAAATCTTTCTCAGAAAGTAGTCTTTTCTGTGTTCCTTCGCTTAGGAGACCGCAGACGAATTTGTCTCGTAGAGAATCTGCCAGTCCTGCCCCGAATTGGCAGTGCTTTGACAGCTTTCGTAATTCGGTGAGGTAATCAGCGTTACTTTCATTCTTGTGCTGATTCCTCCTGAAGAATTTGAATCGTTCCACTATCAGCAGCGGTGTTGGGTTTAAGTGCTCCTGTAAGGTATCAACAATCTCCTTAAAATTCTTGTCCATCGGTTTGGCTGGAGTGATTAAGTTTCGTAACAGCCCGTATGTCCTTGCGCCCATCAGATTTAGAAGTACCGATGCCTTTTTATCATCCGCTACTTCATTCGCCTTGCAATATACCTCCACTCTTTCCACATATGTGGTCCAATCTTCTATATCACTATCGAAAGCAGTAATATTGCCAGTCTTCGGCATCTTGAAAATCTAAAATGGCGCTTCCCGCGCTTTTCATTCTTCCCCGCCGAGCTAAGATGGCGCCTCCCGCGCTTTTCCACCGCTGCCCTGTTGCCAACGCTGTTCTCCGCAGTTCCCGTTGCGACCTGCAGCTTTTCGCGGTATTTCTATTTTTTTTTTTACATATCGCTTCAATAGTTTCTCCGTTACTTGGAGAACCGTTCCCGTCGTGGAGCGGACCCTCTGGGACTTTCCCCTCCCTCTGCTCGGTCCGAACGCCGACCTGCTTTGCAGCACCGGCCTCGCCCTGAGTGCTCCACCCTCTCTCTCTCTTTGCATCTGCTTCCCGACTCGCTGCCCGGCCCCGTTGCAGAGCCACCCGATCGAGCTCTAGCCCGCCGCAGCCCAGGAAGATTCAGTGCACTACCTGCCACCAGCCCGTTTAGCTGGGGAAACCACAGACTGGAGGCCAAGCCTGGCCCTCGTTTTCGAGTTTCTTCGAGTTATATATATATATATTTTTTCTGGCTTCGACCTTCGTCTGAGGAATCGATCCCCTTGAGGTGCTGCCGAATTGCAGGTAAGTTCGTTTCTAACTCGTCGCCACTGTTAGATCCGTGTGTTAATGGAGACACGGAATGCAGGAGTTGATTTAACAAGTGTTTACTGAACAAAGTCTGGAGGTGAACTAACAACACAAGACGCTACACAGGCTTATATACCCGAGTGGTCACTACTGGTACTACAGTATACAGGGGCTTCAAAAACATAGTTCCTCTTAAAGGTACATACACTACAACTTCGAGATCCATTCGCTCTTCATTTAGTTTCGTTTTTTCCAATGTGACCTCTCTATTTTTCTCACCAAAATGTAATAGTTCACATTTATCTGTGTTTAATTTCATTTGCCAATTATATGATGGGACAGTGTAGAGGGAGTTTACTCTGTAGCTAACCCATGCTGTACCTGCCCTGGGAGTGTTTGATGGGACAGTGTAGAGGGAGCTTTACTCTGTATCTAACCCGTGCTGTACCTGCCCTGGGAGTGTTTGATGGGACAGTGTAGAGGGAGCTTTACTCTGTATCTAACCCCGTGCTGTACCTGCCCTGGGAGTGTTTGATGAGACAGTGTAGAGGGAGCTTTACTCTGTATCTAACCCATGATGTACCTGCCCTGGGAGTGTTTGATGGGACAGTGTAAAGGGAGCTTTACTCTGTATCTAACCCGTGCTGTACCTGCCCTGGGAGTGTTTGATGGGGACAGTGTAGAGGGAGCTTTACTCTGTATCTAACCCGTGCTGTACCTGCCCTGGGAGTGTTTGATGGGGACAGTGTAGAGGGAGCTTTACTCTGGATCTAACCCGTGCTGTACCTTCCCTGGGAGTGTTTGATGGGGACAGTGTAGAGGGAGCTTTACTCTGTATCTAACCCGTGCTGTACCTGTCCTGGGAGTGTTTGATGGGACAGTTTAGAGGGAGCTTTACTCTGTATCTAACCTGTGCTGTACCTGCCCCGGGAGTGTTTGATGGGACAGTGTAGAGGGAGTTTTACTCTGTATCTAACCCATGCTGTACTTGCCCTGGGAGTATTTAATTGACAGTGTAGAGGGAGCTTTACTCTGTATCTAACCAGTGCTGTACCTGCCCTGGGAGTGTTTGATGGGACAGTGTAGAGGGAGCTTTACTCTGTATCTAACCCGTGCTGTACCTGTCCTGGGAGTGTTTGATGGGACAGTGTAGAGGGAGCTTTACTCTGTATCTAACCCATGCTGTACCTGCCCTGGGAGTGTTCGATGGGACAGTGTAGAGGGAGCTTTACTCTGTATCTAACCCGTGCGGTACCTGCCCTGGGAGTGTTTGATGGGGCAGTGTAGAGGGAGCTTTACTCTGTATCTAACCTGTGCTGTACCTGCCCTGGGAGTGTTTGATGGGACAGTGTAGAGGGAGCTTTACTCTGTATCTAACCTGTGCTGTACCTGCCCTGGGAGTGTTTGATGGGACAGTATAGAGGGAGCTTTACTCTGTATCTAACCTGTGCTGTACCTGCCCTGGGAGTGTTTGATCGGACAGTGTAGAGGGAGCTTTACTCTGCATCTAACCCATGATGTACCTGCCCTGGGAGTGTTTGATGGGACAGTGTAGAGGGAGCTTTACTCTGTATCTAACCTGTGCTGTACCTGCCCTGAGAGTGTTTGATGGGACAGTGTAGAGGGAGCTTTACTCTGTATCTAACCCCGTGCTGTACCTGCCCTGGGAGTGTTTGATGGGACAGTGTAGAGGGAGCTTTACTCTGTATCTAACCCGTGCTGTACCTGCCCTGGGAGTGTTTGATGGGACAGTGTAGAGGGAGCTTTACTCTGTATCTAACCCGTGCTGTACCTGCCCTGGGAGTGTTTGATGGGACAGTGTAGAGGGAGCTTTACTCTGTATCTAACCCGTGCTGTACCTGCCCTGGGAGTGTTTGATGGGACAGTGTAGAGGGAGCTTTACTCTGTATCTAACGTGTGCTGTACCTGCCCTGGGAGTGTTTGATCAGACAGTGTAGAGGGAGCCTTACTCTGTATCTAACCTGTGCTGTACCTGCCCTGGGAGTGTTTGATCGGACAGTGTAGAGGGAGCTTTACTCTGTATCTAACCCATGCTGTACCTGCCCTGGGAGTGTTTGATCGGACAGTGTAGAGGGAGCTTTACTCTGTATCTAACCCGTGCTGTACCTGCCCTGGGAGTGTTTGATCGGACAGTGTAGAGGGAGCTTTACTCTGTATCTAACCCGTGCTGTACCTGCCAAGACCATCTACGGCCCAAGCACCCAAGGGCCTATCCCACTGAGAGCTAAGAACAATGAGGTGCTCATCAAGGACAGAGAAGCAGTCAATGCCCGCTGGAAGGAGCACTTCGGAGATCTCCTCAACCAAGCCTCCGTCTTCGACATGAGTGTCCTTGACTCCATCCCACAGCATGCTATCTGCCGCTATCTCGGCACAATCCCAGCCCAGCATGAGGTTGAAAAGGCCATCCGACAGCTGAAAAATAACAAGGCTTCCGGAGCTGATGAAATCCCCGCCGAAGTACTAAAGCATGGTGGAGAAGTACTCTTGGCACGAATCCATCATCTTATCTCCCTTATCTGGAATGAGGAGAGCATGCCAGTGGATTTCAGAGACACCGTAATCGTGACAATCTTCAAGAAAGGAGACAAGTCTAATAGCAGTAATTACAGAGGAGTTTCCCTGCTGTCTGCCACAGGAAAAGTCATCGCAAGAATCCTGCTCAATCGTCTCCTCCCAGAGTCACAATGCGGATTCCGCCAACTAAGAGGCAAAATAGACATGATTTTTACTGTGCGACAAATCCAAGAAAAATGTATGGAGCAGCATCAACCTCTGTACATGGCCTTTTGTGACCTCACAAAGGCCTTCGACTCTGTCAACTGAGAGGGATTATGGAAGTAACCGTCTCGAATTTGGCGGATCTCAAAAATTTGTTACCATCCTCCGTCTGCTCCATGACATGCAAGCCGTGATCTTTACTAACGGATCCATCACAGACTCAATACTAATGAAGTCAGGGGTCAAGCAAGGCTGTGACATTGCACCAACGCGCTTCTCAATCTTTCTCGCTGCAATACTTCCTCTCACCTCCAACAAGCTTCTCGCCGGAGTGGAGCTAATCTACAGGGCGAACGGGAAATTGTTCAATCTCCGTCGCATTCAGTCCAGAACCAAGCTTGTCCAAGCCTCTGTTATTGAATTACAGTATGCAGATGAGTCTTGTGTTTGTGCACACTCGGAGGCTAAACTCCAAACCATCGGTGACTCCTTCACTGAAGCGTACGAGAGACTGGTCCTTACATTAAACATCCGAAAGACAAAGGTTCTTTACCAATCTGTCCCCGCCGCACAACACTGCCCCCCGACTATCAAAATCCATGACCAGACCTTGGACAGTGTGGACCGCTTTCCACACCTTGGGAGCCTTCTGTCAGTGAGGGCGGACATCGATGACGAAGTCCAACACTGCCTTCAGTGTGTCAGTGCAGCCTTCGGCCACCTGAGGAAAAGAGTGTTTGAAGACCAAGACCTCAAACCCGGCACCAAGCTCATGGTCAACAGAGCAGCAGTGATACCCGCCCTCCTGTATACTCCAGAGACATGGACAACCTAAAGTAAGCACCTCAAAGCACTGGAGAAGTATCTAACCCGTGCAGTACCTGCCCTGGGAGTGTTTGATGGGACAGTGTAGAGGGAGCTTTACTCTGTATCTAACCCGTGCTGAACCTTCCCTGGGAGTGTTTGATGGGACAGTGTAGCGGGAGCTTTACTCTGTATCTAACCCGTGCAGTACCTGCCCTGGGAGTGTTTGATGGGACAGTGTAGAGGGAGCTTTACTCTGTATCTAACCCGTGCTGTACCTGCCCTGGGAGTGTTTGATGGGACAGTGTAGAGGGAGCTTTACTCTGTATCTAACCCGTGCTGTACCTGCCCTGGGAGTGTTTGATGGGACAGTGTAGAGGGAGCTTTACTCTGTATCTAACCCGTGCTGTACCTGCCCTGGGAGTGTTTGATGGGACAGTGTAGAGGGAGCTTTACTCTGTATCTAACCCGTGCTGAACCTTCCCTGGGAGTGTTTGATGGGACAGTGTAGAGGAAGCTTTACTCTGTATCTAACCCCGTGCTGAACCTTCCCTGGGAGTGTTTGATGGGACAGTGTAGAGGGAGCTTTGTTCTGTATCTAACCCGTGCTGTACCTGCCCTGGGAGTGTTTGATGGGACAGTGTAGAGGGAGCTTTACTCTGTATCTAACCCGTGTTGTAAATGCTGCTGATTTTGAATCACGTCGGGATTAATTTAAGTTGCCCATTAGTCTGTGCCGTGTTCTCTCTTGGCTCGGAGCTCTACTGAGAAAGAAAGTGTGCGGTGGCATTCACTGTCCGACACACAGTTTATAAGAGCAGGGCCTGGCTAGGGTATGCTGCGGCAGGGTCTTGGAACAATAAATCACCCAGCCCTGTGGAGCTCTCTCTTACCAAACCTGCGGGACTGGTTTGGGAAGTTTAAGATTGCAGCTTCCTCTCTCTCGCTCTGTCTCTCTGTGAATTATTAGTAGGTCCCCGGGGCCACAGAGAAGCATGAATGAAAATGTCCTTACCCGATTGACTGTTCGCCACTGATTCAGTAAGCGGGAGTGCTTGTGTTCCTACCTCCCCAGGACTCCATTCCAGTCTGTCGCCCGCTGCCCTGCTGGATCCTGCAACAGTTTCCCACAGCTCGCCCAGGCAAGCGTAACCCTTCGCTCCACTCCCGTTCAGTCTTGGTTTACTCTGCCTCTGGGCGATTTGTATCGGAGCCGAATCCAGCTGCCAGCTTTAACCCTTCGAGGGCGCAGAGGTGAGGTCACTTGACTCACGGTTTACTCTGGGAGTGAAAGCATTTGATCCCCGACACACTGGAGGTAGGAGTTTGACTGCTCCAGTCAGTGGTTTCAGGGACATTTCTGATCCAACCCCCGTGGGCGGGATTTGTCAAAGTACCAGGATGGGGAGTGGCAGATCCCAGTCGACATTCAGGCACCTGTACACTGCCAGCTTTGGCTCAGTGAGTCGCACTCTCGCGTCTGAGGCAGCAAGTCGTGGGTTCAAATTCCACTCGAGACTCAAGCACAATACCCAGGCTGACACTCCCAGTGTGGTACTGAGGCAGCGCTGCACTGTCGGAGAGGCAGTACTGAGGGAGCGTGGCACTGTCGGAGAGGCAGTGCTGAGGGAGCGTGGCACTGTCGGAGAGGCAGTACTGAGGGAGCGTGGCACTGTCGGAGAGGCAGTACTGAGGGAGCGTGGCACTGTCGGAGAGGCAGTACTGAGGGAGCGTGGCACTGTCGGAGAGGCAGTACTGAGGGAGCGTGGCACTGTCGGAGAGGCAGTACTGAGGGAGCGTGGCACTGTCGGAGAGGCAGTGCTGAGGGAGCGTGGCACTGTCGGAGAGGCAGTACTGAGGGAGCGTGGCACTGTCGGAGAGGCAGTACTGAGGGAGCGTGGCACTGTCGGAGGGGCAGTACTGAGGGAGCGTGGCACTGTCGGAGAGGCAGTACTGAGGGAGCGTGGCACTGTCGGAGAGGCAGTACTGAGGGAGCGTGGCACTGTCGGAGGGGCAGTACTGAGGGAGCGTGGCACTGTCGGAGGGGCAGTACTGAGGGAGCGTGGCACTGTCGGAGAGGCAGTACTGAGGGAGCGTGGCACTGTCGGAGGGGCAGTACTGAGGGAGCGTGGCACTGTCGGAGGGGCAGTACTGAGGGAGCGTGGCACTGTCGGAGAGGCAGTACTGAGGGAGCGTGGCACTGTCGGAGGGGCAGTACTGAGGGAGCGTGGCATGTCGGAGAGGCAGTACTGAGGAAGTGCTGCACTGTCGGAGGGAAGTGCTGCACTGTCGGAGGGGCAATACTGAGGGAGTGCTGCACTGTCGGAGGGGCAGTACTGAGGAAGTGCTGCACTGTCGGAGGGAAGTGCTGCACTGTCGGAGGGGCAGTACTGAGGGAGCACCGCACTGTCGGAGGGGCAGTACTGAGGCAGCGCTGCACTGTCGGAGAGGCAGTACTGAGGGAGCGCTGCACTGTCGGGGGGGCAGTACTGAGGGAGCACTGCACTGTCAGAGAGGCAGTACTGAGGGAGCGCTGCACTGTCGGAGGGGCAGTACTGAGGGAGTGCTGCACTGTCGGAGCATCAGTACTGAGGGAGCGCTGCACTGTCGGAGGGGCAATACTGAGGGAGCGCCCCGCTGTCGGAGAGGCAGTACTGAGGGAGTGCTGCACTGTCTGAGGTGCTGTCTTTCAGATGAGACATTAAACCAAGGCCCCGTCTGCCCTTTCAAGTGGACGTAAAAGATTCCACGGCACTAATTCAAAGCAGAGCAGGGGAGTTCTCCTCGGTGTCCTGGGGCCAATATTGAACCCTCAACTAACATCACTGAATACAGTTAATTTACCTCTTGCTGTTTGTGGGCGCAAATTGGCTGCTGCCAGCTAGAGCTGTCGCCATCGAGGGAGGCTCCTCACTGGGAAGCAGAGGCCTTGCTCCATTTACCCTTCGTCACTGTCCCGTTTAACACAAGCCTCCCCTTGTGGAAGGTTTCGGTCCTCACCTCCAGCAGTGTGAGCTCCTGTCCGCTCAGGCTCGCCTCCAGGGTTTCCGACCTCCGCTTTGCCCGATCTGCCATCTGCGTGCCGCACTCGGTTAGATCGTCCCACAGGCTGAGAGCGCGCTTCAGACTGGAGCCGTAACTGTCCAGCCTCTCTGTCACCTGCCGGAAGACATAGGCTCAGGATGGAGTCTCCAAACCAGATCCTGTACCTACAAGGGACAACTCTGGGGCAGGCCTCGCCCGCTGCCACCTTGATCCCGGGCTTCAGTTTCCCGACGGGTGACGCTCGCTGCCGGAGCTGCGATTTTGGCACAATTCTTGCTGCAATTACTGGGTCACATCCCCTCCTCCCGCTCCCAGACGGTATTTCTAACACTGGCAGTGAGTGGGAGGATAGGCCGTTTTATAACAATATAAGGCTATTACCAACAAAGTGTGACAGGGAACGTGTTACAGGAAGTAAGTGTGACACCTACAGGAAGTCTATGCTATAGGCAAGATATTTAATTAGGTCGTTAAAATTATGAAGACGTAGAGAAGGTGTTTCCACTTGTGGGGAAGTCCAGAACTAGGGGCCATCAATATAAGATAGTCACTAATAAATCCAATAAGGAATTCAGGAGAAACTTCTTTACTCAGAGAGTAATTTAAGGGGAAACTAGATAAACACGAGGGAGAAAAGAATAGGAGGTTCTGCTGATGGGGTGAGATGAAGAGGGGTGGGAGGAGGCTCGTGTGGAGCATAAACACTGGCATAGAAGGGTTGGGCTGAATGGCCTGTTTCTGTGCTGTAAGCACTATGTAATTCTATCACTAGTTGATTTCCCACGGTTTTGCACACACACAGCGGTTGATTTTAACTTTCCCTGCTGCCTGGTGAATATCAGGCGGGCGAAGGGGAGAACAAGTAAAACAGAACCGGGCAGGGCGGGTGGGGGGGCACTCACTCACTCACTCCATTACCGCCCCGACCTGACCGACTGCAATTTTGAATTCGCCGCTCCCAGCTGGCACTGGGGATTCTTTAAATATGCAGATGACATCATTGGGGCCCAATCTGCTATTTTAGCCTGAGGCCTAGGTACTGGCTCCCTCACCAGGCCAAACCTGCCGGGAACAGGAGGCAGGGGAGGTAAGCTTTTACATTTTTTTTTTAGTTTCCTTATGAGGCCAGAATGAGCAGGAGACCCCCGCTCCCCACCCCCCTCCAGACCAGGGGGGTGGGGGGGGGAATTGGAGGCCTGGGGGGTGGGGGGGGAATCGGAGGCCTGGGGGGTGGGGGGGGAATCGGAGGTCTGGGGTGGGGGGGTGGAATCGGAGGTCTGGGGGGTGGGGGGGAATCGGAGGTCTGGTGGGCGGGTGGGTGGGGGGGTTAGGCAGGGACCCTGGATCCAGGGGGTAAGTGTAAAGGCGCTTTCCTCCTGGATCCTGCAGTCCTTGCCTTGCATGAGCTGGCGGGTTTCACGAGACTTGCAAAACCCAACCAGCTAAAGTTAAATACAATATGGAGGTTAAAGCAGAGGCTATCAGCCTCATTATAATATTTAAATAGACAACCCGCCTCCTGGCAGCGGATTGGCTGCCCACGCCGGTCCCACCTCCATTAAAACTGGAAGTGGGCGGGTTGGAGGCGGGCTCTGGTCAGGATTCAGATTTTTAACACTTGAACTACCCACACGCCCCCAACCCACCTGATTTTTGGGTTAAAATTTCCCCCTTTGTGGTTGATTCTTAACTGGGGATGGGCAATAAATGTCGACTGACAGCAACACCCACATCCTGAGAACCAATATATAAAGACCTAAATCCACTGTGGAACTCGAGCTCCTTCTCTTCGATGGGAGGTGGGTGGATGGGAGGTGGGTGGATGGACGATGGGTGGATGGGGGGTGGGTGAATGGGAGGTGGGTGGATGGACGATGGGTGGATGGGGGGTGGGTGGATGGGGGGTGGGTGGATGGGGGGTGGGTGGATGGGGGGTGGGTGGATGGGAGGTGGGTGGATGGGAGGTGGGTGGATGAGAGGTGGGTGGATGGGGGGTGGGTGGATGGGGGGTGGGTGGATGGGGGGTGGGTGGATGGGAGGTGGGTGGATGGGAGGTGGGTGGATGGGAGGTGGGTGGATGGGAGGTGGGTGGATGGGAGGTGGGTGGATGGGAGGTGGGTGGATGGGAGGTGGGTGGATGGACGATGGGTGGATGGGGGGTGGGTGGATGGGAGGTGGGTGGATGGACGATGGGTGGATGGGGGGTGGGTGGATGGGGGTGGGTGGATGGGAGGTGGGTGGATGGACGATGGGTGGATGGGGGGTGGGTGGATGGGGGTGGGTGGATGGGGGTTGGGTGGATGGGGGGTGGGTGGATGGACGATGGGTGGATGGGGGGTGGGTGGATGGGAGGTGGGTGGATGGGAGGTGGGTGGATGGGAGGTGGGTGGATGGGAGGTGGGTGGATGGGAGGTGGGTGGATGGGAGGTGGGTGGATGGGGTGTAGGAGATAAACTGGGCAGATAGGGAGTTCCATTGTTAAAATTCCATGAAGGAAGATTTCAGCACAGATCTGAATAGCTTTGGCAGAATTCCAGCTTCCACCTGCAGTAACTCACATCCAGCCATTGGTCCAGCAGCCCATCGGCTTCACTCTGGAACGGCACGGATCCGCCGTCCATTATCTTCCTCAGCTCCGACTGAAGATGGCGACAGATGTTTCGCAAATCATCCATTTTCTCCTGCTGGGTGTTGAACTCTAGTTTGACTTCATCAATCTGCAGCAGAATTAATAAAATGCCCACATTGAGCCTTGAGTCATGATGTGTGTTAATAACACGGTCTTCCAATGGAAGGTTGGCACGGGGAGGGTCCAGCGGTTCACAGGAAACACAAATAACCAAGTAAAGTCACGAGATCCAAAAAGACCATTTGGCAATCATCCCTCTACTACACTAACCCATCACAGCCCCTCCCTCTGGTACACTAACCCATCGCAGCCCCTCCCTCTACTACACTAACCCATCGCAGCCCCTCCCTCTGGTACACTAACCCATCGCAGCCCCTCCCTCTACTGCACTAACCCATCGCAGCCCCTCCCTCTACTACACTAACCCATCGCAGCCCCTCCCTCTGGTACACTAACCCTCCATCGAAGCCCCCCCTCTGGTACACTAACCCATCGAAGCCCCTCCCTCTGGTACACTAACTCTCCATCGAAGCCCTTCCCTCTGGTACACTAACCCATCGAAGCCCCTCCCTCTGGTACACTAACCATTCGAAGCCCCTCCCTCTGGTACACTAACCCATCGAAACCCCTCCCTCTGGTACACTAACCCATCAAAGCCCCTCCCTCTGGTACACTAACCCATCGAAGCCCCTCCCTCTGGTACACTAACCCATCGAAACCCCTCCCTCTGGTACACTAACCCATCAAAGCCCCTCCCTCTGGTACACTAACCATTCGAAGCCCCTCCCTCTGGTACACTAACCCATCGAAGCCCCTCCCTCTGGTACACTAACCCATAGAAGCCCCTCCCTCTGGTACACTAACCCTCCATCGAAGCCCCTCCCTCTGGTACTCTAACTCTCCATCGAAGCCCCTCCCTCTGGTACACTATCCCATCGAAGCCCCTCCCTCTGGTACACTATCCCATCGAAGCCCCTCCCTCTGGTACACTAACCCATCGAAGCACCTCACTCTGGTACACTAACCCATCGAAGCCCCTCCCTCTGGTACACTAACCCATCGAAGCTCCTCCCTCTGATACACTAACCCATCGAAGCCCCTCCCTCTGGTACACAAACTTTCCCATCGAAGCCCCTCCCTCTGGTACACTAACTCTCCATCGAAGCCCCTCCCTCTGGTACACTAACCCATCGAAGCCCCTCACTCTGGTACACTAACCCATCGAAGCCCCTCCCTCTGGTACACTAACCCATCGAAGCCCCTCCCTCTGATACACTAACCCATCGAAGCCCCTCCCTCTGGTACACAAACTTTCCCATCGAAGCCCCTCCCTCTGGTACACTAACTCTCCATCGAAGCCCCTCCCTCTGGTACACTAACGCACCAAAGCCCCTCCCTCAGGTACACTAACACTCCCATCGAAGCCCCTCCCTCTGGTACACTAACTCTCCATCGAATCCCCTCCCTCTGGTACACTAACCCTCCATCGAAGCCCCTCCCTCTGGTACACTAACCCATCAAAGCCCCTCCCTCTGGTACACTAACCCATCGAAGCCCCTCCCTCTGGTACACCAACCCATCGAAGCCCCTCCCTCTGGTACACAAACCCATCAAAGCCCCTCCCCCTGGTACACTAACCCATCAAAGCCCCTCCTTCTGGTACACTAACCCATTGAAACCCCTCCCTCTGGTACACTAACCCATCGAAGCCCCTCCCTCTGGTACACGAACCCTCCCATTGAAGCTCCTCCCTCTGGTACACTAACCCATCGAAGCCCCTCCCTCTGGTATATTAGAACAAAATACCGTGGATGCTGGAAATCTGAAATAAAAACAGAAAATGCTGGAATACTCAGCAGGTCCGGCAGCATCTGTGGTGAGAGAAACAGAGTTAATGTTTCTAGCCAATGACTGTTCTGACGAAAGCTCATCGAGCTGAAACGTGAACTCTGTTCCTCTCTCCACAGTTGCTGCCGGTCCTGCTGAGTATTTCCAGCTTTTTCTGTTTTTACTTCTGGCACAATAACTCAGCCACCTTTTCCAATCCCAATGCTCTGACAGACACTTACATTACTCATTAGTCTCTGTAACTTTTCTTTCCCCATGTAAGCTGAGCGTTCAGGAATAACATCCTCTCCTTTCTGTATCGTGGATGTGAGATCCTTTTTGTAGTTTTGAAACTCCCTCAGGAAGGCCACGAACACACAGCATTGGTCCTGCCTGAGCAAATAGAAAAGCACAGAATGTGATCACAGAGGAATGAAGGTCTATCATACAGGCAGCAAAGTCTTTCATAGGGAGAGGGAAGGCCAGCATAGAGGAATGGCTATGATACAGGTAAGGTAGGATCTGATAGAGGAATGGTGCAATGAACTCCCCAAAGCCCTGTATCAAACCCAAACTAATCCCACTGCCCCGCTCTCTCCCCACAGCCCTGTATCAATCCCAAACAAATCCCACTGCCCCGCTCTCTCCCCACAGCCCTGTATCAATCCCAAACAAATCCCACTGCCCTGCACTCTCCCCATAGCCCTTTATCAATCTCAAACTAATCCCACTGCCCCGCTCTCTCCCCATAGCCCTGTATCAATCCCAAACTAATCCCACTGCCCCGCTCTCTTCCCACAGCCCTATATCAATCCCAAACTAATCCCACTGCCCCGCTCTCTCACCATAGCCCTATATCAATCCCAAACTAATCCCAATGCCCCGCTCTCTCCCCACGGCCCTGTATCAATCCCAAACAAATCCCACTGCCCCGCTCTCTCCCCACAGCCCTGTATCAATCCCAAACAAATCCCACTGCCCTGCTCTCTCCCCATAGCCCTTTATCAATCTCAAACTAATCCCACTGCCCCGCTCTCTCCCCATAGCCCTGTATCAATCCCAAACTATTCCCACTGCCCCGCTCTCCCCCCACAACCCTGTATCAATCCCAAACTAATCCCACTGACCCACTCTCTCCCCATAGCCCTGTATCAACCCCAAACTAATCCCACTGCCCCGCTCTCCCCATAGCCCTGTATCAATCCCAAACTAATCCCACTGCCCTGCTGTCCCCATAGCCCTGTATCAATCCCAAACTAATCCCACTGCCCCGCTCTCCCTATAGCCCTGTATCAATCCCAAACTAATCCCACTGCCCCACTCTCTCCCCATAGCCCTGTATCAATCCCAAACTAATCCCACTACCCCACTCTCTCCCCATAGCCCTTAATCAATCCCAAACTAATTCCACTGCCCCGCTCTCCCCATAGCCCTGCATCAATCACAAACTAATCCCAAGGCCCCGCTCACTCCCTATAGCCCTGTATCAAACCCAAGCTAATCCCACTGCCCCGCTCTCTCCCCATAGCCCTGTATCAATCCCAAGCTAATCTCACTGTCCCGCTCTCTCCCCATAGCCCTGTATCAATCCCAAACTAATTCCACTGCCCCGCTCTCCCCATAGCCCTGTATCAATCCCAAACTAATCCCACGGCCCCACTCTCTCCCCATAGCCCTGTATCAATCCCAAACTAATCCCCCTGCCCCGCTCTCTCCCCATAGCCCTGTATCAATCCCAAACTAATCCCACTGCACCGCTCTCCCCATAGCCCTGTATCAATCCCAAACTAATCCCACGGCCCCACTCTCTCCCCATAGCCCTGTATCAATCCCAAACTAATCCCACTGCCCTGCTCTCCCCATAGCCCTGTATCAATCTCAAACTAATCCCACGGCCCCACTCTCTCCCCATAGCCCTGTATCAATCCATAACTAATCCCACTGCCCCGCTCTCCCCATAGCCCTGTATCAATCCCAAACTAATCCCACTGCCCTGCTCTCCCCATAGCCCTGTATCAATCCCAAACTAATCCCACGGCCCTGCTCTCTCCCCATAGCCCTGTATCAATCCCAAACTAATCCCACTGCCCCGCTCTCTCCCCATAGCCCTGTATCAATCCCAAACTAATCCCACTGCCCGCTCTCTCCCCATAGCCCTGTATCAATCCCAAACTAATCCCACTGCCCTGCTCTCCCCATAGCCCTGTATCAATCCCAAACTAATCCCACGGCCCCACTCTCTCCCCATAGCCCTGTATCAATCCCAAACTAATCCCACTGCCCCGCTCTCTCCCCATAGCCCTGTATCAATCCCAAACAAATCCCACTGCCCTGCTCTCTCCCCATAGCCCTTTATCAATCTCAAACTAATCCCACTGCCCCGCTCTCTCCCCATAGCCCTGTATCAATCCCAAACTATTCCCACTGCCCCGCTCTCCCCCCACAACCCTGTATCAATCCCAAACTAATCCCACTGACCCACTCTCTCCCCATAGCCCTGTATCAATCCCCAAACTGATCCCACTGCCCCGCTCCCTCCTCATAGCCCTGTATCAATCACAAACTAATCACACTGCCCTGCTCTCTCCCCATAGCCCTGTATCAATCCCCAAACAAATCCCACTGCCCTGCTCTCTCCCCATAGCCCTTTATCAATCTCAAACTAATCCCACTGCCCCGCTCTCCCCACAGCCCTGTACCAACCCCAACTAATCCCAATGCCCTGCTCTCTCCCCATAGCCCTGTATCAATCCCAAACTAATCCCACTGCCCCGCTCTCTCCCCATAGCCCTGTATCAATCCCAAACTAATCCCACTGCCCCGCTCTCTCCCCATAGCCCTGTATCAATTCCAAAGTAATTCCACTGCCCCGCTCTCCCCATAGCCCTGTATCAATCGCAAACTAATCCCACTGCCCCGCTCTCTCCCCATAGCCCTGTATCAATCCCAAACTAATCCCACTGCGCCACTCTCCCCATAGCTCTGTATCAATCCCAAACTAATCCCACTGCCCCGCTCTGTCCCCATAGCTCTGTATCAATCCCCAAACTAATCCCACTGCCCTGCTCTCTCCCCATAGCCCTGTATCAATCACAAACCAATCAGAGTGCCCCGCTCCCTCCCCATAGCCCTGTATCAATCCCAAACTAATCCCACTGCCCCGCTCTCTCCCCATAGCCCTGTATCAATCCCAAACTAATCCCACTGCGCCACTCTCTCCCCATAGCTCTGTATCAATCCCAAACGAATCCCACTGCCCCGCTCTCTCCCCATAGCCCTGTATCAATCCCAAACAAATCCCACTGCCCTGCTCTCCCCCCACAGCCCTGTACCAATCCCAAACTAATCCCACTGTCCTGCTCTCTCCCCGTAGCCCTGTATCAATTCCAAACTAATCCCACTGCCCCGCTCTCTCCCCATTGCCCTGTATCAATCCCAAACTAATTCCACTGCCCCGCTCCCTCCCCACCGCCCTGTTTCAATCCCAAACTAATCCCACTGTCCCGCTCTCTCCCCATAGCCCTGTATCAATCCCAAACTAATCCCACTGCCCCACTCTCTCCCCACAGCCCTGTATCAATCACAAACTAATCCCACAGCCCCGCTCTCTCCCCATAGCCCTGTATCAATCCCAAACTAATCCCACGGCCCCGCTCTCTCCCCATAGCCCTGTATCAATCCCAAACTAATCCCACAGCCCCACTCTCTGCCCATAGCCTTCTATCAATCCCAAACTAATCCCAAAGCCCCGCTCTCTCCCCATAGCCCTGTATCAATCCCAAACTAATCCCACAGCCGCGCTCTCTCCCCATAGCCCTGTATCAATCCCAAACTAATCCCACAGCCCCGCTCTCTCCCCATAACCCTGTATCAATCCCAAACTAATCCCACTGCCCCGCTCTCACCCCATAATCCTGTATCAATCCCAAACTAATCCCACTGCCCCGCTCACTCCCCACAGCCCTGTTTCAATCCCAAACTAATCCCACTGCCCCGCTCTCTCCCCATAGCCCTGTATCAATCCCACACTAATCCCACTGCCCTGCACTCTCCCCATACCTCTGTATCAATCCCAAACTAATCCCACGGCCCCACTCTCTCCCCATAGCCCTGTATCAATCACAAACTAATTCCACTGCCCCGCTCTCTCCCCACAGCCCTGTATCAATCCCACACTAATCCCACTGCCCTGCACTCTCCCCATTGCTCTGTATCAATCCCAAACTAATCCCACGGCCCCGCTCTCTCCCCACAGCCCTGTATCAATTCCCAAACTAATTCCACTGCCCCACTCGCCCCACAACCCTGTATCAATCCCAAACTAATCCCACTGTCCCACTCTCTCCGCATTGCCCTGTATCAATCCCAAACTAATTCCACTGCCCCGCTCTCTCCCCACAGCCCTGTTTCAATGCCAAACTAATCCCACTGTTCCGCTCTCTCCCCACAGCCCTGTTTCAATCCCAAACTAATCCCACTGCCCTGCTCTCTCCCCATAGCCCTGTATCAATCCCACACTAATCCCACTGCCCTGCACTCTCCCCATAGCCCTCAATCAATCACAAACTAATCCCACAGCCCGGCTCTCTCCCCATAGCCCTGTATCAATCCCAAACTAATCCCACGGCCCCGCTCTCTCCCCATAGCCCTGTATCAACCCCAAACTAATCCCACAGCCCCACTCTCTCCCCATAGCCCTGTATCAATCCCAAACTAATCCCACTGCCCCGCTCTGTCCCCATAGCTCTGTATCAATCCCCAAACTAATCCCACTGCCCTGCTCTCTCCCCATAGCCCTGTATCAATCACAAACCAATCAGAGTGCCACGCTCCCTCCCCATAGCCCTGTATCAATCCCAAACTAATCCCACTGCCCCGCTCTCTCCCCATAGCCCTGTATCAATCCCAAACTAATCCCACTGCGCCACTCTCTCCCCATAGCTCTGTATCAATCCCAAACGAATCCCACTGCCCCGCTCTCTCCCCATAGCCCTGTATCAATCCCAAACAAATCCCACTGCCCTGCTCTCCCCCCACAGCCCTGTACCAATCCCAAACTAATCCCACTGTCCTGCTCTCTCCCCGTAGCCCTGTATCAATTCCAAACTAATCCCACTGCCCCGCTCTCTCCCCATTGCCCTGTATCAATCCCAAACTAATTCCACTGCCCCGCTCCCTCCCCACCGCCCTGTTTCAATCCCAAACTAATCCCACTGTCCCGCTCTCTCCCCATAGCCCTGTATCAATCCCAAACTAATCCCACTGCCCCACTCTCTCCCCACAGCCCTGTATCAATCACAAACTAATCCCACAGCCCCGCTCTCTCCCCATAGCCCTGTATCAATCCCAAACTAATCCCACGGCCCCGCTCTCTCCCCATAGCCCTGTATCAATCCCAAACTAATCCCACAGCCCCACTCTCTGCCCATAGCCTTCTATCAATCCCAAACTAATCCCAAAGCCCCGCTCTCTCCCCATAGCCCTGTATCAATCCCAAACTAATCCCACAGCCGCGCTCTCTCCCCATAGCCCTGTATCAATCCCAAACTAATCCCACAGCCCCGCTCTCTCCCCATAACCCTGTATCAATCCCAAACTAATCCCACTGCCCCGCTCTCACCCCATAATCCTGTATCAATCCCAAACTAATCCCACTGCCCCGCTCACTCCCCACAGCCCTGTTTCAATCCCAAACTAATCCCACTGCCCCGCTCTCTCCCCATAGCCCTGTATCAATCCCACACTAATCCCACTGCCCTGCACTCTCCCCATACCTCTGTATCAATCCCAAACTAATCCCACGGCCCCACTCTCTCCCCATAGCCCTGTATCAATCACAAACTAATTCCACTGCCCCGCTCTCTCCCCACAGCCCTGTATCAATCCCACACTAATCCCACTGCCCTGCACTCTCCCCATT
The DNA here is from genome assembly GCF_052327205.1 of Somniosus microcephalus. Lineage (NCBI taxonomy): Eukaryota > Metazoa > Chordata > Chondrichthyes > Squaliformes > Somniosidae > Somniosus > Somniosus microcephalus. The sequence continues at coordinate 7,794,059 of NC_140998.1, read as the reverse complement.
GCTCTGTATCAATCCCAAACTAATCCCACGGCCCCGCTCTCTCCCCACAGCCCTGTATCAATTCCCAAACTAATTCCACTGCCCCACTCGCCCCACAACCCTGTATCAATCCCAAACTAATCCCACTGTCCCACTCTCTCCGCATTGCCCTGTATCAATCCCAAACTAATTCCACTGCCCCGCTCTCTCCCCACAGCCCTGTTTCAATGCCAAACTAATCCCACTGTTCCGCTCTCTCCCCACAGCCCTGTTTCAATCCCAAACTAATCCCACTGCCCTGCTCTCTCCCCATAGCCCTGTATCAATCCCACACTAATCCCACTGCCCTGCACTCTCCCCATAGCCCTCAATCAATCACAAACTAATCCCACAGCCCGGCTCTCTCCCCATAGCCCTGTATCAATCCCAAACTAATCCCACGGCCCCGCTCTCTCCCCATAGCCCTGTATCAACCCCAAACTAATCCCACAGCCCCACTCTCTCCCCATAGCCCTGTATCAATCCCAAACTAATCCCACTGCCCTGCTCTCTCCCCATAGCCCTGTATCAATCCCACACTAATCCCACTGCCCTGCACTCTCCCCATAGCCCTCAATCAATCACAAACTAATCCCACTGCCCCGCTCTCTCCCCATAGCCCTGTATCAATCCCAAACTAATCCCACTGCCCTGCTCTCTCTCCATAGCCCTGTATCAATCCCAAACTAATCCCACTGCCCCGCTCTCTCCCCATAGCCCTGTATCAATGCCAAACTAATCCCACTCTCCCGCTCTCTCCCCACAGCCCTGTTTCAATCCCAAACTAATCCCACTGCTCTGCTCTCTCCCCATAGCCCTGTATCAATCCCACACTAATCCCACTGCCCTGCACTCTCCCCATAGCCCTCAATCAATCACAAACTAATCCCACTGCCCGGCTCTCTCCCCACAGCCCTGTATCAATCCCAAACTAATCCCACTGCCCCGCTCTCTCCCCATAGCCCTGTATCAATCCCAAACTAATCCCACAGCCCCGCTCTCTCCCCATAGCCCTGTATCAACCCCAAACTAATCCCACAGCCCCACTCTCTCCTCATAGCCCTGTATCAATCCCAAACTAATCTCACTGCCCCGCTCTCTCCCCACATCCCTGTATCAATCCCAAACTAATCCCACTGCCCCGCTCTCTCCTCATAGCCCTGTATCAATCTCAAACTAATCCCACAGCCCCACTCTCTCTCCATAGCCCTGTATCAATCCCAAACTAATCCCACGGCTCCACTCTCTGCCCATAGCCTTCTATCAATCCCAAACTAATCCCACAGCCCCGCTCTCTCCCCATAGCCCTGTATCAATCCCAAACTAATCCCACTGCCCCGCTCTCACCCCATAACCCTGTATCAATCCCAAACTAATCCCACTGCCCCGCTCTCTCCCCACAGCCCTGTTTCAATCACAAACTAATCCCACTGCCCCGCTCTCTCCCCATAGCCCTGTATCAATCCCACACTAATCCCACTGCCCTGCACTCTCCCCATAGCTCTGTATCAATCCCAAGCTAATCCCACGGCCCCACTCTCTCCCCATAGCCCTGTATCAATCCCAAACTAATCCCATGGCCCCGCTCTCTCCCCATAGCCCTGTATCAACCCCAAACTAATCCCACTGCCACGCTCTCACCCCATAACCCTGTATCAATCCCAAACTAATCCCACTGCCCCGCTCTCTCCCCATAGCCCTGTATCAATCCCAAACTACTCCCACTGCCCCACTCTCTCCCCATAGCCCTGTATCAATCCCCAAACTAATCCCACTGCCCCACTCTCTCCCCATAGCCCTGTATCAATCCCCAAACTAATCCCACAGCACCGCTCTCTCCCCATAGCCCTGTATCAACCCCAAGCTAATCCCACGGCCCCACTCTGTCCTTGGCTCATTAGTCCCTGTAGATTAGAAGTTTCAGGGATGCTCTAAATGGGACCTTTAAAAATGGTAGAGGGATTTGATAGCTTGAAGCAACGCCTAAATTTTAAAATTCTCATCCTTGATTGCAAATCCCTCCATGGCCTCGCCCCTCCCTATCTCTGTACCCTCCTTCAGCCCTAAAACCCTCCAAGATCGCTGCACTCCTCCAATTCTGGCCTCTTACAGCCTTGGTCCAAACATGGACAAAGGAGCTGAATTCCAGAGGTGAGGTGAGAGTGACTGCCCTTAACATCAAGGCAGCATTTGACCGAGTGTGGCATCAAGGAGCTCGAGTAAAACTGAAGTCAATGGGAATCGGGGGGAAAACGCTCCACTGGCTGGAGTCATACCTAGCAAAAAGGAAGGTGGTTGTGGTGGTTGAAGGTCAATCATCACAGCCCCAGGACCTCACTGCAGGAGTTCCTCAGGGCAGTGTCCTAGGCCCAACCATCTTCAGCTGCTTCATCAATGACCTTCCCTCCATCATAAGGTCAGAAGTGGGGATGTTCGCTGATGACTGTATAGTGCTCAGCGCCATTCACAACTCCTCAGATAATGAAGCAGTCCATGCCCGCATGCAACAAGATCTGGATGATGTTCAGGCTTGGACTGATAAGTGGCAGGTAATATTCGTGCCACAGAAGTGCCAGGCAATGACTATCTCCAACAAGCGAGAGTCTAACCACCTCCCCTTGATATTCAACGGCATTACCATCGCCGAATCCCCCACTACCAACATCCTGGAGGTCACCATTGACCAGAAACTTAACTGGACCAGCCATATAAATACTGTGGCAACAAGAGCAGGTCAGAGGCTAGGTATTCTGTGACGAGTGTCTCACCTCCTGACTCCCCAAAGCCTTTCCACCATCTACAAGGCACAAATAAGGAGTGTGATGGAATACTCTCCACTTGCCTGGATGAGTGCAGCTCCAACAACACTCAAGAAGCTCGAAACCATCCAGGACAAAGCAGCCCGCTTGATTGGCACCCCATCCACCACCTTAAACATTCACTCCCTCCACCACCGGCGCACCGTGGCTGCAGTGTGTACCATCTACAAGATGCACTGCAGCAACTCACCAAGGCTTCTTCGGCAGCACCTCCCAAACCCGCGACCTCTTCCACCTAGAAGGACGAGGGCAGCAGACGCATGGGAACACCACCACCTCCAAGTTCCCCTCCAAGTCACACACCATCCTGACTTGGAAATATATCGGCCGATCCTTCATCGTCACTGGGTCAAAATCCTGGAACTCCCTCCCTAACAGCACTGTGGGAGCACCTTCACCACACGGACTGCAGCGGTTCAAGAAGGCGGCTCACCACCACCTTCACAAGGGCAATTAGGGATGGCCAATAAATGCTGGCCTTGCCAGTGACGCCCACATCCCATAAACAAATTTTTTTTTAAATGTTTTTAAATACAAGTTGTTGTTGTGAAGACGGAGAAGCTATTTCCTCAGGTGGGGGAATCCAGAACAAGGGGGCACAATCTTAATATTAGAGCCAGGTCATTCAGGGGTGAAATCAAGAAAACATTTTTTCACACAAAGGGTAGTGGCAATCTGGAATTCTCTCCCCGAAAGACTGACATCGATAGATTTTTGTTGGGTAAGGGTATCAAGGGATATGGATCAAAGGCGGGTAAATGGAGTAGAGGTACAGATCAGCGAAGATCCAATTGAATAGCGGAACAGGCTCGAGGGGCTGAATGGTCTCCTCCTGTTCCTGTGCACCTGTGTTCCTAAAATCCTTCATCATTTTTTAAATTTCTATCAAATCTCCTGTCAGCCTTCTCTGCTTCAGTGGAAATAATCCCAATATCCCGAGTCTCTCCTCATAAGTGTAGTTTCCCATCCTTGGCTTCATCCTGGCGAATCTACACTGTACGTTTTAATGTCCTTCCTACAATGGGGCCCAAAACTGCACCCCGTACTCTAACTGTAGCTTAATCAATGTTTCATACAAATTCATCATTAATTCTTTACTCATGTGTTCGATGCCCCTATTTATAAATCCCAATGCTGTTGGCCTTTTCTTTATCTACCAGCAGTCACACTTTCAGGGAATGATGTATTCCAGCCCCCTGCTCCTCAACTCCGATCAACTATCTTGGCCCAATTTCTGTGTGGCTCAGTACCAGTCTGAACTGTGCATTCGCCCATTGTGCCACTTGAGTGCAAAGCTCAGAAACATTCAGCCGCTCCCAGTGTTTGGCCTGCTGGCTTCCTGTCTGAGCAATCCAATTTGAGCCCGCTCCGAAGGTCCAGCAAAGACCAGGAGACCGAACCAAACCAGCTCTCCTGACCGAGCGCAAAATAACCCTGCGTTGGGGCAAATTCATAGAATCGTACAGCACAGAAGGAGGCCATTCGGCCCATCAGGCCTGTGCCAGCTCTTTGAAAGAGCTCTCCAATTTGTCCCACTCCCTCGCTCTTTCCCCTTAGCCCTACAAATTTTTCCTTTTCAAGTTTATCCAATTTCCTTTTGAAAGTTACTGTTGAATTTGCTTCCACCGCCCTTTAAAGAGTGTGTTCCAATCGTAAAATCTCGCTGTGGGAAAAAAAAATGTTTCCACATCTCCCCTCTGGATATTTTGCCAATTATCTTCAATCTGTGTCCTCTGGTTACCGACCCTCCTGCCACTGGAAACAGTTTCTCCTTATTTACTCCATCAAAACCCTTCATGATTTTGAACACCTCTATTAAATCTCCCCTTAACCTTCTCTGTTCTAAGGAGAACAATCCCAGCTTCTCCAGTCTCTCCAGATAACTGAAATCCCTCATCCCTGGAACCATTCTGGTAAATCTCTTCTGCACCCTCTCCAAGATCTTGACATCCTTCTTAAAGTGCAGTGCCCACAATGGAATACAATACTCCAGCTGAGGCCTAACCATCGTTTTATAAAGGTTTAGTATATGTTCCTTGCTTTGTACTGTATGCCCCTCTAGTCTGAGCATTCAGGAAGGGAGATAGTTGGAAATGGCTCACTCACCAATCATGGATGTTCCTCTCTGTCTCTTCCCATACTCCCTCTGCTGCGTGAAGCCCTTCTTGCGCTTCTCCTCCGAGCGCTGAGCTCACCCCGATCAGCTGCTCCGTCAGGTCCCTCAGCTCATCCAGCTCTGCCTCTTTCGACTGAAGTTCACTGTTCAGGTCATTCAGAGATCTCAACCTGGGCATCACAGAGTCACAATTAAAATTCAAACAAACGTAATAACCGAACCATGGGGGGGAGCTTTAATGGAGGTGTTCAAAATTATGAAGGGTTTTGATAGAGTAAATAAGGAGAAACTGTTTCCAGTGGCAGGAGGGTCAGTAGCCAGAGGACGCGGATTTAAGGTAATTGGCAAAAGAACCAGAGAGGAGATGAGGAGATTTATTTTTACACAGCGAGTTGTTCTGAACTTGAACGAACTGCCTGAAAGGTGGAAGCAGATTCAAGGGTAACTTTCAAAAGGGAATTGGATAAATACTTGAAGGGGAAAGTTTGCAGGACTATGGGGAGAGAGCGGGGAGTGGGGCTAACTGGGGAGCTCTTTCAAAGAATCGGCACAGGCACAATGGACCGAACGGCTTACTTCTGTGCTGTGTCATTCTATGATTCTAAGGTTAGTCTAAAATTTGTCAAACAATATATTGGGGTTCAATTTATCGTGGAGTGAAAACCATTATAAATCTCCCCTTCTTTTCTCCAGTATAAACCTTCTATGCTTTCATGTAGCTCAGGTACCCAGTCCCTGGTATCAGTTTAGCTCACCAGGACTCCCCGACTGTAATAGGATGACGTGAATTCCAGATGGGAATAAGCACGGCTCGACACCAGCTCACTGTCTCCTCTTGGGACGCCATTAAAAATTTCTGGTCTGTGCCAACATATTGTGAGAGATTATATATTTATTCCACAGCTGTTACCATGTGCCCAAGGGTCGTGTTGACAAAGAGTTACGAGCGGTACAAACCTGCTCTGCACTGCAGGAAGTGTGGCTTCACTTAACCGAATGCCTCCAGCGTTCTTATCGATCCTCCGCAGGTCTCTGATGAGATGGCTTTGCCTTGCGCAGAACGCTTTGTGTAATCCTTCCTGCGCTGTGCGCTCCTGCCTTTCCAGACCCAGCCTGCCACCCTCCGCTTTGCAGCCCAGTGACACAGCAAGATCCCGGCACCAAGTCTTTTCACCCGAACTCCCGTCCTCGAGGCCAATCTTGGCTGCGCTCAACGTTTCGTCCAACTCCAGGGCTCTGTCCTGGAGGGACCTGGCCTCCTCCTCCTCCTCCTCCGACCTTGCTTTACCGGCCACCACCTGCTCCGGGACGCTCCCCCCCTTGGGGTCCACAGTCCGCAGTAACCGCAGAAACCCATCGAGGGCTCCCAGGGCCTCCTCGGCGACCTGCGTCTGCGACCCAATCTCCTGACACCGGCGTGCGTGAGCAAGAGCGACGGCACACACTGCGCAACGATCCCCCGGGTCTAATGTGGTGGTGACCTCGCTCACCCCACTCTGCAGTTCTTCGCAGGATTCAATCAGGGACTTAATCCGAGTTTGAAGATTCTGGTGAATAAATAAAAAACAGAATTAGAATAACTGAGACCGCTAATCCCCCCCGCAGTGCTCACACACCCAAACCCACATATGTATCATGACTGACTGGAAGCCATGAGACAGATGGGCACAGTTGGTAGGCAGGTAAATGGAGTTAGGATACAGATCAGCCATGGTCTAACTGTATGACGGAACAGGTTCGAGGGGCTGAATGGACTCCTCCAATGTTCCCTCTAAATTGTCTTTGTTGTTTATTTCAATGTGAGGTCCGTTTAAATTTCCGCACATGCCCAGTATTTCAAATGGAAGAGCTTGTGAGCGGCCTGCGCGGAGCCTTGCAGATTACTGCGCGGCCGCCCACACTCACAGCTTAGAGGGAACATTGGCCTCTTCCTGTTCCTAGCACTCTCAACTTTGAAGGTCGTGGCTTCAAGCCTGGAAGTTGGATGTTAAATATCCCATTACTCTATCTGAAGAAGAGCAGCATGTTCTCCCAGTGTCCTGGGCCAACATTCCTCCCTGGTGGTCCATCTACCCGACAATGTGAAAACTGCCCAGGTATGTCCTGTCCACAAAAAGCAGGACAAATCCAACCCGGCCAATTACCGCCCCATCAGTCTACTCTCAATCATCAGCAAAGTGATGGAAGGTGTCATCGACAGTGCTATCAAGCGGCACTTACTCACCAATAACATGCTCACTGATGCCCAGTTTGGGTTCCGCCACGACCACATGGCTCCAGACCACGTTACAGCCTTGGTCCAAACAAGGACAAAAGAGCTGAATTCCAGAGGTGAGGCGAGAGTGACTGCCCTTGACATCAAGGCAGCATTTGGCCAAGTTTGGCATCAAGGAGCCCTAGTAAAACTGAAGTCAATGGGAATCGGGATGAAAATGCTCCACCGGCTGGAGTCATACCTAGCACAAAGGAAGATGGTTGTTGGAGGCCAATCATCACAGCCCCAGGACATCACTGCAGGAGTTCCTCAGGGCAGTGTCCTAGGCCCAACCATCTTCAGCTGCTTCATCAATGACCTTCCCTCCATCATAAGGTCAGAAGTGGGGATGTTCACTGATGATTGCACAGTGTTCAGTTCCATTCGCAAATCCTCAGATAATGAAGCAGTCCATGCCCGCATGCAACAAGACCTGGACAACATTCAGACTTGGGCTGATAAGTGGCAGGTAACATTCGCGCCACACAAGTGCTATGTAATGACTATCTCCAAAAAGTGAGAGTCTAACCACCGCCCCTTGACATTCAACGGCATTACCATCGCCGAATCCCCACCATCAACATCCTGGGGGGTCACTTAACTGGACCAGCCACATAAATACTTTTGCTACAAGAACAGGTCAGAGGCTGGGTATTCTGCAGCGAGTGTCTCACCTCCTGACTCCCCAAAGCCTTTTCACCATCTACAAGGCACAAGTAAGGAGTACGATGGAATACTCTCCACTTGCCTGGTTGAGTGCAGCTCCAACAACACTCAAGCAGCCCGACACCACCCAGGACAAAGCAGCCCGCTTGATCGACATTCCATCCACCACCTTAAACATTCACTCCCTCCACCACCGGCGTACCGTGGCTGCAGTGTGTACCATCTACAAGATGCACTGCAGCAACTCGCCAAGGCTTCTTCGACAGTACCTCCCAAACCCGCAACCTCTTCCACCTAGAAGGACAAGGGCAGCAGGCACATGGGAACACCACCACCTCCAAGTTCCCCTCCAAGTAGCGCACCACCCTGACTTGGAACTATATCGCCATTCCTTCATCGTCGCTGGGTCAAAAGGGGACAGCAGGGCAAAGGGTTTTCTTCAAGCATGTTTCCTGTGTGCTCCCCCCAGTCTCTCCCCCCACCGTGAAGTCTCTTTCAGTGGATGGGCGCCTCTAATGGTGCAGGCGCCTTGTGGAATATTTAAATTAGGCGACTCCTCACCCCTGGCAGGGTCAGCAATGAGTGTTTCCCAGCATTGCCAAAAGAACAAGGTGGAAGATGAGGAGAATTTTTTTTTTTGTGCAGCGATCTGGAATGCGCTGCCTGAAAGGGTGGTGGAACCAGATTCAATAGTAACTTTCAAAAGGGAATTACATAGTGAGTAAATTAGTCTCTTCCGCTCCGTTTTACTTGACCACCCCACCAACCACACCGGCCCCCCCACCCAACCACCCACCCCCCATGCACCTGGATTCCACCAGGCGGGGGGGAAAGTTAAAATCAAACGCTGTGTTTGTGCAAAACCGTGGGAAATCAACTAGTATTAGATTACATACAATTACATCGTATTTACAGCACAGAAACGGGCCATTCGGCCCAATTGGTCCATGCTCCACACGAGCCTCCTCCCAGCCTACTTCACCTCACTCTATCAGCATATCCTTCTATTCCTTTACAGAGTGACTGCTGCCAATGAACCAGAAGCTGGTGCCAACGACCGGAGGCTGCGCAGAATCGTTCTGCGCATCCGCAACTACTTAATCAGCTGTCACGATCCAATGACTGGCATTGGGAACAACCAGTTGTTCCAAAACGATCGGTCCTGGAGGCTGCTAGCGAATCAGAACATCGGAGGCCTGACTTCACCACATCAATAGGCTATGTTGATTTGCTCGGTCTTGCATGTTGCCATGGCAAACATAAACATTTTTTTATATATGACCAAAAACATTTTTTATCCCCCCCCCATAATTTCTAATGTAATCTTTCACGGTTTGCAAGGTACCAAGGCCTAGAAATTCACTGGCACCCCGTTTGGGGCGCCAGCCTCGCCAGGGCGCCGGAAGTACCGCCCCGGAAGGAGTCGCGGCCGCCCGCCGCAAATTCAGTTTCAGCGCCCCAGACGGAAGCGCAGCGCTACTCGAGGCGCCCCGCATCCCTTTGGGGCGCTGCAACTGAAAATCGCAGCGCAACGTGCCGCAGCGCCACATGCTGCGGCACGGCGCGCTGCGGTACTGCAGGCCTTCCTCCCCTTCTTAGAGGGGAGGGGCCTGCTGCAGCGCGCTCGAAGCATGCGAGTGCCGGCAAAAGAGCCCGGCACCAAGGAGAAGTGGGACACAGCCGGCACTTCGCTGGGGTGGGGGGGGGTCTCAGGAGGCCGGGGACGGCGGCGCGAAGAGGTGCTGGCAGGTGGCCAGCAAAAAAAATGGCCGCACCGCAGCGCCTCTACCGCTGCAGGTAGGCCCCCCTGAACCGGTCGCAAATTGTGACCGGTGTTAAAACAGGGGGGGCGCTACTAAATGTCACGATCGGGGCGGTAGGCGGGGCGCTGCGCACACCGATGACATCATCGGTAGCGGCGCAGCGCTAACGGCTAGCGCCACCATTAGCATCCCGCTAAATTTAGTGGGAGGCATGGCCAGTGGCGCAAAACCCACTAAGTGCCCTCTTAGGGCACTAACGGGTGGCGCAGGCCACTGAATTTCTAGGCCCAACTCTCTAGCAAGAGGTGAAAGATGTTAACGGAGTGAAACACAAACCACTTTTTTAAAAAGCTGTCAAAATAAAATGAATCCCTTCAGTGCTGCCCTTCCCCAGAATTGTTTTTTATTATAATCAAACACACACAACCAAAAAAACCACTGAAACTGCGCATGCACAGCTACTTCAACCTCGTTGGCAGCAGTCGCCTCTATTCCTTTCTCCCTCATGTGCTTATCTAGCTCCCCTTAAATGTATCTATACTATTCGCCTCAACCACTCCTTGTGGTAGCGAGTTCCACATTCTCACCACTCTCTGGGTAAAGAAGTTGCTCCTAAATTCCCGATTGGATTTATTAGTGACTATCTTATATTGATGGCCCCTAGTTCTGGTCTCCCCCACAAGTGGAAACATCTTCTCTATGTCTACCCTATCGAACCCCTTCATAATCTTAAAGACCTCAGGTCACCCCATCATCCTTCTCTTTTCTAGAGAAAAGAGCCCCAGCCTGTTCAATCTTTCCTGATAGTTATAACCTCTCAGTTCTGGTATCATCCTTGTAAATCCTTTTTGCTCCTTCTCCAATTCCTCTATACCCTTTTTATAATATGAAGACCAGAACTGTGCACAGTAACTCCAAGTGTGGTCTAACCAAGGTTCGATACAAGTTTAACATCACTTCTCTGCTTTTCAATTCTGTCCCTCTAGAAATGAACCCCATTGTTTTTTTTATGGCCTTATTAACCAGCATCGCTACTTTTAGTGATTTGTGTATCTGTTCCCCGAGATATATTGGATATATACTTGAAAAGAAAATTCTGTAGGGCTTGCACTCCTCCAATTCTGGCCCCTTGAGCATTCCCGATTTCCATCGCTCCACCATCGGTGGCCGTGCCTTCAGCTGCCAAAGCCCTACGCTCTAGAATTCCCTCCCGAAACCTCTCTCTCCTCCTTTAAGACGCTCCTTAAAACCTACCTCTTTGACCAAGCTTTTGGTCACCTGTCCTAATATCTCCTTATGTGGCTCGGTGTCAAAATTTGTTTGATAATTGCTCCTGTGAAGCGCCTTGGGACGTTTTACTATGGTAAAGGCGCTGGATAAAGGCAAGTTATTGTTGTTGTACCTTCAGCATCTGCAGGTCTGGCTCATGCTTTAAGCTGAGTCCAGTCAGTATCTTTGGTTCATTCTGAAACTGCAGCAACGAGTTGTGTAATGGAGTAATCTGCTCCTCGACTGTTTCCAGTGCAGTGAGGGCCACTCGCAGGGATTCCTCTCTGTAACAAACACACATAGGATCAACGCGTTAATATTGGCTGTAGACGATTTTCAGGCATCTTTAGTGGCCACCTAAAACTGGCATAAGGCCCCTTGCTAATAAAGGGCCTAGCGCCAGGTTTAGGAGCCATCAGGGAAATTGGCCAGTGCTGGGCCTACTCCGCTCAGGCTTTCCTGGCCTGGATGCAGCCTAGCAAGCAGCCGCCATGAAAAAGGGTAAGTAAATGTTAATTTTTTTTTAATTTTAACGTGGAGCCAGGAGCGCCCCACCGGCCCCACAGAACTCCTGCAGGCCGTGATCACCCCTCCTACCCGCTCCTGCTGTCCTCCTCCCCCACACCTCCCACCTCTCAGGACTTACCTGATGACGCTGCCAGTTAGACCCAAAATTCGACCCTTCTGAAGGGACACACAGCCTGTGGAGGCAGACGGAAACCAGCAAGCTCACCCGGAAAATTTATATGAGGCTCGAGGCCCAATTTCGGGCCAGCCTCAGACCTCCCTGCTCGGGTGGACGCACTATTCTAGCAGTGGCGAGTCTGGGCCCGAAAACAGGCCTCCCCCCGACTAATTTCTACCCCAATGACTCCACAGGAGATGAGAGCTTGTTTTCCTGCTGAGAATGTGAGATCAATGAGCTTACTCTAAAGGAGAGATGGGGCAACGCTGGAAAATAGTGATAGTGCAAAAGAAGGACACACAGAGAGAAGCTAGAAACAGAATGAGAAAGGGGGGGCGACTGAGAAAGGGAGAGAGGAGCGAGGAACAGGGACTGAGAAAGGGAGAGAGGAGCGAGGAACAGGGACTGAGAAAGGGGGAGAGGAGCGAGGAACAGGGACTGAGAAAGGGAGAGAGGAGTGAGGAACAGGGACTGAGAAAGGGAGAGAGGAGTGAGGAACAGGGACTGAGAAAGGGAGAGAGGAGCGAGGAACAGGGACTGAGAAAGGGAGAGAGGAGCGAGGAACAGGGACTGAGAAAGGGAGAGAGGAGCGAGGAACAGGGACTGAGAAAGGGAGAGAGGAGCGAGGAACAGGGACTGAGAAAGGGGGAGAGGAGCGAGGAACAGGGACTGAGAAAGGGCGAGAGGAGCGAGGAACAGGGACTGAGAAAGGGAGAGAGGAGCGAGGAACAGGGACTGAGAAAGGGCGAGAGGAGCGAGGAACAGGGACTGAGAAAGGGAGAGAGGAGCGAGGAACAGGGACTGAGAAAGGGGGAGAGGAGCGAGGAACAGGGACTGAGAAAGGGAGAGAGGAGTGAGGAACAGGGACTGAGAAAGGGAGAGAGGAGCGAGGAACAGGGACTGAGAAAGGAAGAGAGGAGCGAGGAACAGGGACTGGGAAAGGGAGAGAGGAGCGAGGAACAGGGACTGAGAAAGGGAGAGAGGAGCGAGGAACAGGGACTGAGAAAGGGGGAGAGGAGCGAGGAACAGGGACTGAGAAAGGGAGAGAGGAGTGAGGAACAGGGACTGAGAAAGGGAGAGAGGAGCGAGGAACAGGGACTGAGAAAGGGGGAGAGGAGCGAGGAACAGGGACTGAGAAAGGGAGAGAGGAGCGAGGAACAGGGACTGAGAAAGGGAGAGAGGAGCGAGGAACAGGGACTGAGAAAGGGAGAGAGGAGCGAGGAACAGGGACTGAGAAAGGGGGAGAGGAGCGAGGAACAGGGACTGAGACAGGGAGAGAGGAGCGAGGAACAGGGACTGAGAAAGGGAGAGAGGAGCGAGGAACAGGGACTGAGAAAGGGAGAGAGGAGCGAGGAACAGGGACTGAGAAAGGGCGAGAGGAGCGAGGAACAGGGACTGAGAAAGGGGGAGAGGAGCGAGGAACAGGGACTGAGAAAGGGCGAGAGGAGCGAGGAACAGGGACTGAGAAAGGGAGAGAGGAGCGAGGAACAGGGACTGAGAAAGGGCGAGAGGAGCGAGGAACAGGGACTGAGAAAGGGAGAGAGGAGCGAGGAACAGGGACTGAGAAAGGGAGAGAGGAGCGAGGAACAGGGACTGAGAAAGGGAGAGAGGAGCGAGGAACAGGGACTGAGAAAGGGAGAGAGGAGCGAGGAACAGGGACTGGGAAAGGGAGAGAGGAGTGAGGAACAGGGACTGAGAAAGGGAGAGAGGAGCGAGGAACAGGGACTGAGAAAGGGAGAGAGGAGCGAGGAACAGGGACTGAGAAAGGGAGAGAGGAGCGAGGAACAGGGACTGAGAAAGGGAGAGAGGAGCGAGGAACAGGGACTGAGAAAGGGAGAGAGGAGCGAGGAACAGGGACTGAGAAAGGGGGAGAGGAGCGAGGAACAGGGACTGAGAAAGGGAGAGAGGAGCGAGGAACAGGGACTGAGAAAGGGAGAGAGGAGCGAGGAACAGGGACTGAGAAAGGGAGAGAGGAGCGAGGAACAGGGACTGAGAAAGGGAGAGAGGAGCGAGGAACAGGGACTGAGAAAGGGAGAGAGGAGCGAGGAACAGGGACTGAGAAAGGGGGAGAGGAGCGAGGAACAGGGACTGAGAAAGGGAGAGAGGAGCGAGGAACAGGGACTGAGAAAGGGAGAGAGGAGCGAGGAACAGGGACTGAGAAAGGGAGAGAGGAGCGAGGAACAGGGACTGAGAAAGGGAGAGAGGAGCGAGGAACAGGGACTGAGACAGGGAGAGAGGAGCGAGGAACAGGGACTGAGAAAGGGAGAGAGGAGCGAGGAACAGGGACTGAGAAAGGGAGAGAGGAGCGAGGAACAGGGACTGAGAAAGGGAGAGAGGAGCGAGGAACAGGGACTGAGAAAGGGAGAGAGGAGCGAGGAACAGGGACTGAGAAAGGGAGAGAGGAGCGAGGAACAGGGACTGAGAAAGGGAGAGAGGAGCGAGGAACAGGGACTGAGAAAGGGGGAGAGGAGCGAGGAACAGGGACTGAGAAAGGGAGAGAGGAGCGAGGAACAGGGACTGAGAAAGGGAGAGAGGAGCGAGGAACAGGGACTGAGAAAGGGAGAGAGGAGCGAGGAACAGGGACTGAGAAAGGGAGAGAGGAGCGAGGAACAGGGACTGAGAAAGGGAGAGAGGAGCGAGGAACAGGGACTGAGAAAGGGAGAGAGGAGCGAGGAACAGGGACTGAGAAAGGGGGAGAGGAGCGAGGAACAGGGACTGAGAAAGGGAGAGAGGAGCGAGGAACAGGGACTGAGAAAGGGAGAGAGGAGCGAGGAACAGGGACTGAGAAAGGGGGAGAGGAGCGAGGAACAGGGACTGAGAAAGGGGGAGAGGAGCGAGGAACAGGGACTGAGAAAGGGGGAGAGGAGCGAGGAACAGGGACTGAGAAAGGGAGAGAGGAGCGAGGAACAGGGACTGAGAAAGGGAGAGAGGAGCGAGGAACAGGGACTGAGAAAGGGAGAGAGGAGCGAGGAACAGGGACTGAGAAAGGGGGAGAGGAGCGAGGAACAGGGACTGAGAAAGGGGGAGAGGAGCGAGGAACAGGGACTGAGAAAGGGAGAGAGGAGCGAGGAACAGGGACTGAGAAAGGGAGAGAGGAGCGAGGAACAGGGACTGAGAAAGGGGGAGAGGAGCGAGGAACAGGGACTGAGACAGGGAGAGAGGAGCGAGGAACAGGGACTGAGAAAGGGGGAGAGGAGCGAGGAACAGGGACTGAGAAAGGGAGAGAGGAGCGAGGAACAGGGACTGAGAAAGGGGGAGAGGAGCGAGGAACAGGGACTGAGAAAGGGGGAGAGGAGCGAGGAACAGGGACTGAGAAAGGGAGAGATGTGCTAGGAACAGGGAATGAGAAAGGGAGAGAGGAGCGAGGAACAGGGACTGAGAAAGGGGGAGAGGAGCGAGGAACAGGGACTGAGAAAGGGGGAGAGGAGCGAGGAACAGGGACTGAGAAAGGGAGAGAGGAGCGAGGAACAGGGACTGAGAAAGGGGGAGAGGAGCGAGGAACAGGGACTGAGAAAGGGGGAGAGGAGCGAGGAACAGGGACTGAGAAAGGGAGAGATGTGCTAGGAACAGGGAATGAGAAAGGGAGAGATGATATAAGAGGGAATTAGATATATTTCTACGGGCAAAAGGGGTTAAGGGTTACGGAGAGAAGGCGGGGACGGGATACTGAATTAAAGGATCAGCCATGATCTCATCGAATGGCGGAGCAGGCACGAAGGGCCGAATGGCCTACTCCTGCTCCTATCTTCTATGTATCTATGTATCTATGTGCTAGGAACAGCAACTGAGGAATTGAACCCAAGAGACTGATATTCTAGTAGGAAATTTGAACAGAGTTTGGGATTTATACGTTTTTTAAAATTTTCTCCCTTCCGTTTCCCCCTAACCAAGAGGGGGCCGAGCTGACTGTCGGACACATTGAGCCCCAGTGTGAATTTCTGATGACTGTCGGACACATTGAGCCCCAGTGTGAATTTCTGACCCCATTTTAAGGGCAATTTTACCAGGAATTCAGGCATGGAGGCCAGACAGAGAATCCTGCGAGGTCCTCTGACTCCCCGAACCCCAATTCCCGAAAGGCACTCCCAGCAGGCAAACCTCCGGGTGGGGAGCATGAATTTGTAAAGCGGTGACTAGATTGGCGGGCCAGACAGGAGGGGTACCTGCGGTGGAGGGCTTGCTGTAGCTGCACCAATTCTGCTCTCAGTCTGTTGGTTTCTGATGTTCTTGTGTGCCGGACTGCTTCAGGTAACGTCTGCAGTTCCATCGGCACTGCATCAAGCGCAGAGAGGTGAGAGATCACCTCGGTCCGGGCAACCTAAAGATGAGTGTTAGAACAGATACAACTTATTACAGGATTCATTACAGGGCATAAAGGAACAGACTGACCCAATGCATCAAGGCTCAGAAAAGATAGAATTCCATGACATAGAATCTGCAGCACGGAAACAGGCCATTTGGCCCAACTGGTTTATACTCCACGTGAACCTCCTCCCGTTCTAATTACCTCTTCCCACCCTGTCCCCCCGTATCCCTCGATTCCCTTCTCCCTCATGCATGCATCAAGCATAGAGTACAAAAGCAAGGAGGTTATGCTGAACCTTTATAAATCACTGGTTAGGCCTCAGCTGGAGTATTGTGTCCAATTCTAGGCACCATACATTAAGAAGGATGTCAAGGCCTTAGAGAGGGTGCAGAGGAGATTTACTGGACTAGTACCAGGGATGAGGGACTTCAGTTATGCGGAGAGACTGGAAAAGCTGGAGTTGTTCTCCTGAGAGCAGAGAAGGTTAAGGGGAGATTTGATCGAGGTGTTCAAAATCATGAAGGGTTTTGATAGAGTAAATAAGGAGAAACTGTTTCCAGTGGCAGGAGGGTCGGTAACCAGAGGACACAGATTTAAGGTAATTGGCAAAAGAACCAGAGGGGAGATGAGGAAGATTCAATCATAACTTTCAAAAGGGAATTGGATAAATACTTGAAGTCCAATTGGGGTGTTACTTCCTTTTTTTTTACACAGCGAGTTGTTGTGATCTGGAATGCGCGGCCTGAAAGGGCGGTGGAAGCAGATTCAATAGTAACTTTCAAAAGGGAATTGGATAAATAATTGAAAAGGAAAAATTTGCAGGGCTCTGGGGAAAGAGCAGGGGGAGTGGGTCTAATTGGAGAGCTCTTTCAAAGAGCCGGCAGAGACACGAGAGCCCGAATGGCCCTCCCCACCCTCAGTCTCCCATCAAACTGTGAGACTCCTCCCCTCCCTCAGTCTCCCCTCAAACTGTGGGACTCCTCCCCTCCCTCATCTCCCCTCAAACTGTGGAACTCCTCTTCTCCCTCATCGCCCCTCAAACTGTGGGACTCCTCCTCTCCCTCATCGCCCCTCAAACTGTGGGACTCCTCCCCTCCCTCATCGCCCCTCAAACTGTGGGACTCCTCCCCTCCCTCATCTCCCCTCAAACTGTGGATCTCCTCCCCTTACCCTCAGTCTCCCCTCAAACTGTGGATCTCCTCCCCTTACCCTCAGTCTCCCCTCAAACTGTGGATCTCCTCCCCTCCCTCAGTCTCCCCTCAAACTGTGGATCTCCTCCCCTTACCCTCAGTCTCCCCTCAAACTGTGGGACTCCTCCTCTCCGTCATCGCCCCTCAAACTGTGGGACTCCTCCTCTCCCTCATCGCCCCTCAAACTGTGGGACTCCTCCCCTCCCTCATCGCCCCTCAAACTGTAGGACTCCTCCCCTCCCTCATCTCCCCTCAAACTGTGGATCTCCTCCCCTTACCCTCAGTCTCCCCTCAAACTGTGGATCTCCTCCCCTCCCTCATCTCCCCATAAACTGTGGATCTCCTCCCCTTACCCTCAGTCTCCCCTCAAACTGTGGATCTCCTCCCCTCCCTCAGTCTCCCCTCAAACTGAGGGACTCTTCCCCTCCCTCAGCCTCCCCTCAAACTGTGGGATACCTCCCCTCCCTCATCTCCCCTCAAACTATGAGACTCCTCCCCTCCCTCATCTCCCCTCAATCTGTGGGACTCCTCCCCTCCCTCAGCCTCCCCTCAAACTGTGGATCTCCTCCCCTACCTCAGCCTCCCTTCAAACTGTGGATCTCCTCCCCTACCTCAGTTTTCCTGTTTTCTCCTATAAAAACCCAAGCTTCTTATCATCCAACACTATCTGATTTACTTCAACTTCGCTCCTCCCCTCTTAGCTTGGTCAGATCCTGAGGTGCAGAAACCTGGAACCCTCTCCCCAAAAGGCTGTGGATGCTGGGGTCAATGGAACCTTCAAGACTGAGATCGATAGATTTTTGTTTGGTAAAGGTATCGAGGGATATGGAGACAAGGTGAGTGGATGGAGTTAAGATATAGATCAGCGATCATCAAATGGAATGGCAGAACAGGCTCGAGGGGCTGAATGGCCTCCTCCTGTTCCTTTGATCTTGGCCCTACTCCTAATTTAATAAAAACCAACAAAAACAGATCACTTACTGGGAGGGTGATATGGAAGTTACAGGAGACAGAAGCAGAGGCCGCGATTTCGCCTCATTCGGCGGGTTCTGTGGGGCCGGGGTCGGTGGCGGGATGCGACCCCGCTGCTGGCTACAGTCCGCTGTCCAAAGTGATCTTACGCTGATTGGGCTTGTTAAGCCCGCCCAGCGCGTTTCCCGGCCAATTGAAGTAAGCGGGTCTGATGATGCGTCATCAACCAGTTTCCTTAAGGATCCATGCACAAATTTATTTTGACAGTTCTGCTGTCAGTGTTCTACAGCACTGAGATGCTGCAAACACCGACAAGCACTGCACAGAGGTACAGGGCTGCACCCAGGCTCTCCCATGACTCCTTCCATATGCTTATGGAGGGAGTCACAGCACACAGGGAGGTTCTCTTCCCTTCCCATGGACGGAAGAGACCTCCCCAGGAGACCAACGCCTGGTTGCAGATTGCAGAGGAGGACACAAGCAGGGATGTCATCAGGAGGACCAGGCTGCAGTGGCGCAACTCTTTCAATGATCTCAGTAGATCACGAAACGTTACTGCAAAGCCACACTCAACCTCATCCTGCTGTGCCTCTCATCACATCTCCATCACTCTGCCTTCCCTACCCTACTCCTGCACATCCTTACTCACACCAACTTACCTTGCACCTCCACCCATCCCTCTCTATCTACATTTCTCTTCTTAGGCAGTCCCTCGGAACCGAGGATGACTTGCTTCCACATTAAAAATTAGTTTTCAGGTGACTGATGAGTCCAATGCGGGACCTACAGTCTCTGTCACAGGTGGGGCAGACGGTGGTTGAAGGGGCGGGTGGGTGGGGTGTTTGGGTTGACGTGCGCTCCTTGCGTTGCCTGCGCTTGGCTTCCACTTGCTCCCGGCGAAGAGACTCGAGGTATTCGGCGCCTTCCCGGATGCTTCTCCTCCACTTTGTGCGGTCTTGGGCCAGGGATTCCCAGGTGTCGATGGGGATGTTGCACTTTTTCAAGGAGGCTTTGAGGGTGTCCTTGAAGCGTTTCCTCTGCCCACCTGGGGCTCTCTTGCCGTGTTGGAGCTCCGAGTAGAGCGCTTATTTTGGGAGTCTCGTATCGGGCATGCGGACGATGTGACCCGTCCATCGGAGCTGATCGAGCATGGTCAAAGCTTCGATGCTGGGGATGTTGGCCTGAGCGAGAACACTGACGTTGGTGCACCTATCCTGCCAATGGATTTGCAGGATCTTGTGGAGGCAGCGTTGGTGGTACCTCTCCAATGCTTTGAGGTGCCTGCTGTACATGGTCCACGTCTCTGAGGCATACAGGAGGGCGGGAATCACTGCTGCTCGGTAGACCATGAGCTTGGTGCCGGTCTTATCACATCCCCATCTCACGAACCACCCCTCACACTCACCCTCATCCTAGTCCAATCATACCAACTAACAACACACAAGGGTGGGAACTTGGGTGTTTTAGCCAATGTTCATGTGAAGTTTCTGTTAATGTGCTGTCAAACATTGACATTTTTATTTTCAACACTTTGCTTTCTTGGACAGATTTGTGTGCACCTTTGGAAGTGGCTTAGTGAGTTGCAGTGAATGGTGAGACATAACGGTAACCCTTGCAATGCTGGTCAGTGTGAAAGGAATGGCTTGGGCATTGTAGGGATACTTTATGGTGTTGGTGTG
Organism: Somniosus microcephalus; assembly: GCF_052327205.1. Taxonomy (NCBI): domain Eukaryota; kingdom Metazoa; phylum Chordata; class Chondrichthyes; order Squaliformes; family Somniosidae; genus Somniosus; species Somniosus microcephalus. The sequence continues at coordinate 7,774,322 of NC_140998.1, read as the reverse complement.
GGGTGGTGCTAACCTGGCACATCATGTGGCAGCCAGGGTGTGCAGAGTCAAGTGAAGTAAATCTGGAATGGTGAGGCCATCCCTGGCGGCCCGGGCAACAATGTGGTTGGGTGCTGATGCCCTGTGTCCTGCGCAGCATCAGGTGATTGCGGAGAAGATTTGTGTTGTTGTTGGTGCTGCTGGTGTTGGGGCTGATCATGGTGGGATTCTGAGGACGAAGGTGAGATAGTTTCAAGGGCACTGATGCTGATGGAATAGATGGCAGGTGAAGTTGAGATGACAGAAGCGATCTGTCAATGGTGAGAGAGGTTGTTCCAATGAGGTGACACTGGATACAGAGTTTGCTCCAAACACGTGCAAGCTGCATAAAGCTCAATCTGTCTTCCAAATGCAGTAAGCAACAGCTTCTAACATTGGAAAATGAACAGCTATGAAATGGGAGCTTTTATAGAACATTTGCAGCTGTCAAGTGAAGAAATCATCCCAAGCTGACACAACTCCCGCCCTGCGTACCTGGCGTGATCCCCGGGCAGTGGGGAAGCCGTGAGCGAAGTCTTAAAATCTAAAGGTGAGCTTAAAATAGTTATTAAGTGCGTGTTAACAAGCTCTTAATAATCTAAATTGCCTCCCCCGCCGCTTGGACACAACATCTGGGAAACTAGCTTGGAGGCTGGTTGACGGCAGGTTCCCTACCCGGTCAAAAAAAAACTTGCCCGCTGGCCCCCCTGAAAAATTGCCCCCAGAGTGTATCGAGTCAGTGTGAACACCATCAAAGCCTCCAGCCTCACAATCTGACTACCTGGTTGTGAGAGTGGGATTTTTACACAGGCTCTTCAGAGGACAGCAACAGACACGATTCCTGTTATCCGGAATTTGGCTAACCTGGAGAAGTTAACAAGATCGGGCTTGCTTCCTTTGGAAAAGAAGAGACTTTGATGGCCTCCGGTGGGAGTCTATGGAGGGAATTGACAAAGTTGGCCCTGGTTACTTGTTCACATTTAGGGCAAAGTGATCCCTTATCACTCAGACCCACCCACCGACTCTGGCTGGATGTACTCCTGGTGGTTTCATTACGTGACCTCCCGCCTCACCCGACAAATGGCCTTTTCTTCCTCATTTCTCATCATTTTATACCAAAACAAGCGCTCTACTCGGAGCTCCGGCACGGCAAGAGAGCCCCAGGTGGGCAGAGGAAACACTTCAAGGACACCCTCAAAACCTCTTTGAAAAAGTGTAACATCCCCACCGACACCTGGGAATCCCTGGCCCAAGACCGCACAAAGTGGAAGAGAAGCATCCGGGAAGGCGCTGAACACCTCGAGTCTCTTCACCAGGAGCAAGCAGAAGCCAAGCGCAGGCAGCGCAAGGAGCGCACGTCAACCCAAGCACCCCACCCGCCCGCCCCTTCAACCACCGTCTGCCCCACCTGTGACAGAGACTGTAGGTCCCGCATTGGACTCATCAGTCACCTGAGAACTCATTTTTAATGTGGAAGCAAGTCATCCTCGGTTCCGAGGGACTGCCTAAGAAGAAGAAGAATACTGTAATTAATAAACAAAAGAGTTCAAAGAAAATGAAAAAGAATTTTTTTTTAATACCCCCTGTGATTTTTCTCCCGGGTGATTTTTCTCCCGGGTGTTCCTCGCAGCATTCTGCTTGAGATTAAATTTCAATTCCTGGAGACTCCAGGGCAATCCTGGAGGGTTGGCGACCCTAATCCAGAAACCAGGATATTCACTGTCTCCAGGGATCTTTCTGCAAATCCGTGATACTCGGGGAGAACATCGCAGGATACGTTTGCACCATAGAAACTGCACAGAGCCTGCTGTTAGCAACAGGAGTACCCAACAATCCAGCCTCACCTACTCCAATCAGTGATAAGAACATAAGAAATAGCAGCAGGAGTCGGCCATTCGGCCCCTCGAGCCTGCTCCACCATTCAATAAGATCATGGCTGATCTTCTACCTCAACTCCACTTTCCTGCACTATCCCCATATCCCTTGATTCCTTTAATATCTAAAAATCTATCGATCTCTGTCTCGAATCTACTCATCGACTGAGCCTCCACAGCCCTCTGGGGTAGAGAATTCCAAAGATTCCCCACCCTCAGAGTGAAGAAATTTCTCCTCATCTCAGTCCTAATTGGCCGACCCCTTATTCTGAGACTGTGACCCCTGGTTCTAGACTCCCCAGCCAGGGGAAACATCCTCCCTGCATCTACCCTGTCAAGCCCTGTAAGAATTTTGTATGTTTCAATGAGATCACCTCTCATTCTTCTAAACTCTAGAGAATATAGGCCTAGTCTACTCAATCTCTCCTCATAGGACCATCCCCCCCATCCCAGGAACCAGTCTGGTGAACCTTCGTTGCACTCCCTCTATGGCAAGTATATCCTTCCTTAGGTAAGGAGACCAAAACTATACACAATACTCCAGGTGTGGTCTCACCAGGGCCCTATATAATTGTAGTAAGACTTCTTTACCCTTATACTCAAATCCTTTCGTAATAAAGGCCAACATACCATTTGCTTTCCTAATTGCTTGCTGTACCTGCATGTTAACTTTCAGTGATTCGTGTACAAGGACACCCAGGTCCCTCTGAACACCAACGTTTCCCAATCTCTCACCATTTAAAAAATACTCTGCTTTTCTATTTTTCCTACCAAAGTGGATAACTTCACATTTCTCCACATTATATTCCATCTGCCATGTTCTTGCCCACTCATTAACCTGTCGATATCCCCTTGGTCCCATTTTCGAGCGGCTTAGTATGAGCGGGTTGACTTACTAAACAGTCACGTTTAGTACCTGCAGCTCCTGAAGCCTCCCTCTCAGGCCTGACAGATTTGGTTGGCTGTGAGGATCCACCCTCTTCAACCGCGCCTCGACAGTCTCTTTTGCTGTTTTGTATCTAAATGCAAAGGATTAATAAATTTAATTTTCTTGGTAAAATATGTTCTCAAATCGAATATTGTTGAGAAATGATAAAGTTAGTGAGTGAGTATTAGTGGCAGGAAATGTAAAATAAAACTGCAACATACCCAAGAACTTCTGACTAATGGCGTCAATCAGTATAGGCCCAAGAGATGGGAGTGAATGGGAAGGGGTTGGGTCCATTGGGATTCTATTCAATGGGAGTGAATGGGAAGGGGTTTGATCCATTGGGATTCTATATATTGGGAGTGAATGGGAAGGCGTTTGATCCATTGGGATTCTGTACAATGGGAGGGGGTTTGATCCGTTGGGATTCTATACAATGGAAGTGAATGGGAAGGGGTTTGGTCCATGGGGATTCTGTACAATGGGAGGGGGTTTGATCCATTGGGATTCTATACAATGGGAGTGAATGGGAAGGGGTTTGACCAATTGGGATTCTATTTAATGGGAGTGAATAGGAAGGGGTTTGGTCCATTGTTCCTGAAGGATGAACCATCCGTGGCTAACTAAGGAAGTAAAGGATGGTATCAAATTGAAAACAAAGGCATACAGTGTTGTGAAGAATAGTGAAAGGCCAGAGGATTGGGAAATTTTTAAAAACCAGCAAAGGACGACTAAAAGAATGATAAAGCGAGAGAAGATAGCTTATGAGAGTAAGCTAGCAAGAAATATAAAAACAGACAGTACGAGCTTCTACAGGTATATAAAAAGGAAGAGAGTAGCTAAAGTAAACGTTGGTCCCCTAGAGGATGAGTCTGGGGAATTAATAATGGGAAACAGGGAAATGGCGGAGACTGAACAAATATTTTGGATCGGTCTTCACGGTAGAAGACACTAAAAGTATCCCAATAATGGATAATCAGGGGGCAATGGGGGGGGAACTTAAAATAATCACTATCATTAGAGAGAAAGTACTCGGCAAACTAATGGGACTAAAGGTGGACAAGTCCCCTGGACCCGATGGCCTGCATCCTAGGGTCTTAAATGAGGTGGCTGCAGAGATAGTGGATGCATTGGTTGTAATCTGCCAAAATTCCCTGGATTCTGGAGAGGTCCCAGCGGACTGGAAAACCACAAATGTAACGCCCCTATTTAAGAAAGGAGGGAGACAGAAAGCAGGGAACTATCGACCAGTTAGCCTAACATCTGTCATTGGGAAAATGCTGGAGTCCATCATTGAGGAAGTGGTAGCAGGACAATTAGAAAATCATAATATAGTCAAGCAGAGTCAGCATGGTTTTATGAAAGGGAAATCATGTTTGACAAATTTGCTGGAGTTCTTTGAAGATGTTAACGAGCAGGGTGGATAAAGGGGAACCAGTAGATGTCGTGTATTTGGATTTCCAGAAGGCATTCGATAAGGTGCCACATAAAAGGTTACTGCACAAGATAAGAGCTCACAGGTTTGGGGGTAATATATTAGCATGGACAGAGGATTGGCTAACTAACAGAAAGCAGAGAGTCAAGATAAATGGGTCATTTTCAGGTTGGCAAACTGTAACTAGTGGATCAGGGATCAGTGCTGGGGCCTCAACTATTTACAATCTATATTAATGACTTGGATGAAGGGACCGAGTGTAATGTAGCCAAATTTGCTGATACAAAGATAGGTGGGAAAGCAAATTGTGTGGAGGACGCAAAGAATCTCCAAATGGATATAGATCGGCTAAGTGAGTGGGCAAAATTCTGACAGATGGAGTTTAATGTGGGAAAATGCAAGGTTATCCACTTTGGTAGGAAAAATAAAAAAGCAAATTATTATTTAAATAGGGAGAGATTACAAAATGCTGAGGTACAGAGGGATCTGGGGGGCCTTGTACATGAATCACAAAAAGTTAACATGTAGGTACAGCAAGTAATTAGGAAGGCAAATGGAATGTTGGCCTTTATTGCAAAGGGAATGGAGTATAAAAGTAGGGAAGTCCTGTTACAACTGTACAGGGCGTTGGTGAGACCACACCTGGAGCACTGTGTACAGTTTTGGTCTCCTTATTTAAGGAAGGATATACTTGCATTGGAGGCAGTTCAGAGAAGGTTCACGAGGTTGATTCCTGAGATGAAGGGGTTGTCTTATGAAGAAAGGTTGAGCAGGCTGGGCCTATACTCATTGGAGTTTAGAAGAATGAGAGGGGATCTTATTGAAACATAAGATTCTGAGGGGGTTTGACAGGGTAGATGCAGAGAGGATGGTTCCCCTCGTGGGGGAATCTAGAACTAGGGGACATAATTTCAGAATAAAGGGGCACCCTTTTAAATCGGAAATGAGGAGGAATTTCTTCTCTCTGAGGGTCGTGAATCTTTGGAATTCTCTTCCCCAGAGAGCTGTGGAGGCGGAGTCATTGAATATATTTAAGGCGGAGATAGACAGATTTTTGAAAGGTAAGGGAGTCGAGGGTTATGGGGAGCGGGCAGGGAAGTGGAGATCAGATCAGCCATGATCTTATTGAATGGCGGAGCAGGCTCGAGGGGCCAAATGACCGACTCCTGCTCCTACGTCTTATGTTCTTATGTGCATTGGGATTCTATATAATGGGAGTGAATGTGAAGGGGTTAGGTCCATTAGGATTCTGTACAATGGGAGTGCATGGGAAGGGGTTTGGGTCCATTGGGATTCTGTACAGTGGGAGTGAATGGGAAGGGGTTTGGTCCATTGGGATTCTGTACAATGGGAGTGAATGGGAAGAGGTTTGGGTCCATTGGGATTCTGTACAATAGGAGTGAATGGGAAGGGGTTTGGTCCACTGAGATTCTGTACAATGGGAGTGAATGGGAAGGGGTTTGGTCCATTGAGATTCTGTACAATAGGAGTGAATGGGAAGGGGTTTGGTCCACTGAGATTCTGTACAATGGGAGTGAATGGGAAGGGGTTTGGTCCATTGAGATTCTGTACAATAGGAGTGAATGGGAAGGGGTTTGGTCCACTGAGATTCTGTACAATGGGAGTGAATGGGAAGGGGTTTGCTCCATTGAGATTCTGTACAATGGGAGTGAATGAGAAGGGGTTTGGGTCCACTGAGATTCTGTACAATGGGAGTGAATGGGAAGGGGTTTGGTCCATTGAGATTCTGTACAATGGGAGTGAATGGGAAGGGGTTTGGGTCCATTGGGATTCTGGACAATGGGAGTGAATGGGAAGGGGTTGGGTCCATTGGGATTCTGTACAATGGGAGTGAATGGGAAGGGGTTTGGTCCATTGGGATTCTGCACAATGGGAGTGAATGGGAAGGGGTTTGGTCCATTGGGATTCTGTACAATGGGAGTGAATGGGAAGGGGTTTGGTCCATTGGGATTCTGCACAATGGGAGTGAATGGGAAGGGGTTTGGTCCATTGGGATTCGGTAGATTGAGATCAAATTGAAAGGGTTTTATTCAAGTTGGATTCTATACAACGGGAAGGAATTTGGTTAATTTGGATCCTATACAATTGGAACTAATGAGAAGGGTGATGGGTCCAATTGGATTCTGTGTAATGAAAGGGAATGGGAGTTGTACTGTTGCACTGGGATTCTACACTGTGGGATGAATGGGTCACACTGAATGCGTTTATCTGAAATTAATCATTAGGAGCTGTTGTAGAGTGGTACCTTTTTGAAATCTCATTCACTGCATCTATGCTGCCCGGTTTTTCTTCACTGTCTGTCGTGCAGTGATCTTCCTCCTCTTTTGTCTCTTTATCCTGTTGTCCCGTTTCACTGAGATCCACTGAGTCCAAGTTCTGAACTCCAGCAAACTCCTAAATCAGGGAAGACAACAAACACAGTGGGTGTTTTCAGCACAATGGGGAAAGCCAATCCCCGCACTGAGAAGAAAGGCCCAAGGAGGACTTCCATCACTTTCAACAGGCAAGAGGCTGATCTCAGGTGTTGGAGCCATGAGGAAAAACCAGATGATCTGGAGAGACGTCTCCAGAGGATACACTGTAGAGGGATGCAAAATACCTTGCAGGAGAAATTTAACATTAGTGCACCTGTTTCACGGGCCGAGCGATGAATTCGCCAAGTCAAACCCTCTCCTCTATCACTGCAGGTGTGGCCCAATTTCTCTCATTATTGGCTCAGGTCTAAACATAGAGTCATAGGCCTAGAAATTCAGTATAGCCACGTTTGGGGCACTACAGCATGGCGTTAGCTAACTTTTGCGCCCGGCGCAACTTAGCGCCACCTTCGCCGATATTCAGTTGCATCGCCCCAAGAGGTTGCTGCTGCGCTAAAGCAGGCGATGCACGACTATCATTGGCGCTAAGCCGGCGATCCGGGGCGCAAACACCGAAGGCGGGCGCAGCGCAGGTGCGGCGAGTTGCTCATTGAGGGCAGACAGTCAGGCGCCGGTCAGCACTTAAAGGGGGAGGGTGGAATTGTTTGGCTGCCACGCCCTGCACACTGCAGCCCTAAGGCAAGGCCTGAACACTGCTTCCGGAACTGCTCCACGCCCAGGAGAATGGAGAAGGCCAGGGAGAGAGCGCAGCGCTTCGGCGAGGGTGGCCTGAGGCTGCTGGTTGGCGCAGTGGACCGCAGGCACCATATCCTCTTCCCTGAGGGTGGCAGGAGGCCGCTGCCCGCCGTATATCGGAAAGCATGGAGGGAGGTGACAAACAGGGTCACGTCCAACAGCATGGTTGGCAGGACACCAACCCAATGCCGGAAAAAATTCAACGACCTCACTCAGGTTGTCAAGGTGAGTACCCTTTCCAGTATCCTCCTCATCCCTGCATGTGCACCTCACTTTATGGCCAAAGGGGCCTGAAAGCCCTAATGGCCAGCCCTCATCCAGCAGCTATGGGACTGTCATGAAAAGCACTTGCACATTCAGGACTTTAGACACTGTCAGGGCTATTCAACCATGGGAGGCAGTGCAGGCGAGATCAGGGCCTGACACTGTCAGGGCTATTCGACCATGGGAGGCAGTGCAGGCGAGATCAGGGCTTGACACTGTCAGGGCTATTCGACCATGGGAGGCAGTTCGGGCAAGATCAGGGCTTGGCAATGTCAGGGCTATTCGACCATGGGAGGCAGTGCAGGCGAGATCAGGGCTTGGCACTGTCAGGGCTATTCAAACATGGGAGGCAGTGCGGGCAAGATCAGGGCTTGGCACTGTACTTAGAGGCCGTCCTTTCTCTTGCAGGGCAAGCTGGCGCAAAACAGAAGACAGCAGCGACAGACCGGGGGAGGCCGTCCTGACCTGAAACAGCTGAGCGACCTCGAGCAGCGAGTGGAGCGGATCATGGCAGGCTGGCTGAGTGGCCCCGTCGCCACTGGAGATGCTGACCCTGTTCTGGGCACCAATGGTAAGGTCATCACCTTTTTGACCTCTCTCTTTCCACTTGCGCCTCACACCAGCATCCTTTGCCACTATCGAACCAATGCAGTGCACAGCAGCACTCATGCCTCCCTCGCTGCCGCCCTGTCCTCACTCTAAAGCAACTCTTGTGCCTCCCTGCTTTCAGATGGTGACTCACCAGGTGAGGAGGCGGCCCCTCAAGCTGGCACTGTGTCCGAGTCAGACATAGAGGAGGAGGAAGAGGAAGCCGGCCCATCAGGGACACCCTCAGCCGAGGCAGCCCATGGCCATGATGGTGACACGTCTTCCCTGGAGGGGAGCAGGGGGAAAGGGTCGGAGGAGAGTGAAGCTCCGGGGACCAGCGGGCTGCAGCAACGCGGGAGGGGTGGGGAAGCTCGGCAGCCTTCTCCCCAGAGGGTGAGTGCGGCCTCCAGTCCTGCTATGGTGAGCGCAGAGGAGGTGCGGCTCCTAGCAGAAATGGGCGCCCAGGCTGAGCGCAGGCACACTGAGCTCATGGCTGCAGTGGCAAGGATGCCTGACTCCATAGAGTCACTGGCAAGGAGTGCTCAGTCGCGCCGTGCATTCACTGGCTGGTGTCATGCAGACACAGACCAGGGCCACACGGGCACTAACTGCTGCCACCCTCGCTGGATCGGCCAGGCATCGCCGGGGCACTCACCGCGCCTCAGCAGCCCAGCAGTCTGTGCTTCAGCAGATTGCTGCGCATGCTGCAGTGCTGGCCCATGCGAGTGCCAATGTATCAGCCGACCAGGGAGTGCCTGTGATCTGTCAGGTTGGCAGCATTCCTGCAGCCAACACTGTCACTCCTCCATTGCAGCTGCCACCAGCCGTTGGACAGACTGATGCCGCCCAAACAGAGTTGGAGCAGTCAGCAGCCGGCCCCTTTAGGCCCAGAGCTGGTCCAGGCCAACCCCCAAGGGCATCTGCCGTCTCACCATCTGACCCTCAGCAGCCTTCCCCCAGCCTTGCTGCAGCCACTGGGGTCCCATTGAGGAGGAGCTGCAGGGCGGGTAGGGGCCAGTCACGGAAGCGATACGGATCACCCTCGCAGGGGAAAAAGTAGAAGGTGTGGACAAATGTTTTGTTTTATTTATAAAGGCCGAGACTGCTGTATTTGTTTTAGATATAAAGGCCGAGACTGGTATATTTCTTTTGTATTTAAAGGCTGAGACTGGTATATTTGTTTTATATTTAAAGGCCGAGACTGGTATATCTGTTTTATTTATAAAGGCCGAGACTGGTGTATTTCTTTTATATATAAAGGCCGAGACTGGTGTATTTGTGTTTTTGGGGAGGGTTTCTCTCCATTAGTTTGTCATGTGGGAAGGGCACAGAGGTATCACAGTAAAAAAAATTCTTAAATCGCACTGTCCATGTTTTCTTTTGGAAGTCCTGGTTGCCCTGCTCAGCTGAGGGCTTGTGGAGTGGCTACATTCATCTTCTGCCATTGGCACAAGCCATTCCCTGAGAGGGGGCCTAGAACCGACTTGCAATAAGCCGCCGACGGGCGGCCCTTGCACTTTCTGCCTCCCTCCCATGCTGGTCCTCCTCCTCCTCCTCCTCTGGTGGTCCTCCAATGTCTGCTGGCAGTGGCTGAGTCCTGCGGATAGCCAGTTTGTGCAGCATGCAGCACACGACAATGAAATGGGAGACTCGCTCAGGCGAGTACTGTAGGGCTCCCCCGGAACGATCCAGACAGCGGAACCGTTGCTTCAGCACGCCGATTGTTTGCTCAATGATGTTCCTGGTTGCTTGGTGGCTGTCATTGTATCGCTCTTCAGCAGGGGTGCTGGGCGCACGGAGCGGGGTCATCAGCCAGGTGCACAAAGGATAGCCTTTGTCCCCGAGAAGCCATCCTCGTGGATGAGGCTGGGCCTCGAACATGTCTGCCACAGAAGTCTGGCGCAGGATGAAGGCATCGTGGCTGCTGCCTGGAAAGCGGGCATTGACAGCTAGGATGAGCTGCCTGTGGTCACACACCAACTGCACGTTGAGCGAATGGTATCCCGTCCGGTTGCGGTAATCCTCAGCATTCTCTAGAGGTGCCCGCAAAGCCACATGCGTGCAGTCAATGGCGCCCTTCACCATGGGGAAGCCCGCTAATACTGCAAAGCCCATTGCACGCTCTTGCTGCTTGTCCACGGTCATGGGGAAGGAGATGAATTGACGTCTCCTTCTGAAAAGGGCATTGGTCACCTGGCGGATGCAGCAATGTACCACGAACTGGGAGATGTTGGAAATGTCCCCAGTAGCGGATTGGAAGGAGCCGGTGGCATAGAAGTTAGCCGTCACCTTCACTGCCATCGACAGAGACGTCCTGCTCCTCAGCTGTGGCTGCAAATCTCCGCGAAGCAGGTGGCAGATCTCAGTGACTACCGCCCTTCTGAATCGCAGCCTCCGAACACACTGCTCCTCAGACATGTTCAGATATGAGAACTGCTGGCGGTAGACCCTGGGTGAGTAAGGCCTCCTGTGCCGACGCCTGTGGGCCCTTCTCCGTCTGGCCATGACTGGCACTCTCTCACGGCGTCTCTGAGCCCTTTGAATGCAATGGAGAAGCCCAACGTTTCCACCCATTGTAGCCCCCACTATATGTTTCCAATCAATGCTATGGCACTGAAGGTAAAGACAAGTGCAAAGCTCTGGCCTGAAGCCACAAGTACCTGTGCGAGTGTTCAGCCAACCCAGAAAGCTCTCTACCTTTGTCTCTCTCCAAATATCCATCTCTCACAAAGAAGGAGTGCAGCAAAATGGCTGCCATTTATACTGCAGGAGGAGTCCCCTTTAATTAGCGCCCGCCGTGCCCCACAGCGACTGGGAACCGTTACCCTCTACCAGTCGCGGGGGGCGCCAGGCGCACAATAGGCCGGCGCCACTGAATTTCGGTGCGCACAAAGGGCGTTGCACCATGAAATGATGTCAGGATCTGCGCGCGCAGCTGAGCGCGCGCAAAGGTTTTGCGCCGCCGCTAAATCTTAACTGAATTTCGCGAGAGGCGCAGATCGCGCCATGCCTGGGCGCTAGCCGCTTTGCGCCCCACTTCTCCTCCTCCTAAGGCGCTAGCGGCTGGCGCAAACAACTGAATTTCTAGGCCTTTGTGTCTCCGCTTCCACCACTTCTGCCAGCAGCGAGTTCCAGGTCCTCACCACTCGCTGCATAAAAAAGTATTTCCTCATTTATTTGGATTTTCAGAAGGCTTTTGATAAAGTCCCACATAAGAGGTTAGTGTGCAAAATTAAAGCACATGGGATTGGGGGTAATATACTGGCATGGATTGAAAATTGGTTAACAGATAGGAAACATAGAAACACAAAAGATAGGAGCAGGAGTAGGCCATTCGGCCCCTCGAGCCTGCTCCGCCATTCAATGAGATCATGGCTGATCATCCAAACTCAGTACCCTGTCCCTGCCTTCGCCCCATATCCCTTGATCCCTTTAGCCTTAAGAAATATATCTAACTCCTTCTTGAATATATTTAATGAATTGGCCTCAACTGCTCCCTGGGTGAAGAAATTCCTCCTCATCTCTGTCCTAAATGGCTTACCCCTTATCTTTAGACTGTGACCCCTGGTTCTGGACTCCCCCGCCATCGGGAACATCCTTCCTGCATCTAGTCTGTCTAGTCCTGTTAGAATTTTATATGTTTCAATGAGATCCCCTCTCAATCTTCTAAACTCCAGCGAGTATAAGCCCAATCGACCCAATCTCTCCTCATACGTCATTCCTGCCATCCCTGGTATCAGTCTGGTGAATCTTCGCTGCACTCCCTCCATGGCAAGAACATCCTTCCTCAGATAAGGCGACCAAAACTGCACACAATACTCAAGGTGTGGTCTCACCAAGGCCCTGTACAACTGCAGCAAGACATCCTTGTTCCTGTACTTGAACCCTCTCGCTACGAAGGCCAACATACCATTTGCCTTCTTAACTGCCTGCTGCACCTGCATGCTTACCTTCAGCGACTGGTGCACAAGGACACCCAGGTCTCGTTGCACTTCCCCTTCTCCCAATCTATTGCCATTCAGATAATAATCTGCCTTCCTGTTTTTGCAGGAAAGTGGATAACCTCGCATTTATCCACATTATACTGCATCTGCCATGCATCTGCCCAATCACCCAACCTGTCCAAATCATACTGGAGTTTCTCGGCATCCTCCTCAAAGCACACACGCCCACCCAGCTTTGTGTCGTCTGCAAACTTGGAGCTATTACATTTAGTTTCCTCGTCTAGATCATTAATATATATTGTGATTAGCTGGGGTCCTAGGACCGATCCCTGCGGTACCCCACTAGTCACTGCCTGCCACTCGAAAAAAGACCCGTTTATTCCAACTCTTTGCTTTCTGTCTGCTAACCAGTTCTCTATCCAAGTCAATACCTTGCCACCAATCTCATGTGCCTTAACTTTACACGCTAATCTCTTATGCGGGACCTCATCGAAAGCCTTCTGAAAGTCCAAATACACCACATCCACTGGTTCTCCCTTATCTATTCTACCAGTTACATCCTCAAAAAATTCCAGTAGAGTAGGAATAAATGGGTCTTTTTCGCGGTGGCAGGTGGTGACTAGTGGGGTACCGCAGGGATCAGTGCTTGGGCCCCAGCTATTCACAATATGTATCAATGATTTGGATGAGGGAACCAGATGTAATATTTCCAAGTTTGCTGACGACTCGAAACTAGGTGGGATTGTGAGTTCTGAGGAGGATGCAAAGAGGCTTCAAGGCGATTTAGACAAGTTGAGTGAGTGGACAAATACATGGCAGATGCAGTATAACGTGGATAAATGTGAAGTTATCCACTTCAGTAGGAAAAACAGAAAGGCAGATTATTATTTAAATTGTGATGGATTGGGAAATGTTGATGTATAGAGGGACCTGGGTGTCACCTCCTGACTCCCCAAAGACTTTCCACCATCTACAAGGCACAAATCAGGAGTGTGATGGAATACTCTCCACTTGTCTGGATTAGTGCAGCTGCAACAACACTCAAGAAGCTCGACACCATCCAGGACAAAGCAGCCCATTTGATTGGCACCCCATCCACCACCTTAAACATTCACTCCCTCCACCACCAGCATACCGTGGCTGCAGTGTGTACCATCTACAAGATGCACTGCAGCAACTCACCAAGGCTTCTTCAGCAGCACCTCCCAAACACGCGACCTCTTCCACCTAGAAGGACAGGGACAGCAGGCGCATGGGAACACCACCACCTCCAAGTTCCCCTCCAAGTCATACACCATCCTGACTTAGAAGTATATCGCTGATCCTTCATCGTCGCTGGGTCAAAATCCTGGAACTCCCTACCGAACAGCACTGTGGGAGCACCTTCACCACATGGACTGCAGCGGTTCAAGAAGGCGGCTCACCACCACCTTCTCAAGGGCAACTAGGGATGGGCAATAAATGCTGACCATGCCAGCCACGCCCAGAACCCAGAAGCGAATTTGAAAAAAGTCACTGAAAGCAAACATGCAGGTGCAGGAAGCAGTTAGGAAGGCAAATGGTCTGTTGGCCTTCACTGCACGAGGATTTGAGTACAGGAGCAAGGATGTCTTACTACAGTTATACAGGGCCTTGGTGAGACCACACCTGGAGTACTGTGTGCAGTTTCGGTCTCCTTACCTAAGAAAGGATATACTTGCCATAGAGGGAGTGCAGTGAAGGTTCACCAGACTGATTCCTGGGATGGCAGGACTGTCGTATGAGGAAAGATTGGGTCGACTAGGCCTGTATTCACTAGAGTTTAGAAGAATGAGAGGGGATCTCATTGAAACGTCTAAAATTCTGACGAGGCTTGACAGACTGGATGCAGGGAGGATGTTTCCCCTGGCTGGGGTGTCTAGAACGAGGGGTCACAGTCTCAGGATACAGGGTGGGACATTTAGGACTGAGATGAGAAATTTCTTCACTCAGAGGATGGTGAACCTGTGGAATTCTCTACCACAGAAGGCTGTGGAGGCCAAGTCACTGAATATATTTAAGAAGGAGATAAATAGATTTCTGGACACAAAAGGCATCAAGGGGTATGGGGAGAGAGTGGAAATATGGTATTGATAGAGGATCAGCCATGATCATATTCAATGGCGGAGCAGACTCGAAGGGCCGAATGGCTGTGGTGATTATTTCCTATGTTTAAAAAGAAGTATTGTGATTGGTGAATGGGGTGGTTGTTCTCTGTGTTAGTAAGAAGTATTGTAATTGGTTGTTTGTTTCTACCTTGAGATATATGCTGTAAACTCATTGGTAGTGGATGTCAGGTGATTTGTGGTGGCCATCTTAAATTCAGTTCTCTCCAGTCATGGTTGGAGACTGGTGTTGAAAGATGTGCTACTGGATTTTTTAAAGTTAATAAAGCCTAGATTAGAAAGGCAAATCTATTCTTTATTTCAATGGCCTACTCCTGCTCCTATTTTTCTATGCTTCTATGTTTCTCACATCCCCCCTGTATCTCTTGCCCAAAACCTTGTCCCTTAGTTCTTGTACTAGCAACTAGTGGGAACAGCCTTTCCCCGTCTAGCCTATCCAAACCCGTCATAATCTTGTACACCTCTATCACATCACCCCTCAACCTCCTTTGCTCTAATGAAAACAAAATGGACCAAAATAGCTGACAAAATCAACTATCTCTTCTTAAGCTTAGGGTTCAGAGATAGTTTCTGTTTTAAATTATTACTAGTGTATTGCCTGTCAAGATGCCCACGGTGAGTTAATAAAGATACGTTCATTTTTATATATCAGAAGGCAACATGTTGGGAGAGAGATAATTCGCTCCACAGAGCCACCTCGTGGCCAGAGCCTGAAATTACACCGAGACTGTTAACATAGCAAAAGAGAACGGGAAATATTGACACTGTGACTTAAAATGGCAAACACTGACTAAAAAGCGTCACCAAAAACCGTGACAACAGGAAGTCAAATTTGCGGGCAAGAATTACATGCCTTACGCAAGATTGTTAAAAATATACATATAAATTTTACAGATGACAGGATCTAATTTATACCGAACGGGCTCCCCCAAGTTTAACTTCTGTTTTTACACCTCCAAGTGTTCGGTTAGTAAAGAACGAAATGAGGTACCTGTTCGGTGGTCGGAGCTGAGTTCCCAGAATCCTCCCTTGCTCGGACGTCAGGCACGTTACCGCCATCCAAAGTCTCCTCTAGCAGCTGGGTAGAATCCAGACCGGACCAATCGTTTGCAGTCTCTGGCTCCTCTCCCAACAGTTCAGCATCCTCCCGAGTTAGGCGGTCTCCCTGGCCTTGTCTGCTGAGTATTACTGCAGCATCAGCTGTTGCCTGGTCCTCCCCATTTGGAGAGGCGTTCACTGACTGAGCAGAACCTTCTTGTGGTCGGACAACACTCATTTCCTTGTAACTCTCAGGCACAAACCCCCTGCAAGGAAAACTGTCTCTTGCTCGGTTATCAGCCTGATCTTCTCCAATTTGAAGCTCTGGTGCTGATTCAGCAAAAGCCACCCTTGCTTGCTCTTCCCAAGTCAAAGGCTCTTCCATCAATTGCGTAGACTTCTCACGTTCCCAGTCACCAGCTCGGTCTGCTTCCTCCACAAGCATTTCTGCCAGTTGAATGGAATCCTCTGTTGCTTGGGTGTCACCCTGACATTCCCAACTCAGTACCTCTTCTTCAGATAGACTGAGGCCCTCACCCTGGTCATTTTGTGTTTGTGGTCTGCCTGTCTGCTCCTGTTCACTCACAAACACTGGCCTATATTGAGCAGGAACCTCTCTGGTTAGGGCCTGGTGTTGTTCACTCTGAGACACTCCTACTAACTGAGGAGGAGCCTGCCTAGGTAGGCCGTAATTCTGGGCTCGTCCACTCAGAATCTGCACAGAGTTCCCTGTTGCCTGGGTGTGGGCCTGGGATTGTTCACTGACGGGTAACTGGTCAGAATCCTCTCCTGGTAGGCCACAGACCTGTTCTATCCCGGTCAAACCTCCTGTTGCAGATGGAGCACACTCCTCTCTCCCTGGACCATCTGCCTGTTCCTGTTCACTCAGCCTCACTGCCGCCCAGCGCACTGAATCCTCAGTTGTTCGGGTGTCAGTCTGGTCTGCTCCAGTCAGAGAACCTTCTTCAGACAGAGCATGCTCTACACGCTGGTCTCCTCCAGTCAAACTCTCTCGGGTGCCGGTCTGATCTAATGGGCCCTGACTCACTGCTGCCAATTGCCCAGAATCCTGTCCTATTGGACTGTCGGTCTGCTCTCCTCCACTCAGAGATTCTTTCGCTGCTCCAGCAGAATCTTTCCTCACTAGGCCATCAGCCTGACCTCTCTCACTCGGAGACTCTTCTGCCAGTTGTGCTGAAGCCTCCCTGGGTAGGCCGTGATCCTGGAGCTGTCCACGCGCAATCACTGCCGCCAATGGGACAGGAGCCCTCGTGGTCGGGCTGCTGGCCTGCTCTCTCTCCCTCAGGGACGCTGCTGTGAATTCAGTAGAATCCACTCCAGGTGGGCCCAAAGCCTGGCCTTTACCAGTTGGAAGCTCTTTCCCTGACTGAGAAATATCCTCTCTTTTTAGGCTCTTCTGCTCTTTCCCCATCAAACACTCTCTTCCAGTTTGAGCAGAATCTTCTCTTGCGAGCTCCTCATCAACTTCTTGTCCACTGAAAGACTCTGAGATTAACCGCCCAGAATCCTCTCCAGGTAGGCCGCAAGCCTGAACCTCTCCACTTAGAACCAGTCCTGACCAGTCACCAGAATCCTCAGTCGTTTGACTGTCAATCTGCTCTTCCCCAACTGAGGATGGTTTTACTAACCGAGCGGGTCCTTGGCTTGCCTGGTCTTCAGTCGACTCTCTTTCACTCACAGACACTGCTGGCAAATTCTTACAATCCTCTCTAGGTAGGCCGTAAGCCTGATCTATTCCAATCAAACAGTCTTTTGCAGATTGAGCAGAACCTTCTGTTGCTGGTCTGCCTGTCTGCTCCTGTTCACTCACAAACACTGGCCTATATTGAGCAGGAACGTCTCTGGTTAGGGCCTGGTGTTGTTCACTCTGAGAGACTCCTGCTGACTGAGGAGGAGCCTGCCTGGGTAGGCCGTAATTCTGGGCTCGTCCACTCAGGAACTGCACAGAGTTCCCTGTTGCCTGGGTGCGGGCCTGGGATTGTTCACTGAAGTGTAACTGGTCAGAATCCCCTCCTGGTAGGCCACAAGCCTGCTCTTTCCCGGTCAAACCTCCTGTTGCAGATGGAGCACACGCCTCTCTCCCTGGACCATCTGCCTGTTCCTGTTCACTCCGCCGCGCTGCCGCCCAGCACTCTGTATCCTCAGTTGTTCGGGTGTCGGTCTGGTCTGCTCCAGTCAGAGAACCTTCTTCACACAGAGTGAGCTCTTCACGCTGGTCTCCTCCAGTCAAACTCTCTCGGGTGTCAGTCTGATCTAATGGGCCCTGACTCGCTGCTGCCAATCGCCCAGAATCCTGTCCTATTGGACTGTCGGTCTGCTCTCCTCCACTCAGAGATTCTTTCGCTGCTCCAGCAGAATCTTTCCTCACTAGGCCATCAGCCTGACCTCTCTCACTCGGAGACTCTTCTGCCAGTTGTGCTGAAGCCTCCCTGGGTAGGCCGTGATCCTGGAGCTGTCCACGCGCAATCACTGCCGCCAATGGGACAGGAGCCCTCGTGGTTGGGCTGCCAGCCTGCTCTCTCTCCCTCAGGGACGCTGCTGTGATTTCAGTAGAATCCACTCCAGGTGGGCCCAAAGCCTGGCCTTTACCAGTTGGAAGCTCTTTACCTGACTGAGAAATATCCTCTCTTTTTAGGCTCTTCTGCTCTTTCCCCATCAAACACTCTCTTCCAGTTTGAGCAGAATCTTCTCTTGCGAGCTCCTCATCAACTTCTTGTCCACTGAAAGACTCTGAGATTAACCACCCAGAATCCTCTCCTGGTAGGCCGCAAGCCTGAACCTCTCCACTCAGAACCGGTCCTGACCAGTCACCAGAATCCTCGGTCGTTTGACTGTCAATCTGCTCTTCCCCAACTGAGGATGGTTTTACTAACCGAGCGGGTCCTTGGCTTGCCTGGTCTTCAGTCAACTCTGTTTCACTCACAGACACTGCTGGCAAATTCTTACAATCCTCTCTAGGTAGGCCGTAAGCCTGATCTATTCCAATCAAACAGTCTTTTGCAGATTGAGCAGAACCTTCTGTTGCTGGTCTGCCTGCCTGCTCCTGTTCACTCACAAACACTGGCCTATATTGAGCAGGAACGTCTCTGGTTAGGGCCTGGTGTTGTTCACTCTCAGACGCTCCAACTGACTGAGGAGGAGCCTGCCTGGGTAGGCCGTAATTCTGGGCTCGTCCACTCAGGAACTGCACAGAGTTCCCTGTTGCCTGCGTGCAGGCCTGGGATTGTTCACTGACGGGTAACTGGTCAGAATCCTCTCCTGGTAGGCCACAAGGCTGCTCTTTCCCGGTCAAACCTCCTGTTGCAGATGGAGCACACTCCTCTCCCCCTGGACCATCTGCCTGTTCCTGTTCACTCAGCCTCGCTGCCACCCAGCGCACTGAATCCTCAGTTGTTCGGGTGTCGGTCTGGTCTGCTCCAGTCTGTGAACCTTCTTCAGACAGAGTGAGCTCTTCACGCTGGTCTCCTCCAGTTAAACTCTCTCGGGTGTCAGTCTGATCTAATGGGCCCTGACTCGCTGCTGCCAATCGCCCAGAATCCTGTCCTATTGGACTGTCGGTCTGCTCTCCTCCACTCAGAGATTCTTTCGCTGCTCCAGCTGAATCTTTCCTCACTAGGCCATCAGCCTGACCTCTCTCACTTGGGGACTCTTCTGCCAGTTGTGCTGAAGCCTCCCTGGGTAGGCCGTGATCCTGGAGCTCTCCACGCACAATCACTGCCGCCAATGGGACAGGAGCCCTCGTGGTTGTGCTGCTGGCCAGCTCTCTCTCCCTCAGGGATGCTGCTGTGATTTCAGTAGAATCCACTCCAGGTGGGCCCAAAGCCTGGCCTTTACCAGTTGGAAGCTCTTTACCTGACTGAGAAATATCCTCTCTTTTTAGGCTCTTCTGCTCTTTCCCCATCAAACACTCTCTTCCAGTTTGAGCAGAATCTTCTCTTGCGAGCTCCTCATCAACTTCTTGTCCACTGAAAGACTCCGAGATTAAATGCCCAGAATCCTCTCCTGGTAGGCCGCAAGCCTGAACCTCTCCACTCAGAACCGGTCCTGACCAGTCACCAGAATCCTCGGTCGTTTGACTGTCAATCTGCTCTTCCCCAACTGAGGATGGTTTTACTAACCGAGCGGGTCCTTGGCTTGCCTGGTCTTCAGTTGACTCTGTTTCACTCACAGACACTGCTGGCAAATTCTTACAATCCTCTCCAGGTAGGCCGTAAGCCTGATCTATTCTAATCCAACGGTCTTTCGCAGGTTGAGCAGAACCTTCTGTTGCTGGTCTGCCTGTCTGCTCCTGTTCACTCACAAATGCTGGCCTATATTGAGCAGGAACCTCTCTGGTTAGAGCCTGGTGTTGTTCACTCTGAGAGACTCCTGCTGACTGAGGAGGAGCAGGCCTGGGTAGGCCGTAATTCTGGGCTTGTCCACTCAGGATGTGCACAGAGTTCCCTGTTGCTTGGGTGCGGGCCTGGGATTGTTCACTGACGGGTAACTGGTTAGAATCCTCTCCTGGTAGGCCACAAGCCTGCTCTTTCCCGGTCAAACCTCCTGTTGCAGATGGAGCACACGCCTCTCTCCCTGGACCATTTGCCTGTTCCTGTTCACTCCGCCTCGCTGCCGCCCAGCGCTCTGTATCCTCGGTTGTTCGGGTGTCGGTCTGGTCTGCTCCAGTCAGAGAACCTTCTTCAGACAGAGTAAGCTCTTCACGCTGGTCTCCTCCAGTCAAACTCTCTCGGGTGTCAGTCTGATCTAATGGGCCCTGACTCGCTGCTGCCAATCGCCCAGAATCCTGTCCTATTGGACTGACGGTCTGGTCACCTCCATTCAAAGACCCTGTCACACTCAGTGTGAAGCCTTCACCCTGATCTTTTCCTGTCAAATGCAGTTCTTCAGTCAGAGCCTCTTTGCCCAACTGAGCTGTCCATTCTGTTCCTCGATGCTCAGCCTGCTGTTGTTCACTGAGGGAAGCGACTGCCACCCGAGCAGGTTCCTCTTCCATTTGACCAAAGACCTGGTCTTTCCCCACTGAGCTCTCTGTCTGTAACCAAGCAGGACCTTCCCTTGCTTGGAGGTCACCCTGGTCTTGCTCACTGGGAGACGCCGATGCCACTGGTGCAGACGTGCCCCTGGCTGGGGCGTGACCTTGGTCTTGGCCAATCAGGGGATCTTCTGCCAAGCGAGTGATGACCACTCTTGGAAATCTCTGCACCTCACGTTTTCTCGTCAGGGGCTCTTTGGTCTGTTGACCAGAATTCTCAGTTGGTAAACCAACAACTTGTCTTCTTGGAGGCACTGCAACCAACTGAGTATAACTGTCCATTGCCTGGGCATTAGCTTGACCTTTACCAGTCAAAGACTGTGTTAACAGTTGAGCAAAGTCTTCTCTTGATAAATTAGGAGCCATGTCTTCTCCGCTCTGAAGCACGGAGCTCAGCTGAGCAGAACACTCTCCAAGAGGCCCGTCACCAATCGGACACCATCTCACCGATTGGGTAGAACCCTCTCTTTCTAGCCAATCACTCTGGACCTTCCCAGTTGGAGCCCCTTGCACTGACTGGGCTACATCTTCTCTTTCCTGGTCAGTGATTCCGATTGCAATCCATTCTGTGGTTGGAGCGGGATTTTCTCCTGGTCGAATGTCAGCCTGAGTTTTTCTGTCCGAGTCTGCCGCTCTAACTTCTGCCGAGTCCTCTCGAACTGGACTGCTTGCCCCGGCTTTTCCAGTCGCTGCTGACTGAGCTGAATCCTCACTTCCCAGGTCAGCGGCCGGTTCTCTCCCACTCCGGCTTCTTCGTGACCGTTGAGCAGATCCCTCTCTTGTTCCAGCCTCATCCTGGTCTGTGCCACTTGGACTCTCTGTCCTGGATTCCCTGTGAAATTTACAATTGCACAGTCATGACTTTCTGAAAACACACATCAGCAACCTCTGGCAGAACATCAAAGGGGAGGTGTTACGACAAGGAGGGGGGGCTCTTTCATCACAAACAATAACAACGTGCATTCCCACAGCACATTTAACGCAGTAAAACTTCCCAAGGCTCTTCACAGGAGCGGCTATCAAACAAAATGTGGCACCGAGCCATGTAAGGAGATATAAGGACTGGTGACCAAAAGCTTGGACAAAGAGGTAGGCGGAGAGGATTAGGGAGGGAATTCCAGAGCTCGGGGCAGC
The DNA here is from genome assembly GCF_052327205.1 of Somniosus microcephalus. Classification (NCBI taxonomy): domain Eukaryota; kingdom Metazoa; phylum Chordata; class Chondrichthyes; order Squaliformes; family Somniosidae; genus Somniosus; species Somniosus microcephalus. The sequence continues at coordinate 7,752,771 of NC_140998.1, read as the reverse complement.
TGAAACCATGGCCGCCAATGGTGGAGCGAAGAAAATCGGGGATTCGCAAGAGGCCAGAATTGGAGGAGCGCAGAGATCTCGGAGGGTTGTAGGGCTGGAGGAGGTTACAGAGATAGGGAGGGGCGAGGCCATGGAGGGATTTGAAAACCAGGGTGAGAATTTTAAAATCAAGGCGTTGCCGGACTGGGAGCCACTGTAGGTTAGCGAGCACAGGGGTGATGGGTGAACGGGGTTTGGTGCGAGTTAGGACACGGGGCAGTGAGCGCAGGGGGTGATGGGTGAACGGGACTTGGTGCGAGTTAGGACACGGGGCAGTGAGCACAGGGGGCGATGGGTGAACGGGACTTGGTGCGAGTTAGGACACGGGGCAGTGAGCGCAGGGGGTGATGGGTGAACGGGACTTGGTGCGAGTTAGGACACGGGGCAGTGAGCACAGGGGGTGATGGGTGAACGGGACTTGGTGCGAGTTAGGACACGGGGCAGTGAGCACAGGGGGTGATGGGTGAACGGGACTTGGTGCGAGTTCGGACACGGGGCAGTGAGCACAGGGGGTGATGGGTGAACGGGACTGGGTGTGAGTTAGGACACGGGGCAGTGAGCACAGGGGGTGATGGGTGAACGGGACTGGGTGTGAGTTAGGACACGGGGCAGTGAGCACAGGGGGTGATGGGTGAACGGGACTCGGTGCGAGTTAGGACACGGGGCAGTGAGCACAGGGGGTGATGGGTGAACGGGACTGGGTGTGAGTTAGGACACGGGGCAGTGAGCACAGGGGGAGATGGGTGAACGGGACTGGGTGTGAGTTAGGACACGGGGCAGTGAGCACAGGGGGTGATGGGTGAACGGGACTGGGTGTGAGTTAGGACACGGGGCAGTGAGCACAGGGAGTGATGGGTGAACGGGACTGGGTGCGAGTTAGGACACAGTGCAGTGAGCACAGGGGGTGATGGGTGAACGGGACTGGGTGTGAGTTAGGACACGGGGCAGTGAGCACAGGGGGTGATGGGTGAACGGGACTGGGTGCTAGTTAGGACACGGGGTAGTGAGCACAGGGGGTGATGGGTGAACGGGACTGGGTGTGAGTTAGGACACGGGGCAGTGAGCACAGGGAGTGATGGGTAAACGGGACTGGGTGCGAGTTAGGACACGGGGCAGTGAGCACAGGGTGTTGGAGAGGATAAGTTAAGTGCCCATTCAGTGTGCCATCAACGTCACTTAGGACTTCACCAGCCAGGCATCTACTCAGAGGGTAATGAATTTTAAAGCCACTAATTAACCCCTTCCTCCCCTCACTGACTGATGCTCCGAAAACACTGGGTCACCCCATGGCTGCAGGCGGAAGGGGGAAAAACACAATTTCTCAATGTTGTTCTGAAATGCTTTTTACGGAATAACTAAAACGAGAGGGAGAGAACTTTACAATCAGCATAGATCAGCCATGATCTCATTGAATGGCGGAACAGGCTCGAGGGGCTGAATGGCCTCCTCCTGGTCCTGTGTTTCGAAGTCCCACACCTCTAACGGTCCCTACCAGATACCAACACTACAGTGCACTGCATTCCTTTATCCCAGGACGTTAACCTGCTTCTCTCTGTCTAATCGGTTCGATTACTGGGCCAGAAACCCAGAGAACACGAGTTCAGATCCCACCATGGGCAATTTGAGAATCCGAATTCACTTTTAAACAAACTGGAAATTAAAAGCTAGTCTCAGTAAAAGTGACCATGAAGCTGTCGGATTGTTGTAAATACCCAACTGCGTTCACTGATGCCCTTTAGGGAAGAAAACCTGCCGTCCTAGGCTTATATGTGACTCCAGTCCCACACCAATGTGGTTGACTCTGAACTAGCAAGGCCCGCAGTTTATACCAAACCTCTACAAAGAATAGTGGTTGCAGAAGACGTCCCACCAGCACCAGTGGTGATTTTACAGTCGGGTACTAACCCTGCCACGAGAGACGCAGCCGAGTCACGGAGCCACGACAGCCTCTTGTAGACTCGCTCCTCCAGCTCCGTCACACGCTGTTCGCCGGCTACAAGCTGAGCCTTCATTTCTGCATCAGCTCTGTCATCGGGCACGCTCTCACACAGCTGTCTCATCGCTGCCAGATACTGCTTGGCTTGAATCAAACTGTCGCCTTCACGAAAGAACATCTGGAAAGAAAGGTAGATACAGACACACAGAAAATAAATGTCAGCGGTGAAGACCGAAATTTAACCCCCCCCTTCCCGTGTCTGACCCCCGAGAGCTCGGCATCGGACTCGACCAGCCCAGGGGGAGGTGCCGACATCCTGACCTCACTGACCGAGCCTTTCCCCCAAAGCCCGGGCGAGGGTGGAAGTACCTGGTGCCCTGCGAGACCGGACTGCCGAGGGCCGCGCTCCACTCCAAGCTGTATCTCACACTCCTGAAGGGCCCCGGTGAATTTATTCTGTTCCACCTCAAACTTCAATTGGTGCAGATGTGACATGACCGCTGATTGCACCATCTGGAACATAAACCAAAACTCAATTCAAATCACGTTTTCTTTTTACATCAAATTCACAGCACAGAAACAGGCCATTCGGCCCAACTGGTCCGTGCCGGTGTTTATGCTCCACACGAGCCTCCTCCCACCCTACCTCATCTCACCCTATCATTTATCTTTCTATTCCTTTCTTGCTCGTATGTTAATCCAGCCTCCCCTTAAATGTATCTGTGCTCTTCGCCCCAGCCACTCCCTGTGGGAGCAAGTTCCACATTCTCACCACTCTCTGGGTAAAGAAGTTTCTCCTGAATTCCCTTTTGGATTTTCGGATGAGGCGTTAAACCGAGGCCCCGTCTGCTCTCTCGGGTGGACGTAACAGGTCCCACAGCACTATTTTGAAGAAGAGCAGGGGAGTTCTCCCCGGTGTCCTGGCCAATATTTATCCCTCAATCAACCTCACTAAAAAACAGATGATCTGGTCATTTATCACATTGCTGTTTGTGGGAGCTTGCTGTGCACAAATTGGCTGCCGTGTTTCCTACATTACAACAGTGACTACACTTCAAAAAATACTTCATTGGCTGTAAAGCGCTTTGGGACATCCAGTGGTCATGAAGGGCGCTATAGAAATACATGTCTTTCTTTTTCAGTGACTATCTTATATTTATGACCCCTGGTTTTGGACTCCCCTCACAAGCGGAAACATCTTCTCTACGTCTACCCTATCAAACCACTTCATAATTTTAAAGGCCTCTATCAGGTCACCCCTCAGCCTTCTCCTTTCTACAGAAAAAAGCCCCAGCCTGTTCAATCTTTCCTGATAGTTATAACCAATGTTCCCTCTAATTTGCTTTTGGCCCGTGCGGCCCATTCAAAATTCCGCCCATGCGCGTTTTTTCTCTTTAAAAAAGTCGGCTCATTGGTTGCGCGGGACGTGCAGCTTAAAGGGAACGTTGGTTGTAACCTCCCAGTTCTGGTATCATCCTGGTAAATGTTCTTTGCACCTTCTCCAGTGCCTCTATGTGCTTTATACGTAATATGGAGACCAGAACTGTGCACAGCACGCTGAATGTGGTCTAACCAAGGTCCTCTTTTCTCGCTCTCCTGACCTCCCACCAAAGCTCTGCTCATATTTTCCTTTCAATCTGTGCTCTGGTCAATGGCTGATCCTCTGTATGGCTTTCCAGTAACTCCAGGTTGACTCGTGCTCTGCCTCGAGGCATCAGCCATGGCTCAGTGAGTAGCGCGCTCGCCTCTGAGGCAGAAGTATATGGGTTCAAGTCCCACTCCGGAGACTTGAGCACATAATCCAGGATGACGATCCCAGTACACTACAGTCGGAGGTGCAGTCTTTCAGCTGAGGTGTTAAACCAAGGCCCCGTCTGCCTGTAAAAGATCCCATGGCAATATTTTGAAGAAGAACAGGGGAGTTATCCCGGTGTCCTGGTCAATATTTATCTCTAACCAACATCACTAAAAACCTGCACTACCCCGATATCCCTTGGTTCCCTTAATATCCAAAAATCTAGCGATCTCTGTCTTGAATATACTCAACGACTGAGCCTCCACAGCCCTCTGGGGTAGAGAATTCCAAAGATTCACCACCCTCTGAGTGAAGACATTTCTCCTCATCTCAGTCCTAAATGGCCAACCCCTTATTCTGAATCTGTGACCCCTGGTTCTAGACTTCCCAGCCAGGGGAAACATCCTCCCTGCATCTACCCTGACAAGCCCCTTAATGAGATCACCTCTCACTCTTCTAAATTGTAGAGAATATAGGCCCAGTCTTCTCATAGGACAATCCCCACCCCCCCCCCATCCCAGGAATCAGTCTGGTGAACCTTCGCTGCACGCCCTCTATGGCAAGTATATCCTTCCTTAGACTGTCCACAATGTGGTCTCACCAAGGTCATGAAAGATGCTGTAGAAATGCGAGACTTTCTTTATTTCCAGTAAACAGTGATTTTGTTCTTCATTCAAACCGTACATTCTGACTGGTTGTGACGGCCCGAGTTTGGCAATCTGCGCTGCTGCTGGGACAGGCTCTGCAGTGAATTGGCAATCTGCGCTGCTGCTGGGACAGGCTCTGCAGTGAATTGGCAATCTGCGCTGTTGCTGGGACAGGCTCGGCAGTGAATTGGCAATCTGCGCTGTTGCTGGGACAGGCTCGGCAGTGAATTGGTATTCTGCGCTGTTGCTGGGACAGGCACTGCAGCGAATTGGCAATCTGCGCTGTTGCTGGGACAGGCTCTGCAGTGAATTGGCAATCTGCGCTGTTGCTGGGACAGGTTCAGCAGTGAATTGGCAATCTGCGCTGTTGCTGAGACAGGCTCAGCAGTGAATTGGCAATCTGCGCTGTTGCTGGGACTGGCTCGGCAGTGAATTGGCAATCTGCGCTGCTGGTGGGACAGCCTCGGCAGTGAATTGGCAATCTGCGCTGTTGCTGGGACTGGCTCGGCAGTGAATTGGCAATCTGCGCTGTTGCTGGGACTGGCTCGGCAGTGAATTGGCAATCTGCGCTGCTGGTGGGACAGCCTCGGCAGTGAGTTGGCAATCTGCGCTGTTGCTGGGACAGACTCTGCAGCGAATTGGCAATCTGCGCTGTTGCTGGGACTGGCTCGGCAGTGAATTGGCAATCTGCGCTGTTGCTGGGACGGGCTCTGCAGCGAATTGGCAATCTACGCTGTTGCTGGGACTGGCTCGGCAGTGAATTGGCAATCTGCACTGTTGCTGGGACAGGCTCGGCAGTGAATTGGCAATCTGCGCTGTTGCTGGGACTGGCTCGGCAGTGAATTGGCAATCTGCGCTGTTGGTGGGACAAGTTCGGCAGTGAATTGGCAATCTGCGCTGTTGGTGGGACAGGCTCGGCAGTAAATTGGCAATCTGCGCTGTTGCTGGGACAGGCTCGGCAGTGAATTGGCAATCTGCGCTGTTGCTGGGACAGGCTCGGCAGTGAATTGGCAATCTGCGCTGTTGCTGGGACTGGCTCGGCAGTGAATTGGCAATCTGCGCTGTTGCTGGGACTGGCTCGGCAGTGAATTGGCAATCTGCGCTGTTGCTGGGACTGGCTCGGCAGTGAATTGGCAATCTGCGCTGTTGCTGGGACTGGCTCGGCAGTGAATTGGCAATCTGCGCTGCAGGTGGGACAGGCTCGGCAGTGAATTGGCAATCTGCGCTGTTGCTGGGACAGGCTCGGCAGTGAATTGGCAATCTGCGCTGTTGCTGGGACAGGCTCGGCAGTGAATTGGCAATCTGCGCTGTTGGTGGGACAGGTTCTGCAGTGAATTGGCAATCTGCGCTGTTGCTGGGACAGGCTCGGCAGTGAATTGGCAATCTGCGCTGTTGCTGGGACAGGCTCGGCAGTGAATTGGCAATCTGCGCTGTTGCTGGGACGGGCTCTGCAGCGAATTGGCAATCTGCGCTGTTGGTAGGACTGGCTCGGCAGTGAATTGGCAATCTGCGCTGTTGCTGGCACTGGCTCTGCAGCGACAGCCCGAAGGCAGAAGATTAGCCGATTGTCTCACCTCCCACTTTCGGCAGAGCTCCTCCTGCAGCTCCTCAACAGGCTGTATCTTCTGAGGGGCTAAAATTGTTTTTATTTTATCCGTCGCTTCCAGAAAATGTTCCAAGATCCCAGAATCAAAGTTGCTGAACATTTCCTGTGAAGAACATTGAACCCTAATGAGAATTCATTCACTGCCATAGATCTCCCGTAAAATCCCCACATCGCTGGTGGAACAGACTGTAGCTGCAATTCAAAATGGCACAAAGCAGCGTGCTCCCCGACTCACCACACTCCCGGCGCCCTCGCACCACCACCCGCTCGTAGGGTAGGGGAGGGGGCGTTTGCGGGGGAGGGCAGGGTTAGTTGGCCATCCCCTCCCCCAGTCCATGGAGGGCAGGCACCAGATCCTCACTCAGGGGCAAGCGAGTACTGGATACGGCCGGGGGGAGGGCAATAGGTGGCCACCCACTGACCCCGCAAACTCCAGCAGTTGCTGCGCTAAAGGGGGTGTTCCGGTGTAACCATGGGCACAGTGGGCCCCGTCCCCGCTGAGTTAGGAACATAGGAACAGGAGGAGGCCATTCAGCCCCTCGAGACTGTTCTGCCATTTAATCAGATTACGGCTAATCTGCATCTTAACTCCATCCACCAGCCTTGGTTCCGTTACCTTATTACCTTTACCCAACAAAAATCTATCAATCACAGTTTTGAAATTTTCAATCGACCCCCAGCCTCAACTGCCTTTTGGGGGGAGAGAGTTCCAGATTTCCACCACCCTTTGTGTGAAGAAAGGCTTCCTGACATCACCCCTGAACGGCCTGGCTCTAATTTTAACGTTATAACCCTTTGTTCTGGACTTCCCCCCACCAGAGGAAATCGTTTCTCTTCATCTACCCTCTCCACTTCTTTAATCATCTTAAACACCTCAATTAGATCACCCCTAGATCTTCTAAACTCGAGGGAATACAAAACAAGTTTATGTAACCTGTCCTCATAATTTAACCCTCTAGCCCCGGTATTTTCAGTGCCAAAGTTTTTTCTTTAAAGTTGTGTGGAGTCGGAGTCGGAGCTGAAACCGACGGCACGACCTCCGAACCAGCTCGCAAGCAAGGGCTTGCGGATGTTGTGGGAGTGAAAGTCCGTATTACCCGAATACCTCGCTGTTCTTTCCGCGCAGTCTGAGATATCAGCACATGCTGGGTTAAAAGTTCAAACAGCTTTTTGCTGAGCATGGGTTGTAAATTGGCTAAGAGGATTTTAAAGAAAGGATATCTTCACGGGAAAGATAATAGTAGAATGTGTACGAGTCATTCGGCCATATTGTGTCAACTTGATCACTCTGTTTTAGGGAGTGGAAAGATTTATTGCAGCAATAAAACAGTCGGAAGAGTTGAGAGCCTGGTTGTTTAGTTTATGTTGTTATTCTGTGGCACTTGTATATATCTTTGAGGTACCATGATTTGTTTGTAGTATGCATGGAATGTAGTGACCAAAGGTCAAATTTAGTATAAGAAATGTAAGGGAACATGTTCAGCAGCTCACACTGAAATGGTGCAGTATGAAAAGACCAGAGCCCTCATACCGGTTATGTGTAGTATGAAAAGTTTTGTGCACTCATACTGGTTGTGGATAGTATGAAGTTTCAATAAAGATCTGATCCTGCAACTGAGTGTGTGTAATCCGGCGTTTAAAGTAACGAAACGAAACAGAACTAGAAAGCAGTCCGACATCTTGGTGACCCCGACATGATTTTTTTCCCAACTTCGTTAAGTCTGAATTGGTCCAACATGATTTTTTCGAAGTTTGTTAAATTGAAGGAAGTGTTTCCCACGCATCAGTTTAAGGGGTGAGTGCTCTCTTAGTTGTCGTGACTTAAAGGGATCTCCAGTTAGCAATGGGAGGTTCAGGGAATATTCCTGATGAGGTTCAGTCACTTCTTAATGAATGGATAGAGTCTAAAGGTGGACCTTATGGTATAGGGCAGGAAACAATGACAGGAGGATGGAGAGAGACACGGCAGTCCTTAGTGGAGAGTGTCCGGTTAAAAAAGATTAAGGTGTGAGGGTTAAAAAGTGATAAAAAGAGAAAGGCGTTAGTGTTACAGTGTCTCATGCTGGGGATTCAGAAGTTAAGAGAAGAGGCTGAGGCCAGAGATAGAGAAGTCTCAGAACTTACAGAGCAGTGAGCAGAACTTACAGAGCAGCGAGCAGAACTTACAGAGCAGCGAGCAGAACTTACAGAGCAGCGAGCAGAACTTACAGAGCAGCGAGCAGAACTTACAAAGCAGCGAGGAGAACTTACAGAGCAGCGAGCAGAACATACAGAGCAGCGAGCAGAACTTACAGAGCAGCGAGCAGAACTTACAGAGCAGTGAGCAGAGCTTACAGAGCAGCGAGCGGAACTTACAGAGCAGCGAGCAGAACATACAGAGCAGCGAGCAGAACTTACAGAGCAGCGAGCAGAGCTTACAGAGCAGCGAGCGGAACTTACAGAGCAGCGAGCAGAACTTAGAGCAGCGAGCAGAACTTACAGAGCAGCGAGCAGAACTTACAGAGCAGCGAGCAGAACTTACAGAGCAGCGAGCAGATCTTACAGAGCAGTGAGCAGAACTTACAGAGCAGCGAGCAGAACTTACAGAGCAGCGAGCAGAGCTTACAAAGCAGCGAGCGGAACTTACAGAGCAGCGAGCAGAACTTACAGAGCAGCGAGCAGAACTTACAGAGCAGCGAGCAGAACTTACAGAGCAGCGAGCAGAGCTTACAGAGCAGCAAGCAGAACTTACAGAGCGGCGAGCAGAACTTACAGAGCAGCGAGCAGAGCTTACAGAGCAGCGAGCAGAACTTACAGAGCAGCGAACAGAACTTACAGAGCAGCGAACAGAACTTACAGAGCAGTGAGCAGAACTTACAGAGCAGCGAACAGAACTTACAGAGCAGCGAGCAGAACTTACAGAGCAGCGAGCGGAACTTACAGAGCAGCGAGGGGAACTTACAGAGCAGCGAGCAGAACTTACAGAGCAGCGAGCAGAACTTACAGAGCAGCGAGCAGAACTTACAGAGCAGCGTGCAAAGCTTACAGAGCAGCGAGCAGAACTTACAGAGCAGCGAGCAGAACTTACAGAGCAGCGAGCAGAACTTACAGAGCAGCGAGCAGAACTTACAGAGCAGCGAGCAGAACTTACAGAGCAGCGAGGAGAACTTACAGAGCAGCAAGCAGAACTTACAGAGCAGCGAGCTGAACTTACAGAGCAGCGAGGGGAACTTACAGAGCAGCGAGCGGAACTTACAGAGCAGCGAGGGGAACTTACAGAGCAGCGAGGGGAACTTACAGAGCAGCCAGCAGAACTTACAGAGCAGCAAGCAGAACTTACAGAGCAGCGAGCAGAACTTACAGAGCAGCGAGCAGAACTTACAGAGCAGCGAGCAAAACTTACAGAGCAGCGAGCAGAACTTACAGAGCAGCGAGCAGAACTTACAGAGCAGCGAGCTGAACTTACAGAGCAGCGAGCAGAACTTACAGAGCAGCGAGCAGAACTTACAGAGCAGCGAGGAGAACTTACAGAGCAGCGAGCAGAACTTACAGAGCAGCGAGCAGAACTTACAGAGCAGCGAGCAGAACTTACAGAGCAGCGAGGGGAACTTACAGAGCAGCCAGCAGAACTTACAGAGCAGCGAGCGGAACTTACAGAGCAGCGAGCGGAACTTACAGAGCAGCGAGCGGAACTTACAGAGCAGCGAGCGGAACTTACAGCGCAGCGAGCAGAACTTACAGAGCAGCGAGCAGAACTTACAGAGCAGCGAGCAGAACTTACAGAGCAGCGGGCAGAACTTACAGAGCAGCGAGCAGAACTTACAGGGCAGCGGGCAGAACTTACAGAGCAGCGAGGAGAACTGACAGAGCAGCGAGCAGAACTTACAGAGCAGCGAGCAGAGCTTACAGAGCAGCGAGCAGAGCTTACAGAGCAGCGAGCAGAACTTACAGAGCAGCGAGCAGAACTTACAGAGCAGCGAGGGGAACTTACAGAGCAGCGAGCAGAACTTACAGAGCAGCGAGCAGAACTTAAAGAGCAGCGAGCAGAACTTACAGAGCAGTGAGCAGAACTTACAGAGCAGCGAGCAGAACTTACAGAGCAGCGAGCAGAACTTACAGAGCAGCGAGCAGAACTTACAGAGCAGCGAGTAGAACTTACAGAGCAGCGAGCAGAACTTAGAGCAGCGAGCGGAACTTACAGAGCAGCGAGAACTTACAGAGCAGCGAGGAGAACTTACAGAGCAGCGAGCAGAACTTACAGAGCAGCGAGCAGAACTTACAGAGCAGCGAGAACTTACAGAGCAGCGAGGGAACTTACAGAGCAGCGAGCAGCAGCCAGGAAAGAGGTAGAAAACTGGCGATTCCAGGCGCTTGGAGCAGCCAGGACTGTTCTGACGCTGGATCAGCATTTTGCGGACGAACAGAACCGGAATCAAGATCTAGAGAAAGGAATCTCTAAGCTGCAGCATGCATAGTTGACGGAGACCCGGGCGGGCATGGCAGTTAGCGGGGCCCCTACTACCCCGCGTCCCGTGATGCAGCTGGGAGGGCAGCAGGTGGCGGTATTAGCTTGCCCAGCGGAGACAGGAATCGATGAAGCCTGGTGGTATTCAGAGGATTCCCCGGGTCCAAGAGTTGAAAAGGGGATTAAGGGACAGGGAGCCTGGCCAACGTTCCCTTCCACGCCCCCTCTGCCCCCTCCGACTCCGGAGCCCCCAACCCGCGTGGTTCGCGTGGCGACGTTAGGTATGGAGGCGGAGCAGTTCGAAGCCTCTTCGGCTCCTCAGACGCTCATCAGCCCACCGCATTATACCCGACCTTCTGGTAATGCAGAGAGTGGGGGGAGCATGTTCGGGTGGACTAACCGAGAGCGGGATCATGAAACTTCCACTCCCTACGGAGCGCGTGAAGGGAACACCACCTTGAGTGGTTTGGGGGATTCCTGGTGTGAGTGAGGAGGGGTAAAGTTACAGGGCATGAGAGCTGTCCTTGGTGAAGCGGGACCTGCACCGCTTCAGGTTCACCGCTTAAAGTTTGCCCAATGGTGATGTAATATTCTGGGATGGTGGCAGTCAGGGATTATAGCAGAGAAACAGAGGGTTCATACAATTCTACAAGTTTTAGGGAATCACTGGGGAAAGGTGGTTGGTTTTGAAAGAAACCTCAAGTCCCTGCTCAGTAGTGATCTTCGGTGCTGACTCAGGGCCACAGTTGATAAAGCATCTTGCATTATTACCAGGGGAAGGACCCAGGGAATCCGGAGAAGGTATATTCCAGCTGTGTAAAAGCTTGGAGACTAATTGGATTGATATCAGTTATTATGGGGATGACACACATAGAGAGGTTATTTTGACTCTTCTACCCCCCCTCTGCAGTGCTGGAAGTACATGCCTGGGGCAGGGACGAGAGTTTTGATAATTGGTTGGCGAGGGTGGAAAGCCTGTATCAGAGAGCTGCGGGTATCCCAGTCATGGAAGTGAGACAGGGGTTACAGCGATGGAAGGCAGAAGGGCCTGAGTGGATAAATCGCGGGAGGGGGTCGCATGAAGAGAGCAGGAGCAGGTGGTACATGGATCCCGACCCGTCAGTTGATAGAGGACAGGGATAAAAACATAAACATATAAGAAATAGGAGCAGGAGTAGGCCTTTCAGCCCCTGGCTCAAGAATTAGAGAAGTTAAAAGAAAAGCTGAGGGAACTGCAATAGGGAGGCCGCGCCTCAACCACACATGTCGTTTCCTTAGGACCCTTACTTCAGGATAGAGGCCTGGATGAGTGCAGCTCCAACAACACTCAAGCAGCCCGACACCATCCAGGACAAAGCAGCCCGCTTGATCGGCACCCCATCCACCAGCTTAAACATTCACTCCCTCCACCACCGGCGTACCATGACTGCAGTGTGTACCATCTACAAGATGCACTGCAGCAACTTGCCAAGGCTTCTTTGGCAGCACCTCCCAAACCCGCGACCTCTTCCACTTAGAAGGGCAAGGCCAGCAGGCGCATGGGAACACCATCACCTGCAAGCTCCCCTCCAAGTCACACACCATCCTGACTTAGAAGTATATCGCCGATCCTTCATCGTCACTGGGTCAAAATCCTGGAACTCCCTCTCTGACAGCTCTGTGGGAGCACCTTCACCACATGGACTGCAGCGGTTCAAGAAGGCGGCTCACCGCCACCTTCTCAAGGGCAATTAGGGATGGGCAATAAATGCTGGCCTTGCCAGCGACACCCACATAACATAAACAAATTTTTTAAAAGGTGGCCGTCCCCTTATCGAGGCATGTGTAGAAGGGCAGCAGGAAATAGCTTCGATCAACACAGGGTCCTCGGACAAATGAAGGGGAACCCCCCCTCCCCAGAGACAGTACCCCATCACCCCAGACGCACGAGGAGCGATTACTGAACAGTTAGAGGTGAAAGCGATGGGAGAAGTATGTGTGATGAAATATATTCCATTCATCACTGCCTGTTTTCTGTGTCTTCTAACTGCCTGCTTTCTGTGTCTTTTCCCTTCCCCCAGTCCTCATGTATTATGCATTGGAATGTGCTGGAACTGGTTGTGTGCAGGGCTCCGCCCATACCTGGCTCCTTTGTAATCTAACTTCAGTCCGGCATCAGCCTCCTGAAGGTAGACATCTCTCTATTTTATGTGTTATGTTCTGAGTTAATAAAAGCCTTACTTTTGTTCTGCTAACTTCGAGTCTCGGAATAATTGAGGCACATCAATTTTATTAACTCAATTTTCAACACTATGGATCAACTCCTGAAACCCGAACGTTTGGATTTGGATCAACATGCTCCGGACGCATCAGCACGCTTCGGACACTGGTTTGACTGTATGGAATTCTTCCTGGACAATTCCGCAGCCGTCAAAGACGCTACGGACACTGCGAAGATGAGACTCGGAATGCTACGGAATTGGGTAAGCCACCGGGTTTACCCCCTCATCCAAGACGCCGATACGTACCTGGCCGCCTGCAACACCTTAAAGGCGCATTACCAGCAGCCTACGAATGAGGTGTATGCTAGGCATCTACTCGCTACTCGCGCACAGCGACCTGGGGAATCGGTGGAGGAGTTCCTAAGCATCCTGAAAAAGCTTGGCAAGGACTGTAAGTGCCGAGATGTAAAAGCCGCAGTGTACACCGACGAGCTTGTTCGCGATGCCTTTATCACAGGCCTCAGCTCCACTCACATCCGGCAAAGACTGCTGGAAAAAACGGGGTTGGACCTGAAACAGGCTGCGGACACCGCGCGGTCCCTGGAGATGGCCCAGAGAAACTCGGACGCCTACTCTTCAGCCCGCGCCGCCCACGCCGCCACGTGTGCGCCGAGGGCGCCGCCATCTTGGAAGGCATCTTCCCCGCCCGGCAGCCCGACACCGGCGGGGCCCAGCTCTCCCCCCAGAAGCCCTACGACAGCCGCGACGCGTCAAGGACCCAACTGCTACTTCTGCGGGCAGCCAAAGCACACCAGAAACCTGTGCCCGGCGAAAGGCACCACCTGCTTTAAGTGCGGTAAGAAGGGGCACTTCGGGAAGGTGTGCAGAGGGAACCCCGCCGGAAAACCAACCGCCGGAAAACCCGCCACCGCCGCGTGTGCGCCGTGGGAGCGGCCATCTTGGACGCCATCTTGCCCGACCTCGTGGGGTCCGCCATCTTATGAGCAGACAGCGTGGACGCCATCTTGTCTCGATCAGGGCCCTACAGTGGCATCGGTCACAGTGGACCAGACCAGGCCACATCCGCTATCCAAATCAATGGTGGACATCGAGGTAAACGGGTGCCGGGTTAAATGCTTAATTGACAGTGGAAGCACGGAGAGTTTTATCCACCCTGAACTGGCACAACAACTCTCCCTAAAGGTGGTCCCTGCTCAGGGTACCATCTCTATGGCCGATAAAACCCAGACATCGACCATTCTGGGTTACTGCACGGTACAATTGTGCGTTAACGGAACTGTGTATGATAATTTTAAAGTATTAATCATGAAGAATCTATGTGCGAGCGTGATCTTGGGTTTGGATTTCCAGTGCAACCACCAAAGCATCACGCTCAAGTACGGTGGGTCCCAGCCGCCCCTCACAGTGCGCGGTCTGGCTACCCTGAAGGTAAAGCCGCCTTCGCTATTCGCGAACCTTACCCCTAACTGCCGGCCAATAGCGACCAAAAGCAGGAGGTACAGCTGGGAGGACAGGCGGTTTATCGCGACCGAGGTAGACAGGCTCCTGAAAGAGCGCATTATTGAACACAGCAACAGCCCGTGGCGCGCCCAAGTGGTAGTGGTAAGGGGTAGCGAGAAGAAACGGATGGTGATCGACTATAGTCAAACGATCAACAGGTACACCCTACTAGACGCCTACCCGCTACCCCGCATATCAGAAATGGTGAACCAAATCGCCCAATACCGGGTGTTCTCCACCATCGACCTCAAGTCAGCGTACCACCAGCTCCCTATCAGACCAGAGGACCGCCCGTACACCGCCTTCGAGGCGAACGGACGCCTCTACCAATTCCTCAGAGTCCCCTTTGGGGTGACGAACGGGGTCTCGGTCTTTCAGAGGGAGATGGATCGCATGGTCGATGACCACCACTTGCAGGCAACCTTCCCCTACCTCGACAACGTCACCATCTGCGGTCACAACCAGCAGGATCACGACTCGAACCTCGAGAGGTTCCTGAAAACCGCACAAAAACTCAACCTCACCTATAACGAGGACAAGTGCGTTTTCAACACCACGCGCCTCTGCATACTGGGCAGCGTGGTGGAGAATGGGGAAATCGGACCAGACCCCGACCGATTGCGCCCCCTACGGGAGCTGCCCCTGCCCAACACTCCCAAAGCCCTGAAAAGGTGCCTGGGGTTATTTTCTTACTATTCCCAATGGGTCCCCAACTACTCCGACAAAGCCCGCCCCCTCTTGAAAGCATCCTCTTTTCCGCTCTCTGCTGAGGCCCACGCCGCCTTCAAAAGCATTAAGCAGGATATTGAGCGGGCCACGCTACAGGCAGTGGACGAGAACACTCCATTTCAAGTGGAAAGTGATGCGTCCGACTTCGCCTTGGCGGCCACCCTCAACCAGGCGGGGCGGCCCGTAGCTTTCTTCTCGAGGACCCTCCAAGGCCCCGAGATCAGACACTCCTCCGTGGAAAAGGAGGCCCAAGCCATCGTGGAGGCAGTGCGCCACTGGCGCCACTACCTAGCCGGCAAACGCTTCACCCTACTTACCGACCAGCGATCGGTAGCGTTTATGTTCAACAATAAACAGAGGGGGAAGATTAAAAATGATAAGATTCTTAGGTGGCGGATCGAGCTCTCCACTTTCGAGTACGACATCATTTACCGGCCAGGGGCCCTTAACGAATCCCCTGACGCCCTCTCACGAGGGATGTGTGCCAGCGCCACCGAGGATCGGCTACAGACCCTCCACAACGACCTCTGCCACCCAGGGGTCACGCGGCTGTTCCACTTCATAAAGTCCCGTAACTTACCCTACTCGATTGAGGAAGTTCGGTCTCTGACCAGGAACTGCCGCACTTGCGCTGAGTGCAAGCCTCGGTTCTACCGCCCAGATAGAGCCCACTTAATCAAAGCTACACGGCCCTTCAAGCGGCTCAGCTTAGATTTCAAGGGCCCCCTCCCGTCCGTCGACCGCAATGTTTACTTCCTGAACATTGTGGACGAATACTCCCGTTTCCCATTCGCCTTCCCCTGCCCAGACATGACCAGCGCCACGGTCATTAAATGCCTCAACAGCCTGTTCTGCCTGTTCGGTATGCCGAGCTATATCCACACGGATAGGGGGGCGTCCTTCATGAGTGAAGAGCTACGCCAGTACATGCTGTCCAAGGGGATCGCCACGAGCCGTACCACCAGCTACAACCCCCGGGGTAACGGCCAGGTGGAGCGAGAGAACGGGACAGTGTGGAAAGCAGTCACTCTAGCTCTAAGGACCAAGGGCCTCCCTATCTCCCGCTGGCAGGAAGTCCTCTCGGATGTGCTCCATTCGATACGGTCGCTATTGTGTACGGCCACTAATACCACGCCTCATGAACGAATGTTTGTCTTTCCCCGGAAATCCACCTCGGGCGTATCCATGCCGTCATGGCTCTCCACCCCAGGTCCGGTACTCGTGCGAAGGCATGTGAGGGGCCACAAGACGGACCCTCTCGTGGAGCCAGTACACCTACTCCACGCCAACCCCCAATACGCATATGTCCGGCACGCCGACGGAAGGGAGGACACCGTGTCCATAAAAGACGTCGCCCCAGCCGGCATCAACAACAACCACGGCAATAGCAGCGACGACGATCACAGCAACCCTTACCCACCCACTATTCTTTCATCACCCCCGGAAGAACATCGACCAACGGCACCCCCACCAACTACCCCTTCAACAACCCCGGCGGCACCCCCGGCAGAGACCCAGGAGGCTACCGGGGACACCCAGCCGACACCCGCGGCACCACAACAGCCACGTCGGTCGCAGAGGACTATCAAACCCCCGAACAGACTAAATCTATAGAAGGGGTGAATGTGATGAAATATATTCCATTCATCACTGCCTGTTTTCTGTGTCTTCTAACTGCCTGCTTTCTGTGTCTTTTCCCTTCCCCCAGTCCTCATGTATTATGCATTGGAATGTGCTGGAACTGGTTGTGTGCAGGGCTCCGCCCATACCTGGCTCCTTTGTAATCTAACTTCAGTCCGGCATCAGCCTCCTGAAGGTAGACATCTCTCTATTTTACGTGTTATGTTCTGAGTTAATAAAAGCCTTACTTTTGTTCTGCTAACTTCGAGTCTCGGAATAATTGAGGCACATCAGTATGCTCAGAAGCACTTAATGTTTCTGCAAGAATGGGCAGTCTCAGAACTGATGAGATGTTCAGTGAAAAGCTAAACTATGGGAGTTGTAAGCCTGGTCTAAGGGGATAGGGAATGGGACTTGGAATGTTGAGAGAGGCAGTTACAGCAGTTCCGAAGGGTGAACTGAGAGAAGGATTGGGACTCTCGACTGAGTCTTTCGAATGAGACATTAAACCGAGGCCCCGTCTGCTCTCTCAGGTGGACGTAAAAGACCCCACGGCCACTATTTTGAAGAAGAGCAGGGGAGTTATCCCCGATGTCCTGGGGCCAATATTTATCCCTCACTCAACATAACAAAAACAGATTACCTGGTCATTATCACATTGCTGTTTGTGGGAGCTTGCTGTGCGGAAATTGGCTGCCGCGTTTCCCACATTACAACAGTGACTGCACTCCAAAAGAACCTCATTGGCTGTAAAGCACTTTGGGACGTCCGGTGGTCGTGAAAGGCGCTACAGAAATGTAAGTCTTTCTTTCTTTCTTTCTGTCTTCTTTCTTTCTGAATCTTCAGCGCTCCCGTCACACTTTACTCTATGTTGTTACACACCTCCCATACACCCGAGGAAAGTGTTAAGAATTGTGCAGGAGGTAACAGGCTTGATTGAGGACACGGGCTGTGTGTTTAAGATTTTGTATCAGTACCGAATGGGATTCAATAGAAAACATCAGAAATTGAACACTGGTTTAAGGGAAAATGGATAAATAGTTTATGATGGAATAAAGGAGGAAAGGGAAGATCATGATTCTTTGCTACTGTTGTACAGGTTTTTCTTTGATGTTTCAGTGTGAATGTTAAGGTTTTTTTTTTAAATATGTGAACGTTACTGTGGTTCCTCCCTCTTTTTCAAGCGGCACTGGTTAGTTTAAGATATTGGTCTGAATTAAATTGGCATTATTGAGGTTAATTAACCTATTAAAACCAGACTTTTATTATGGCCATGATGAAATTCTGGTTTGTGTAAATTGTGTGAAAGCCTCTCGTTTCGGACATGAGGCAATCACATCAACAATTGGTATTTTTAACATTTCTGACCAAATTCAGTACTTTCATCTTAATGGTACTGGAATGTGTGACCAGGGGGGAAGAAAGGGGAATGCTATTGCTGTGTGTGGAGTTGTGTGGAGTGTTACTAATGATGTCTGACGTTTTTACCTGCTGAATTGAATTGATCAGGATCTTTGCAAATTTTAATGGCACAAAGTAAGTTTTTTTTTTTATTTGGCGAAAGTTTTTTTTTCATTTATTCGAAAGCTGCAGGAAGATGTGTGACACAAGCCGACACTGATTGCTGATGTCTGGGTTTGTCTTCTTTTCACAGACAGCTGTGGACTCCCCACAAGCAGCTGTGTGTTCTGTGAACACTTTGGGCATTTTTAAATTTGAAGTTTTCTAATTTGAGTGGATATTTTCCCCACACTGACAGAAGAGAATCAGAAATTGACAAATGGCGAATTAACCCACTGGGCTCGCAAGAAAGCCACAATGGATTTTCTGTTTTTTATCTTTTAAGCAGGGAGCCATATGAGTGTTGATGCTGCAAGATTACCCAAGAGGGGTTCTTTGATATAGAAATGACTTCAAGGTGTTACACAGCTTGAACTTTGCACTGGGAGCCCCAGTAATGTTCAGAATTTAAGTTCTTATCTGCAGACATTGATGGACTTTGAATTGTGGTGACAAAATTGGACTTAAGACTTTGTCTTTCCAATGCTTGGATTTAACTATTCGGAGTTGTTTTGTTATTTTCCAAGACCCATTGCTCGAGAGCAAACATAAAGGACTTACAGGCAAACGTGATTGCAACTACTTTTATCTCTTTTGTAAAACCCACAAGCCTGGACATAATTTGTTTGTGAAATTGAAATTGTGAAATTAAAATGAATGAGATAAATTGATAAGAGTTGCTGTTCAAGCACTCGGGAAGGGAAATTTATCTAAAATTTAAGGGGATGATCACGTTTTATTTTTGAAAAGGTCCAGTCTAAGTGGTTTGCGTCCAAACTCTGTGTTAAGAATGAAGTTTAGGGGGGGAGACTGTTGTGTTAAAGGCAACTAACATCCTTCATCTTGCAGACTGAATTGCTCTATAACTTGGATTGATTTGGGAACTGTGTTAAATGGTAATGATCACATTGTAATGGACAGTAAAGTTTCTCCAGGGCTCATGAATGAGATGAAATGGTAATAAATGGGAATTTTTCTACAATCATTTTCCTAGGTGATTATGAGTGAATTTCGGGAACTCAAACAGGGGTTAAGAAAAGATGTGTGAGTGAATCCCTGAGTAAAATAAAACACATGGGCATGATTCCTGAAAAGATTTTCAATTTGGTAATGAGGTACATTCTATTGAAAGTCAGGAAAGTGTAGGTGAGAATCATTAATTGACAGGTTTCTCTTGGAGATGTTTGTGTCTTTCCCTGTACTGAACAATGAGGAAAATGAATTTGATAGCCTGGCCACCACCCTAAACATTGGGACCATGCAGGCGGTGATGGGAAGAAGACCTTCGATCTTTTGCTAAGATAACATTTAAAGCCCAGGAATGGCCTGTATCTGATGTCAGTTGTGATGTGATACTGGGATACCGGTGTGTGTGTATGAAGTAACCAGTATGTGGAAATGCACGGTGAAGACGCACTGAAGAACGGGTCTCAGACATGCTCAGTAATTGGACAACAGCACGACATGAAATGGTTAATGTGGCTCAGGGGAGTGAGACAGCTTTTAATCAAGGCACTGACACACTCCATAGCAAAACTGACCTTTTTAATGCAACAATGTAGAGTCAAATGCACTGGTACCTGTCAGAGGGATTAAAATTAAAGAGGAAAATAGAATTTGGATTTCTAAAGTTCAGGGTTGAGGGAGGGGGAGAGTTACCTGGACACTTTGATCCAGGAGGCAGTCACATCCCTTAGGTTAGGTAGTGGTACAGGTCTGGTTAGTAGTCAGGGACAGGAGGGTGTGACTGCAACTCGGGCAGGTAAGGGGACCCCAGGTGCAGTGCTGGAGGAGCCTCAGCATTTGCCCTTGTGCAACAGGCGTGAGGTTCTTGCTGCCTGTGTGGATGAGGGAAAAGCCTGCAGGATGGATGAGTAAGCTGACCGTGACACCATGGTGCAGGAGGCCATTCAAGTGGGGGAGTGAAAGGAAATGTAGTTGTGGTAGGGGACAGTATAGTCAGGAGGATCGATACTGTTCTCTGCAACTACGGCTGAGAGTTCCGAAGGCTGTGTTGCCTGACCGGTGCCAGGGTTAAAGACATCTCCTCATGGCTGGAGAAGAACTTGGAGTGGGAGGGGGAGGGTCCAGTTGTCGTGGTCCATGTAGGAACCAATGACATAGGTAGAACCAGGAATAAGGTTCATCTGAGGGAGTTTGAGGAGCTAGGATCCAAATTAAAAAGCAGAACCACAAAGTAATAATCGCTGGATTGTTACCTGAGCCACGTGCAAATTGGCATAGGGACAAACAGATTAGAGGTTTAAATGCGTGACTCAAAGAGTGGTGTGGGAAGAAGTGGTTTCAGTTCATGGGGCACTGGCACCAGTACTGGGGAAAGAGAGAGTTATTCCATTGGGACGGGCCCCACTTAAACCAGGCTGGGACCAGTGTACCAGCGAATCGAATAACTAGAGCAGTAGAAACATAGAAACATAGAAGATAGGAGCAGGAGTAGGCCATTCAGCCCCTCGAGCCTGTTCCGCCATTTAATGAGATCATGGCAAACGCAGATTGGGTGACCGCTTTGCGGAACACCTCCGTTCAGTCTGTAAGGGTGACCCTGAGCTTCCGGTCACCTGTCATTTTAATTCACCGTTCCATTCCCACTCAGACCTCACCGTACTCGGGCTCTTGCATTGTTCCACGGAAGCTCAGCATAAACTCGAGGAACAGCACCTCATCTTCCGATTAGGCACTTTACAGCCTTCCGGACTCAATATTGAGTTCACCAACTTCAGATCATAACCTCGGCCCCTATCATATTTTTATATTTTTTATCCACACTTTTGGTTTGTGCCTTTCCCTTTTCCCTCTCTCCCACATGGCAGCTGTCTCTCACTCTGCCAGCGCATTTCACACTTCATCTAGAGCCATTGTTGGTTTCTTTACCTGTCCTATTACCATCTCGTCTCGCCTTGAATATCTCTTAATGTCTCTTCTTTCATCCCCTCCCCCATTTCCCAGCCCCCAAACTGCCTTTTAATCTGTTTCATTTCCTGCCTTTTCTTCTCAGTTCTGAAGAAGGGTTTCGACCCGAAACATTGACTCTGTTTCTCTCTCCACGGATGTTGCCTGGCCTGCTGAGTTTTGTCAGCATTTTCTGTTGTTATATCTGATGCGCTATCAATTACTCATAAAAGACTGAGAGTTAAGAGAGTAACTAAAGGCTTTTATTAACAAAAGAATGAAGGTCTGCCTCGAGTGGTCGACCGGTCCAGAATACAAAGGGGGCTGGGGAGCAGTCACCTTTATACTAGGACTTGTGGGAGGAGTCAGCCAAGGCATGTCCAGGCATGTACACAGTGGAATACAAACAGTGGTTTACCACATTCACTCCTTGTTTAAAATTGAGTCCGGCGGGGTGAAGTGTATTAAAAGTTAGTGTATTGGAGTCTCTCCGGAGGTCTTGTCTGCCGCTGTGATCGGCGTGGCGACGGCAGGGGTAGTGGAGCTTCCGGCGTCGAGTCCCGCGTAGGCTGTGGCACAGGCGTGTCGTCCTCGTAGGTGTCGAGCGGGTCGCTGGGCCCAGGCCTGCCGTCTGCTGGGGCTGGATATCGGATTGTGGGGGGGGGTGGTAGTGAGTAGTGGGTTACTGCGGCCCCCGAGGGTGCAAGGTCTCTTATGGAGACTGTGTCCTCCCGCCCGTCCGGGTATGCAATGTAAGCATACTGGGGGTTGGCGTGGAGGAGGTCGACCCTCTCGACCAGGGGGTCCGTTTTATGGGTCCTCACGTGCCTTCTCAGTAGGACCGGCCCTGGGGACGTCAGCCATGGCGGGTAGCGATGTCCCCGATGTGGACTTCCTTGGGAAGACAAACATTTTCTCATGAGGGGTGGCGTTAGTGGCAGTGCAGAGCAGTGACCGAATAGAGTGGAGCGCATCGGGGAGCACATCCTGCCAGCGGGAGGTTGGAAGGCCCCTAGACTTTAAGGCTAGCAGGGCGGCCTTCCAAACTGTCGCATTTTCTCTTTCCACCTGTCCGTTCCCCCGGGGGTTGTAACTGGTGGTCCTGCTTGTGGCAATACCCCTAGTTAGCAGGTACTGACGGAGTTCGTCGCTCATAAACGATGAGCCCCGGTCGCTATGGATATAGCTGGGGAAACCGAACAGGGTGAAGAGGTCGTTCAGACATTTAATGACCGTGGCACTGGTCATGTCCGGGCAGGGGATGGCGAACGGGAAACGGGAGTACTCATCAATAATACTGAGGAAGTACACATTGCGGTCGGAGGAGGGGAGAGGCCCTTTAAAATCAACGCTCAGGCGCTCGAAGGGGCGAGTGGCTTTTATCAGGTGGGCCCTGTTTGGTCTATAAAAGTGCGGTTTGCACTCAGCGCAGACTTGGCAGTTCCTGGTCATGGTCCTGACCTCCTCAATAGAGTAAGGCAGGTTGCGGGCCTTGATGAAGTGGAAGAACCTGGTGACCCCCGGGTGGCAGAGGTCATTGTGGAGGGCCCACAGTCTATCGATCTGCACGTTGGCGCAGGTGCCACGCGATAGCGCATCCGGGGGTTCATTGAGCTTCCCGGGCCGATACAAGATCTCGTAATTGTAGGTGGAAAGTTCGATTCTCCACCTCAAGATCTTGTCATTTTTGATTTTGCCCCTCTGCTTGTTGTTAAACATGAAAGCAACTGAATGTTGGTCAGTGAGCAGGGTAAATCGTTTTCCGGCCAGGTAGTGCCTCCAATGACGCACAGCCTCCACAATCGCCTGGGCCTCCTTCTCAACAGCGGAGTGTCTGGTCTCCGGGCCTTGGAGGGTTTGTGAAAAGAAGGCCACGGGTCTCCCCGCCTGATTGAGGGTAGCGGCCAGGGCAAAGTCGGACGCGTCGCTTTCCACCTGGAAGGGGATGGATTCGTCCACTGCGTGCATGGTGGCTTTGGCAATGTCTTCCTTGATACGGTGGAAGGCTAAGCGGGCCTCTGCCGTCAAGGGAAAAGAGGTGGACTTGATCAGCGGATGGGCCTTGTCCGCATAGTAGGGGACCCACTGGGCATAATGGGACAAAAACCCTAGGCACCTCTTCAGGGCCTTGAGGCAGTGGGGCAGTGGGAGTTCCATAAGGGGACGCATCCGGTCGGGGTCGGGGCCGATGACTCCGTGTTCCACAACACAGCCAAGGATGGCGAGGCGGTTTGTACGGAATATGCACTTCTCCTTGTTATATGTCAGGTTCAGGAGTTGGGCGGTGCGGAGGAATTTTTCGAGGTTTGCGTCATGGTCCTGCAAGTCACGGCCGCAGATGGTCACATTGTCCAGATATGGGAAAGTGGCCTGCAACGCATTTTGATCTACCATCCGGTCCATCTCCCTTTGGAAGATGGAGACCCCGTTGGTGACGCCAAAGGGAACCCTAAGGAAGTGATAGAGGCGGCCGTTTGCCTCAAAGGCAGTATACTGGCGGTCCTCAGGGCGGATAGGGAGCTGGTGGTACGCTGATTTCAGGTCAATGGTCGAGAAGACGCGGTACTGCGCGATCTGGTTGACCATATCAGCTATGCGGGGGAGTGGGTAGGCGTCCAGCAGGGTGTAGCGATTTATTGTCTGGCTGTAGTCGATGACCAGGCGCTGCTTCTCGCCGGTCTTAACGACCACAACCTGGGCTCGCCAGGGGCTGGTGCTGCCCTCAATAATCCCTTCCTTCAGGAGCCGCTCCACTTCGGTTTTAATGAAAACCCTGTCCCCGGCACTGTATCGCCTGCTCTTTGTGGCGATGGGCTTACAGTCGGGGGTGAGGTTAGCAAACAGTGGGGGGGGGGGGGGTGACTCTGAGTGTGGAGAGGTTGCACCTGGTGCGCGGCGGGCAATTTGGGAGCTGCTGGCTGCGGACTGTGAGTGGGGGTAGGGGTCCACCGTACGCCATCGTAACACTTTTAAGGTGGCACTGAAAATCTAACCCCAGCAGGACGGCAGCGCAGAGGTCGGGCAGGACCAGAAGTTTAAAATGATCGTACACGGTCCCGTCTACTACGAGTGTCACTACGCAGTAGCCGCCGATGTCCGCCGACTGGGACTCGGAGGCCATAGAAATCCGCTGGTGCGCAGGCAGGACTGGGAGAGAGCAACGCCGCACCGTGTCGGGGTGGATGAAGCTCTCCGTGCTCCCAGAGTCAAAAAGGCAGATTGTATCGTGGCCATTTACCTTAATGTCCATTGTGGAGCTGGCCAGCTGGTGCGGTCTCGCTTGGTCCAGTGTAACGGATGCCAGCGTAGGGGTCGGTGCGTCGCTGCGGGTATCAGATGAGGCGGTGTTGGGGGCCTGCTGCGTTCCGGCTGTCGTCCAAGATGGCGGCGTCCATGATCCCCATGTGGCTGGAGGCGTCCAAAATGGCTGCTGTACCGGTGGTTCGCACATGGCCGGGGAGGCCCAAGATGGCGGCCCGCATGGCCCACACGCGGCGCTGCTGGGGTTCGGGGTGGCTTTGGCCCTGCAGACGTTAGCGTAGTGTCCCTTCTTCCCGCAGCCCGAGCAGATCGCGTTTTTCGCCGGGCAGCGCGCTCTGGGGTGTTTTGCCTGGGCACAGAAGTAGCATTTCTGGCCTTGGGGCACTGCTGTCTGGCCTTGGGACACTGCTGCGGTAGTTGGGCCATTGCTGGGGTGTGGCTGGGGTGGCACGGCGCTATGAGGCGGTCCTACCGTGTCCCAGGCTGTCATTCCCCGCGGCGTCCACGGTGCAGAGGAGTAGGCATCCATGCCCCGGTAGGCTGCATCCAGTGATAGTGCGAGTTCAGAGGCCTTGTTGAGGTCGAGGTCACTCTGCTCCAACAGTCGCTGTCGGGTGTAATTGGATCTGTGGCCCGCTACAAAAGCGTCCCTGCCTCACAGCGCCAGGGACCCGGGTTCGAATCCGGCCTCGGGCGACTGTCTGTGTGGAGTTTGCACATTCTCCCCGTGTTTGCGTGGGTTTCCTCCGGGTGCTCCGGTTTCCTCCCACAGTCCAAAGATGTGCGAGTTAGGTTGATTGGCTATGATAAATTGACCCTTAGTGTTAGGGGGATTAAATACGTGGGGTTACGGGGATAGGGTGGGATATGTGTTGGTGTAGGGGTTACGGGGATCGGGTGGGATATGTGTCGGTGCAGGCTCGATGGGCCGAAATGGCCTCTATCTGCACTGTGGGGTTTCTGTGATTTCTGAAGTTCCTCTGTGTACACGGCGGCCTTTACATCCTTACAACCACAGGCCCAGCCAAGCACAGACAGTGCCTGAAGGTATTCCACGCTGGTGTGAGGATCTTCTCCATTATAAAAATTTGTTAATAAAATTGATGCGCTATCAATTACTCATAAAAGACTGAGAGTTAAGAGAGTAACTAAAGGCTTTTATTAACAAAAGAATGAAGGTCTGCCTCGAGTGGTCGACCGGTCCAGAATACAAAGGGGGCTGGGGAGCAGTCACCTTTATACTAGGACTTGTGGGAGGAGTCAGCCGAGGCATGTCCAGGCATGTACACAGTGGAATACAAACAGTGATTTACCACAATATCCAAACTCAGTACCCTGTCCCTGCCTTCTCCCCATATCCCTTGATCCCTTTAGCCTTAAGAAATATATCCAACTCCTTCTTGAATATATTTAATGAATTGGCCTCTACTGCCTTCTGTGGCAGAGAATTCCACAGGTTCACCACTCTCTGGGTGAAGAAATTCCTCATCTCAGTCCTAAATATCTTACCCCTTGTCCTTAGGCTGTGACCCCTGGTTCTGGACTCCCCGCCATCGGGAACATCCTTCCTGCATCTAGTCTGTCTAGTCCTGTTAGAATTTTATATGTTTCAATGAGATCCCCTCTCATTCTTCTAAACTCTAGTGAATATAAGACTAATCGACCCAATCTCTCCTCATACGTCATTCCTGCCATCCCAGGTATCAGCCTGGTGAATCTTCGCTGCACTCTCTCCATGGCAAGAACATCCTTCCTCAGATAAGGCGACCAAAATTGCACACAATACTCAAGGTGTGGTCTCACCAAGGCCCTGTACAACTGCAGCAAGACATCCTTGCTCCTGTACTGGAATCCTCTCGCTATGAAGGCCAACATACCATTTGCCTTCTTAACCGCCTGCTGCACCTGCATGCTTACCTTCAGCGACTGGTGCACAAGGACACCCAGGTCTCGTTGCACTTCCCCTTTTCCCAATCTATTGCCGTACAGATAATAATCTGTCTTCCTGTTTTTGCCACCGAAGTGGATAACCTCGCATTTATCCGCATTATACTGCATTTGCCATGCATCTGCCCAATCACCTAACCTGTCCAAATCATACTGGAGTTTCTCTGCATCCTCCTCACAGCACACACACACACCCAGCTTTGTGTCGTCTGCAAACTTGGAGATATTACATCTAGTTCCCTCGTCTAGATCATTAATATATATTGTGAATAGCTGGGGTCCTAGCACCGATCCCTGCGGTACCCCACTAGTCACTGCCTGCCACTCGGAGAAAGACCCGTTTATGTCAACTCTTTGCTTCCTGTCGCGAGAGGCAGGGCTTTAAACTAATGAAGGGGGGGGGATGGGAGGATTCAGGAAAGAGTAATTTTAAAAGCAGCGAAAGAAATATCAAGGCTCTAGAGCAGAGTAGAGTTTTGGATAAAAATAAGCAGAGTGGGTCAAGAAGGGACAGAGAGAGTAACAAAGGTAATAGGGCATCAGTGACTGAGGTGACATCAGAGAAAAATAGAAATAAGTCAAAGCTAAAGGCACTATATCTGAATACGTGAAACATTCGCAACAAAATAGAAGAATTAATAGCCATAACGGAGATGTGGTTGAAAAGTGGCCAAGGTTGGGAATGAAATATTCCAGGATACTTAACTTTTAGAAGAGACAGGCAAAATGGAAAAGGAGGGGTAGCCCTGATAATAAAGGATGGGATAAAGACAGTAGAGAGAAAGGATCTTAGCTCCGAAAATCAGGAAGTAGAAACAGTTTGGGTGGAGCTAAGAAACAGCAAGAGGCTGAAAACATTGGCGAGAGATGTTTATAGGCCACCAAACAGTAGTTGTAATGTAGGGCAGAGTATAAATCGGGAAATTAGAGGCACATGTAACAAGGGTAATACAATGATCATGGGGGACTTTAATCTACATATAGACTGGGCAAACCAAATTTGCAGTAATAGTGTGGAGGACGAATTCATGGAATGTATGCAAGATAGTTTTCTAGATCAGTATGTTGAGGAACTGACTAGGGAACAGGCTATTTTAGATCTGGTATTGTGCAATGAGAAAGGGTTAATTAATAACTTTGTAGTAAAGGGCCTTTAGGGAAGAGTGACCATAATATGATAGAATTTTATATTAAGTTTGAAAGTGATTTAGTTAAATCCGAAACTAGGATCTTAAATCTAAACAAAGCAACTACGTAGGTATGAGGGGCGAGTTGGCTAAGGTAGATTAGGAAATTACATTGAAAGGTATGACAGTAGACGAGCAATGGCTGGCATTTAAAGAATTAATACATAATTTACAACAAATATACATTCCTTTAAGGCACAAAAACCCCACAGGAAAAGTGGTCCAACTGTGGCTAACAAGAGAAGTTAAAGATAGTATTAGATCAAAGGAGGAGACTTATAATGTTGCCAGAAAGAATAGTAAGCCTGAGGATTGGGAGGATTTTAGAATTCAGCAAAGGAGGACCAAGACATTGATAAAGAAAGGGAAAATAGAATATGAGAGTAAACTAGCGAGAGACATAAAAACAGATTGTAAAAGCATCTATAGGCATGTAAAAATAAAAAGATTAGTGAAAGTAAATGTGGGTCCCTTACAAGCTGAGACAGGGGAAATTATAATGGGGAATAATGAAATGGCAGAGAAATTAAACAAATACTTTGGCCCCGATTTTTGACTTGTGTGGGGAATGGTCGGATTTCCCCGAATGTGGGGCTTCTGACACACATAAAAAAGTGTCAGCCAGCTCCACGCAATTTTCCCTCAAGTGGCCAATTAATTCCCAGCATGTAGGACGCCTTGCTAATTGTCCAATTCGAGTCAGAAATCCCCACACTATGATGTCATCATTTGTGGTGCTTTCAAAGTGTCCAGCAAGCTTCTCCACCTCTGCAGGCTTCTCAACCACTCTTGCACAATGGCAGAGGAGCCTGCACCAGCTGCTGTCAGCGGCAGAGGCCGAGCTGCCTTCAAATTCGACGAGGCTTCACTGCAGGCATTATTGGATGGGGTTAGGGCCCACAGGGAGGTCGTCTTCCCTAGGTCAGGGAGGAAGAGGCCTCCCACTGAGACCAATGCTGCATGGATGCAGGTGTCAGCAGATGCCAACTCGCTGGGAGTCACCAGAAGAACCTTGGCATTACATCTCTAACTCCTTCCTTTACTCCCCCACAGTTCCATCCAGAGCCCCCGTCCTCACTGTGGAGGAGGAAGAGGCTGTGCAGCCAGACTCCTCAGAGGAAGCTCCAACCTCTGAGGGCACAGCGTCAGCAGAAGTAAGCGCACCCAGCAGCAGCGCAGACACTCACACCTCGGGGGGACCTTCGGGACATAGAGTAGTGTTGTCACCTGGAGTTTCACAGCTCACAAGTGAGCCTCAGCAGATTCTGGAGACAGGGACAGCAGTGGAGAGTCCTCGTCGGAGGGTGCAGGACTCTGCCAGCTCAGCTCAGCTGCGCTGCATCTCGACCCTCTGCCTCTGGGTCCATCCGCAAGAGAAGAGGTGATGGATCTCCATGCACAGATGCAGGAGTCTCTGGCAGGTTTTGTCTCCAGGGTCACTGCGAGTGTGGAGCGAATGGAGGAGTCCATAGCGACCATGAGCAGAGCCTTTGTCGAGTCATTGGTGCATGAACGCAGCACCATGGAAAGGTTGGCAACCTCCATGGAGGAGATAACTCGCCAGCATACGGAAAACATGGTGAGTGCTCATAAGAGAATGACATCTCTTGAGGAGCGTTGGCCAGCTGTTGAACAGAGAAACCAGATCTTCATGGAAGTCCTTCTGAGTAGGACTGCCAGTGCAGATACGGGTCCCACTGGCCCCCTAAAGCGCAGCAAGGTGCTCTCAAGGCACTTCCAAGCGCTGGCCCCTTCTGGCTTGTGCAGCTTCAGGTGAGTGAGCAGCAGCCTGGTGCTCATCCTGCTGTTCCTGGTTCTGCTGCTGCCACCTCTGCTGTTGGAGATCCTCTAATGCCAGGAAGGGAAGGTACCAAAGGCCTCCCATGCTTCTAGCAGACGCCTCTGAGGAGGTCCTGAGTTAGGGTGGTGAGAGGGGCTTCCCAGGAGTTCACACTGAAGAAGTGTGTGAGGCTCCAACTTTCTGCAGCTGCTCCTAAGGCTTCAAAAAGTTCCCCCAAGCCTTGATCAACAAGGTCCTGCAGCCTGCAAAAATGCTGCCTCTTTAAATCTCTTCAGCCCTCAGCGACCTGCTGCTGCAAGCAAGCAAGCCAGCTGTTTTCACGCCAGCTCTCATCGGCGGGGTTCCCCGCAGGCGGGTTTCAGGTGGGGAAAACCGCAAAGTCGCAACGGCACAGGAAAATCTTCCTTAACAAGGTGATCATTGGTGATTAGTGGTCCGACGAGCAGTCCCGCCAGCGGCGGCCAGGACTGAAGCGGGGCGCGTGGAAACGGTGGTCCGAAAGTCGGACGAGGCGGGGAATCAGGCGGGGGGGGGGGTCCCGACCCGCTTTTACCGCGATTTTCGGATCACGGCCGCATGAAAAGCCACCCGACAGCTGCCCGAAAATCGGGGCCTTTGTGTCTGTCTTCACGGAAGAAGACGCAAAAAACTTCCCGGAAATAGTGGAAAACCAAGGGTCTAGCGAGAATGAGGAACTGAAAGAAATTCATGTTAGTAAAAAAAAAGTACTGGAGAAATTAATGGGACTGAAAGCCGATAAATCCCCTGGACCTGATGGCCTACACCCTAGGGTTTTGAAAGAGGTGGCTATAGAGATAGTGGATGCATTGGTTGTCATTTTCCAAAATTCCATAGATTCTAGAACGGTAGGTAGCAAATGTAACCCCACTATTTAAGAAAGGAGGGAGAGAGAAAACGTGGAACTACAGACCAGTTAGCCTGACATCAGTAGTTGGGAAAATGCTAGAATCTTTTATTAAGGACGTGGTAACAGGGCACTTAGAAAATAATAATAGGATTGGGCAGAGTCAACACGGATTTATGAAAGGGAAATCGTGTTTGACAAATCTGTTAGAGTTTTCTGAGGTTGTAACTAGCAGAATAGATAAGGGGGAGCCAGTGCATGTGGTGTATTTGGATTTTCAGAAGGCATTCGATAAGGTGCCACACAAGAGGTTATTAAACAAAGTTAAGGCTCCTGGGATTGGGGGTAATATACTAGCATGGATTGAGGATTGATTAACGGACAGAAAACAGAGAGTAGGAATAAACGGGTCATTTTCAGGTTGGCAGGCTGTACCTAGTGGGGTACCACAAGGATCAGTGCTTGGGCCTCAGCTATTCACAATCTATCAATGATTTGGATGAGGGGACCAAATGTAATTTATCCAAGTTTGCTGATGATACAAAGCTAGGTGGGAATGTAAGTTATGAGGAGGATGCAAAGAGACTTCAAGGGGATATAGACAGGCTCAGTGAGTGGGCAAGAACATGGCAAATGGAATATAATGTGGAGAAATGTGAAGTTATCTACTTTGGTGGGAAAAATAGAAAAGCAGAGTATTTTTTAAATGGTGAGAGATTGGGAAATGTTGGTGTTCAGAGGGACCTGGGTGTCCTTGTACACGAATCACTGAAAGTTAACATGCAGGTACAGCAAGCAATTAGGAAAGCAAATGGTATGTTGGCCTTTATTACAAGAGGATTTGAGTATAGGAGTAAAGACTTCTTACTGCAATTATATAGGGCCCTGGTGAGACCACACCTGCAGTTTTGGTCTCCTTACCTAAGGAAGGATATACTTGCCATAGAGGGAGTGCAACGAAGGTTCACCAGACTGGTTCCTGGGATGGGGGATTGTCCTATGAGGACAGATTGAGTAGACTAGGCCTATATTCTCTAGAGTTTAGAAGAATGAGAGGTGATCTCATTGAAACATACAAAATTCTTACAGGGCATGACAGGGTAGATGCAGGGAGGATGTTTCCCCTGGCTGGGGAGTCTAGAACCAGGGGTCAATGTCCCAGAATAAGGGGTCGACCATTTAGGACTGAGATGAGGAGAAATTTCTTCACTCAGAGGGTGGTGAATCTTTGGAATTCTCTACCCTAGAGGGTTGTGGAAGATCAGTTGTTGAGTATATTCAAGACAGAGATCGATAGATTTTTCAATATTAAGGGAATTAAGGGATATGGGGATAGTGCAGGAAAGTGGAGATGAGGTCAAAGATCAGCCATGATCTTATTGAATGGCGGAGCAGGCTCGAGGGGCCGAATGGCCTAGTCCTGCTCCTATTTCTTATGTTATTATGTTTTAATGCAGCAATAAAACAATCGGAAGAGTTGAGAGCCTGCTTGTTTCGTTTATGTTGTTATTCTGTGGCACTTGTATATATCTTTGAGGTACCATGATTTGTTTGTAGTATGCATTGAATGTAGTGACCAAAGGTCAAATTTAGTATAAGAAATGTAACGGAACATGTTACATAGAAGATAGGAGCAGGAGTAGGCCATTCGGCCCCTCGAGTCTGCTCCGCCATTCAATGCGATCATGGCTGATCATCCAAATTCAGTACCCGGTCCCTGCTTTCTCCCCATACCCCTGGATCCCTTCAGCCTTAAGAAATATATCCAACTCCTTCTTGAAAATATTTAATGAATTGGCTTCTACAGCCTTCTGTGGTAGAGAATTCCACAGGTTCACCACTCTCTGGGTGAAGAAATTCCTCCTCATTTCTGTCCTAAATGGCTTACCCCTTATCCTTAGACTGTGACCCCTGGTTCTGGACTCTCCGACCATTGGGAACATCCTTCCTGCATCTAGTCTGTCCAGTCCTGTCAGAATTTTATAAGTTTCAATGAGACCCCCTCTCAATCTTCTAAACTCCAGTGAGTATAAGCCCAATCGTCCCAACCTCTCCTCATACGTCATTCCTGCCATCCCAGGTATCAGTCTGGTGAATCTTCGCTGAACTCCTTCTATGGCAAGAAAATCCTTCCTCAGATAAGGCGACCAAAACTGCACACAATACTCAAGATGTGGTCTCACCAAGGCCCTGTACAACTGCAGCAAGACATCCTTGTTCCTGTACTCGAATCCTCTCGCTACGAAGGCCAACATACCATTTGCCTTCTTAACCGCCTGCTGCACCTGCATGCTTACCTTCAGCGACTGGTGCACAAGGACACCCGGTCTCGTTGCACTTCTCCTTCTCCCAATCTATTGCCATTCAGATAATAATCTACCTTCCTGTTTTTGCCACCAAAGTGGATAACCTCACATTTATCCACATTATATTGCATCTGCCATGCTTTTGTCCAATCACCCAACCTGTCCAAATCATCCTGGAGTTTCTCGGCATCCTCCTCACAGCATACACACCCACCCAGCTTTGTGTCGTCTGCAAATTTGGAGATATTACATCTAGTTCCTTTGTCTAGATCATTAATATATATTGTGAAATAGCTGGGGTCCAAGGACCGATCCCTGCGGTACCCCACTAGTCACTGCCTGCCACTCGGAAAAAGACCCGTTTATTCCAACTCTTTGCTTTCTGTCTGCCAACTAGTTCTCTATCCAAGTCAATACCTTGCCCCCAATCCCATGTGCCTTAACTTTACACGCTAATCTCTTATGCGGGACCTTATCAAAAGCCTTCTGAAAGTCCAAATACACCACATCCACTGGTTCTCCCTTATCTATTTTACCAGTTACATCCTCAAAAAATTCCAATAGATTAGTCAAGCACGATTTACCTTTTGTAAATCCATGTTGACTTTGTCCGATCCTGTCACTGTTTTCCAAGTGCTCTGCTATTACATCTTTTACAATGGACTCTAGCATTTTCCCCACTACCGATGTCAGGCTTACCGGTCTGTAATTCCCCGTTTTCTCTCTACCACCTTTTTTGAATAGTGGGGTAACATTAGCTACCCTCCAATCCATGGGTACTGTTCCAGATTCCGTCGAATGTTGGAAGATGATCAGCAATGCATCTACTATTTCTAGGGCCACTTCCTTAAGTACCCTAGGATGTAGATTATCAGGCCCTTGGGGATTTATCCGCCTTCAATCCCATCAATTTCCCTAACACCATTTCCCTACAAATACTGATTTCTTTCAGTTCCTCCCTTTCATCAGACCCTATGTTCCCCGACATCTCTGGGAGGTTATTTGTGTCCTCCTTTGTGAAGACAGAACCAAAATCTGTATTTAATTGGTCTGCCATTTCTTTGTTCCCCATTATAAATTCCCCTGATTCTGACTGCAAGGGACCCACGCTTGACTTCACCAATCTTTTTCTCTTCACATATCTATAATAGCTTTTACAGTCAGTTTTTATGTTCCCTGCAAGCTTACTCTCATATTCAATTTACCCTTCTTAATTAATCCCTTTGTCCTCCTTTGTTGAATCCTAAACTGCTCCCAATCCTCAGGTTTACTGCTTTTTCTGGCCAGTTTGTATGTCCTCTCCTTGGATCTTATGCTATCCCTAATTTGTTAGCCACAGTTGAGTCACCTTTTATGTTTTATTATTATGCCAAACTGGGATGAACAAATTCTGTAGTTCATCCATGCAGTCTTTGAATGTTTGCCATTGCCTATCCACCGTCAACCCTTTGAGTGACATTCCCCAATCAATCCTACCCAACTCGCGCCTCAGACCATCGTAGTTTCCTTTATTTAAATTCAGGACCCTAGTCTCTGAGTCAACTACTTCATTCTCCATCTTAATGAAGAATTCGATCATATTATGATCGCTCTGACCCAAGGGGCCTCGTACAACAAGATTGCTAATTAATCCTTTCTCGTTACATAATACCCAGTTTAAGATGGCCTGATCGCTGGTTGGATCCTCGACATATTGGTCCAGGAAACCATCCCGTAAACACTCCAGGAATTCCTCCTCCACAGTATTGTTACTAATTTGGTTAGCCCAATCTATATGTAGATTAAAGTCATCCATGATGACTGCTGTGCCCTTATTGCACGCTTCTCTAATTTCCCTTTTAATGCCATCCCCAACCTCCGCATTACTGTTTGGAGGTCTATATACCACTCCCACTAACGTTTTCTGCCCCTTGGTATTTGTCAGTTCTACCCATACAGATTCCACATCATCAGAGCTAATATCCTTCCTTATTCTTGTTCAGCAGCTCACACTGGAATCGGATAGTGTGATGTCTCAACAGCAGCTCGCTCACACTGGAATGGTGCAGTATGAAAAGACCAGAGCCCTCATACAGGTTGTGTGCAGTATGAAAAGATCTGAGCTCTCATACTGGTTGTGGATAGTATGAGGTTTCAATAAAGATCTGATCCTGCAACTGAGTGTGTGTAATCCGGCGTTTAATGTAACGAAACGAAACAGAACTAGAAAGCAGTCCAACCAATGGCGGTGGAGCTTGCCTGAGTTTCTACCTGGTGCGTGGTAATGAGTTCCTCTGACGTCCCTGTGTCGCCTAGGAACAGCACGCCTCTCTGGATGGAGGCTTCTATCCGTCTCCTCGATTCTTCGAAATCTCGCTTGACGTCAGTCTCCAACACTCGGTGCTCGTCCGCCCAACCTGGCCGGGCACCCAACACTTCCGTGCCCACCTAGGCAAGAGAGACAGAGCAGTCTAGTCACCATTTCCCTCTTGTCCCGAGGGGCTGTCACATGCACTCCTGAAGAGTTTGAAGGGGCCTCTGAAGAAATGAAGAGGATCACTGGTTGGGCCCCAGCTGCAGGATTGTGGCCAATTCTGGGCACCACACTTTAGGAAGGAGCTGCTCTCATTCAGGCAAGTGGAGAGTATTCCATCACACTCCTGACTTGTGCCTTGTAGATGGTGGAAAGGATTTGGGGAGTCAGGAGGTGAGACACTCGCTGCAGAATACCTAGCCTCTGACCTGCTCTTTCTGGTCAATGGTGACCCCCAGGCTGTTGATGGTGGGGGATTCAGCGATGGTAATGCCGCTGAATGTCAAGGGGAGGTGGTTAGACTCTCACTTGTTGGAGATAGTCATTGCCTGGTACAAATGTTACCTGCCACTTATCAGCCCAAGCCTGAATGTCATTCAGGTCTTGCTGCATTCGGGCATGGACTGCTTCATTATCTGAGGAATTGCAAATGGCACTGAGCACTATGCAGTCATCAGCGAACATCCCCACTTTCTGACCTTATGATGGAGGGAAAGTCATTGATGAAGCAGCTGAAGATGGTTGGGCCTAGGACACTGCCCAGAGAAACTCCTCCAACAACTACAACCATCTTCCTTTGTGCTAGGTTTGACTCCAGCCAGTGGAGAGTTTTCCCCTTGATTCCCATTGACTTCAGTTTTACTAGGGCTCCTTGATGCCAGACTCGGTCAAATGCTGCCTTGATGTCAAGGGCAGTCACTCTCACCTCACCTCTGGAATTCAGCTCCTTTGTCCATGTTTGGACCAAGGCTGTAATGAGCTCTGGAGCCGAGTGGTCCTGGCGGAACAGAAACTGAGCATCGGTGAGCTGGTTATTGGTGAGTAAGTGCCGCTTGATAGCACTGTCGATGACACCTTCCATCACTTTGCTGATGATTGAGAGTAGACTGATGGGGCGGTAATTGGCTGGATTGGATTTGCCCTGCTTTTTGTGAACAGGACATACCTGGGCTGTTTTCCACTTTGTCGGGTAGATGCCATTGTTGTAGCTGTCCTGGAGCAGCTTGGCTAGAGGCGCGGCTAGTTCTGGGGCCTGATTTAAGGTGAGTGGCAAAAGAACCAGAGGAGATGGGAAAAAAATTACACAGCGAGTTGTTGTGATCTGGAATGAGCCGCCTGAAAGGGCGGTGGAAGCAGATTCAATAGTAACTTTCAGAAGGGAATTGGATAAATACTTGAAGGGGAGAAAATTTGCAGGGCTATGGGGAAAGAGCAGGGGGGAGTGGGACTATTCGGAGAGCTCTTTCAAAGAGCCGGCACAGGCACGATGGGCCGAATGGCCTCCTCCTGTGCTGTATCATTCCATGATTCTAGGTGAGTCATACGTAAAAGCTCTTTGCATTTTTTTTAAATGCTCTTTGCTTTCGCCTGCAGAATGTAGCATGCTGCCTCAGGGACGAACTCACCCACTCCCCCAGGAATTTTAGAGACAGTCAGACTCCAGACCAGCTGACTGGTGATATTCACTCACCTCACCTTCTCTGGATTACTGGGCCAGGCCTCTGGGTTACTGGGCCAGGCCTCTGGGTTACTGGGCCAGGCCTCTGGGTTACTGGGCCAGGCCTCTGGGTTACTGGGCCAGGCCTCTGGATTACTGGGCCAGGCCTCTGGATTACTGGGCCAGGCCTCTGGATTACTGGGCCAAGCCTCTGGATTACTGGGCCAAGCCTCTGGATTACTGGGCCAAGCCTCTGGATTACTGGGCCAAGCCTCTGGATTACTGGGCCAAGCCTCTGGATTACTCGGCCAAGCCTCTGGATTACTGGGCCAAGCCTCTGGATTACTGGGCCAAGCCTCTGGATTACTGGGCCAAGCCTCTGGATTACTGGGCCAAGCCTCTGGATTACTGGGCCAAGCCTCTGGATTACTGGGCCAAGCCTCTGGATTACTGGGCCAAGCCTCTGGATTACTGGGCCAAGCCTCTGGATTACTAGTCCAATACCCACTGCACCACCGTACCCTTAGCCTCCGAGGCTGGTGGAGAGAAAACTGGGAAGAAATCAACAACCATTAATCAGGCGCTTAGACTGGAAGATACGACAGGAATGGGAATAGTCTCCAAACTATTACAGAGGCAAAGTGTAAACTGAAGCCACAAGCTCTCAATCAGCGAGGGGACGATTGATCTGCCAATTACCAAAAAATGAGATTGTGTCCGTGTCTCCGCTCCATGCTCAGGCGTGGCGTGCTCCTTGGAATACTGCAGGAAGTGCGACACATATGTTATTATCGACTTCTCATCAAGACTGCAGGCATCAAAATCTGTGGAAGGAAAACACCCTCGTCAAACCCCTCGATTATATAAACTGCCCAAACCCCTCGACTATATAAACCACCCAAACCCCTAGAGTACATAAACCGCCCGAACCCCTCGATTAGATAAACCGCCCGAACCCCTCGACTATATAAACCACGCAAACCCTAGAGTACATAAACCGCCCAAACCCCTCGATTAGATTCCAGCCTGTAACTCACGCCCAGGTATCTGTTTTTCTATATATAAACCCCCCCGAATCCCTCGATTAGCTTCCAACCTGTAACTCACTCCCGGGTATCTGTTATTCTATATATAAACCCCCCAAACACCTCGATTAAATTCCAGCCTGTAACTCACTCCCGGGTACCTGTTATTCTATATATAAACCCCCCGAACCCCTTGATTAGATTCCAGCCTGTAACTCACTCCTGGGGATCTGTTATTCTATATATAAACCCCCCGAACCCCTCGATTAGATTCCAGCCTGTAACTCACTCCCGGGTATCTGTTATTCTATATATAAACCCCCCGAACCCCTCGATTAGATTCCAGCCTGTAACTCACTCCTGGGTATCTGTTATTCTATATATAAACCCCCCGAACTCCTCGATTAGATTCCAGTCTGTAACTCACTCTCAGGTATCTGTTATTCTACATATAAACCCCCCGAACCTTCAATTAGATTCCAGCCTGTAACTCACTCCCGGGTATCTGTTATTCTATATATAAACCCCCCGAACCCCTCGATTAGATTCCAGCCTGTAGCTCACTTCCGGGTATCTGTTATTCTATATATAAACCCCCCCCGAACCCCTCAATTAGATTCCAGCCTGTAACTCACTCCCGGGTATCTGTTACTCCATATATAAACCCCGCAAACCCCTCGATTAGATCCCAGCCTGTAACTCACTCCCGGGTATGTTATTCTATATATAAACCACCCGAACCCCTAAATTAGATTACAGCCTGTAACTCACTCCTGGGTATCTGTTATTCAATATATAAACCCCCCGAACCCCTCGATTAGATTCCAGCCTGTAACTCACTCCCGGGTATCTGTTATTCTATATATAAACCCCCCCGAACCCCTCGATTAGATTCCAGTCTGTAAATCACTCCCAGGTATCTGATATTCTATATATAAACCATCCAAACCCCTCGATTAGATTCCAGCCTGTAACTCACTCCCGGGTATCTGTTATTCTATATATAAACCACCGGAATGCACCCACCTCCCTCTCCTTCCCTTCCCTTCCTTCACTACCTGCCTTCCTCCCCTTGGTCCTAACCCTCTCTGTCTCCATGTTCTCTATCTTAACGCTCTCACCTTGTGCTTCCAGCAGTCTGGGTATTTTCAGCTCCTGCTCTGCGACCCGGAAGGCCATTTCCAGATTCTCCTTGTCCGACTTGTGCTCGAACTCCTGCGGGTTGAGCAGGCCAGGTCGAAGGGCATTGATAACGGCAATGAAAGCCAGGCCGCTCCTCCAACTGTTGCTGAAATCCCGGACATTGACGCCCAGAACCCTGAAACAGAGTGAGAGTACTGGTCACTCTCTCATCGTACTCAGTCCCTGAAACAGAGTGAGTGCTGGTCACTCTCTCACCGTACTCAGTCCCTGAAACAGAGTGAGAGTGCTGGTCACTCTCTCACCGTACTCAGTCCCTGAAACAGAGTGAGTGCTGGTCACTCTCTCATCGTACTCAGTCCCTGAAACAGAGTGAGAGTGCTGGTCACTCTCTCACCGTACTCAGTCCCTGAAACAGAGTGAGAGTACTGGTCACTCTCTCACCGTACTCAGTCCCTGAAACAGAGTGAGAGTACTGGTCACTCTCTCATCGTACTCAGTCCCTGAAACAGAGTGAGTGCTGGTCACTCTCTCATCGT
Organism: Somniosus microcephalus; assembly: GCF_052327205.1. NCBI lineage: Eukaryota > Metazoa > Chordata > Chondrichthyes > Squaliformes > Somniosidae > Somniosus > Somniosus microcephalus. Next base: position 7,713,742 of record NC_140998.1, on the reverse strand, counting down.
ACTCAGTCCCTGAAACAGAGTGAGTGCTGGTCACTCTCTCACCGTACTCAGTCCCTGAAACAGAGTGAGAGTGCTGGTCACTCTCTCACCGTACTCAGTCCCCTAAAACAGAGTGAGAGTGCTGGTCACTCTCTCACCGTACTCAGTCCCCTGAAACAGAGTGAGAGTGTTGGTCACTCTCTCACCGTACTCAGTCCCCTGAAACACAGTGAGAGTGCTGGTCACTCTCTCACCGTACTCAGTCCCTGAAACAGAGTGAGTGTGCTGGTCACTCTCTCACCGTACTCAGTCCCCTGAAACAGAGTGAGTGCTGGTCACTCTCTCACCGTACTCAGTCCCTGAAACAGAGTGAGTGCTGGTCACTCTCTCACCGTACTCAGTCCCTGAAACAGAGTGAGAGTGCTGGTCACTCTCTCACCGTACTCAGTCCCCTGAAACAGAGTGAGAGTGCTGGTCACTCTCTCACCGTACTCAGTCCCCTGAAACAGAGTGAGAGTGCTGGTCACTCTCTCACCGTACTCAGTCCCTGAAACAGAGTGAGTGCTGGTCACTCTCTCATCGTACTCAGTCCCTGAAACAGAGTGAGAGTGCTGGTCACTCTCTCACCGTACTCAGTCCCTGAAACAGAGTGAGTGCTGGTCACTCTCTCATCGTACTCAGTCCCTGAAACAGAGTGAGTGTGCTGGTCACTCTCTCACCGTACTCAGTCCCTGAAACACAGTGAGAGTGCTGGTCACTCTCTCACCGTACTCAGTCCCTGAAACAGAGTGAGTGCTGGTCACTCTCTCACCGTACTCAGTCCCTGAAACAGAGTGAGTGCTGGTCACTCTCTCACCGTACTCAGTCCCTGAAACAGAGTGAGAGTGCTGGTCACTCTCTCACCGTACTCAGTCCCCTGAAACAGAGTGAGAGTGCTTGTCACTCTCTCACCGTACTCAGTCCCTGAAACAGAGTGAGTGCTGGTCACTCTCTCACTGTACTCAGTCCCTGAAACAGAGTGAGAGTGCTGGTCACTCTCTCACCGTACTCAGTCCCTGAAACAGAGTGAGTGCTGGTCACTCTCTCACCGTACTCAGTCCCTGAAACAGAGTGAGTGCTGGTCACTCTCTCACCGTACTCAGTCCCCTGAAACAGAGTGAGTGCTGGTCACTCTCTCACCGTACTCAGTCCCTGAAACAGAGTGAGTGCTGGTCACTCTCTCACCGTACTCAGTCCCTGAAACAGAGTGAGAGTGCTGGTCACTCTCTCACCGTACTCAGTCCCTGAAACAGAGTGAGAGTGCTGGTCACTCTCTCACCGTACTCAGTCCCTGAAACAGAGTGAGAGTGCTGGTCACTCTCTCACCGTACTCAGTCCCCTGAAACACAGTGAGAGTGCTGGTCACTCTCTCACCGTACTCAGTCCCTGAAACAGAGTGAGAGTACTGGTCACTCTCTCACCGTACTCAGTCCCCTGAAACAGAGTGAGAGTGCTGGTCACTCTCTCACCGTACTCAGTCCCCTGAAACAGAGTGAGAGTGCTGGTCACTCTCTCACTGTACTCAGTCCCTGAAACAGAGTGAGAGTGCTGGTCACTCTCTCACTGTACTCAGTCCCTGAAACAGAGTGAGAGTGCTGGTCACTCTCTCACCGTACTCAGTCCCCTGAAACAGAGTGAGAGTGCTGGTCACTCTCTCACTGTACTCAGTCCCTGAAACAGAGTGAGTGCTGGTCACTCTCTCACCGTACTCAGTCCCCTGATCAGAGTGAGAGTGCTGGTCACTCTCTCACCGTACTCAGTCCCTGAAACAGAGTGAGAGTGCTGGTCACTCTCTCACTGTACTCAGTCCCTGAAACAGAGTGAGAGTGCTGGTCACTCTCTCACCGTACTCAGTCCCTGAAACAGAGTGAGTGCTGGTCACTCTCTCACCGTACTCAGTCCCCTGAAACAGAGTGAGAGTGCTGGTCACTCTCTCACCGTACTCAGTCCCTGAAACAGAGTGAGAGTGCTGGTCACTCTCTCACCATACTCAGTCCCTGAAACAGAGTGAGTGCTGGTCACTCTCTCACCGTACTCAGTCCCCTGATCAGAGTGAGAGTGCTGGTCACTCTCTCACCGTACTCAGTCCCTGAAACAGAGTGAGTGCTGGTCACTCTCTCACCGTACTCAGTCCCTGAAACAGAGTGAGAGTGCTGGTCACTCTCTCACCGTACTCAGTCCCTGAAACAGAGTGAGTGCTGGTCACTCTCTCACCGTACTCAGTCCCTGAAACAGAGTGAGTGCTGGTCACTCTCTCATCGTACTCAGTCCCCTGATCAGAGTGAGAGTGCTGGTCACTCTCTCACCGTACTCAGTCCCTGAAACAGAGTGAGAGTGCTGGTCACTCTCTCACCGTACTCAGTCCCTGAAACAGAGTGAGAGTGCTGGTCACTCTCTCACCGTACTCAGTCCCCTGAAACAGAGTGAGTGCTGGTCACTCTCTCACCGTACTCAGTCCCTGAAACAGAGTGAGAGTGCTGGTCACTCTCTCATCGTACACAGTCCCTGAAACAGAGTGAGTGCTGGTCACTCTCTCACCGTACTCAGTCCCCTGAAACAGAGTGAGAGTGCTGGTCACTCTCTCACCGTACTCAGTCCCCTGATCAGAGTGAGAGTGCTGGTCACTCTCTCACCGTACTCAGTCCCCTGATCAGAGTGAGTGCTGGTCACTCTCTCACCGTACTCAGTCCCTGAAACAGCGTGAGAGTGCTGGTCACTCTCTCACCGTACTCAGTCCCTGAAACAGAGTGAGAGTGCTGGTCACTCTCTCACCGTACTCAGTCCCTGAAACAGAGTGAGAGTGCTGGTCACTCTCTCACCGTACTCAGTCCCCTGAAACAGAGTGAGTGCTGGTCACTCTCTCACCGTACTCAGTCCCTGAAACACAGTGAGAGTGCTGGTGACTCTCTCACCGTACTCAGTCCCCTGAAACAGAGTGAGTGCTGGTCACTCTCTCACCGTACTCAGTCCCTGAAACAGAGTGAGAGTGCTGGTCACTCTCTCATCGTACTCAGTCCCTGAAACAGAGTGAGAGTGCTGGTCACTCTCTCACCGTACGCAGTCCCTGAAACAGAGTGAGAGTGCTGGTCACTCTCTCACTGTACTCAGTCCCTGAAACAGAGTGAGAGTGCTGGTCACTCTCTCACCGTACTCAGTCCCCTGATCAGAGTGAGAGTGCTGGTCACTCTCTCACCGTACTCAGTCCCTGAAACAGAGTGAGAGTGCTGGTCACTCTCTCACTGTACTCAGTCCCTGAAACAGAGTGAGAGTGCTGGTCACTCTCTCACCGTACTCAGTCCCCTGATCAGAGTGAGTGCTGGTCACTCTCTCACCGTACTCAGTCCCTGAAACAGAGTGAGAGTGCTGGTCACTCTCTCATCATACTCAGTCCCCTGAAACAGAGTGAGAGTGCTGGTCACTCTCTCACCGTACTCAGTCCCTGAAACACAGTGAGAGTGCTGGTCACTCTCTCACCGTACTCAGTCCCTGAAACAGAGTGAGAGTGCTGGTCACTCTCTCACCGTACTCAGTCCCTGAAACACAGTGAGAGTGCTGGTCACTCTCTCACCGTACTCAGTCCCCTGAAGCAGAGTGAGAGTGCTGGTCACTCTCTCACCGTACTCAGTCCCTGAAACAGAGTGAGAGTGCTGGTCACTCTCTCACCGTACTCAGTCCCTGAAACAGAGTGAGAGTGCTGGTCACTCTCTCACCGTACTCAGTCCCCTGAAACAGAGTGAGTGCTGGTCACTCTCTCACCGTACTCAGTCCCTGAAACACAGTGAGAGTGCTGGTGACTCTCTCACCGTACTCAGTCCCCTGAAACAGAGTGAGTGCTGGTCACTCTCTCACCGTACTCAGTCCCTGAAACAGAGTGAGAGTGCTGGTCACTCTCTCATCGTACTCAGTCCCTGAAACAGAGTGAGAGTGCTGGTCACTCTCTCACCGTACGCAGTCCCTGAAACAGAGTGAGAGTGCTGGTCACTCTCTCACTGTACTCAGTCCCTGAAACAGAGTGAGAGTGCTGGTCACTCTCTCACCGTACTCAGTCCCCTGATCAGAGTGAGAGTGCTGGTCACTCTCTCACCGTACTCAGTCCCTGAAACAGAGTGAGAGTGCTGGTCACTCTCTCACTGTACTCAGTCCCTGAAACAGAGTGAGAGTGCTGGTCACTCTCTCACCGTACTCAGTCCCCTGATCAGAGTGAGTGCTGGTCAGTCTCTCACCGTACTCAGTCCCTGAAACAGAGTGAGAGTGCTGGTCACTCTCTCACCGTACTCAGTCCCTGAAACAGAGTGAGAGTGCTGGTCACTCTCTCATCATACTCAGTCCCCTGAAACAGAGTGAGAGTGCTGGTCACTCTCTCACCGTACTCAGTCCCCTGAAGCAGAGTGAGAGTGCTGGTCACTCTCTCACCGTACTCAGTCCCCTGAAACAGAGTGAGTGCTGGTCACTCTCTCACCGTACTCAGTCCCTGAAACAGAGTGAGAGTGCTGGTCACTCTCTCACCGTACTCAGTCCCTGAAACAGAGTGAGAGTGCTGGTCACTCTCTCACCGTACTCAGTCCCTGAAACAGAGTGAGTGCTGGTCACTCTCTCACCGTACTCAGTCCCTGAAACACAGTGAGAGTGCTGGTCACTCTCTCACCGTACTCAGTCCCCTGATCAGAGTGAGAGTGCTGGTCACTCTCTCACCGTACTCAGTCCCCTGAAACAGAGTGAGAGTGCTGGTCACTCTCTCACCGTACTCAGTCCCCTGATCAGAGTGAGAGTGCTGGTCACTCTCTCACCGTACTCAGTCCCCTGAAACAGAGTGAGTGCTGGTCACTCTCTCACCGTACTCAGTCCCCTGATCAGAGTGAGAGTGCTGGTCACTCTCTCACCGTACTCAGTCCCTGAAACAGAGTGAGAGTGCTGGTCACTCTCTCACCGTACTCAGTCCCTGAAACAGAGTGAGAGTGCTGGTCACTCTCTCACCGTACTCAGTCCCTGAAACAGAGTGAGAGTGCTGGTCACTCTCTCACTGTACTCAGTCCCTGAAACAGAGTGAGTGCTGGTCACTCTCTCACCGTACTCAGTCCCTGAAACAGAGTGAGAGTGCTGGTCACTCTCTCACCGTACTCAGTCCCTGAAACAGAGTGAGTGCTGGTCACTCTCTCACCGTACTCAGTCCCCTGATCAGAGTGAGAGTGCTGGTCACTCTCTCACCGTACTCAGTCCCTGAAACAGAGTGAGAGTGCTGGTCTCTCTCTCACCGTACTCAGTCCCTGAAACAGAGTGAGTGCTGGTCACTCTCTCACCGTACTCAGTCCCTGAAACAGAGTGAGTGCTGGTCACTCTCTCACCGTACTCAGTCCCCTGATCAGAGTGAGTGCTGGTCACTCTCTCACCGTACTCAGTCCCCTGAACAGAGTGAGAGTGCTGGTCACTCTCTCACCGTACTCAGTCCCTGAAACACAGTGAGAGTGCTGGTCACTCTCTCATCGTACTCAGTCCCCTGAAACAGAGTGAGAGTGCTGGTCACTCTCTCACCGTACTCAGTCCCCTGATCAGAGTGAGAGTGCTGGTCACTCTCTCACCGTACTCAGTCCCTGAAACAGAGTGAGAGTGCTGGTCACTCTCTCACCGTACTCAGTCCCCTGATCAGAGTGAGAGTGCTGGTCACTCTCTCACCGTACTCAGTCCCTGAAACACAGTGAGAGTGCTGGTCACTCTCTCACCGTACGCAGTCCCCTGATCAGAGTGAGTGCTGGTCACTCTCTCACTGTACTCAGTCCCCTGAAACAGAGTGAGAGTGCTGGTCACTCTCTCACCGTACTCAGTCCCTGAAACACAGTGAGAGTGCTGGTCACTCTCTCACCGTACGCAGTCCCCTGATCAGAGTGAGAGTGCTGGTCACTCTCTCACCGTACTCAGTCCCCTGATCAGAGTGAGAGTGCTGGTCACTCTCTCACCGTACACATATATATTTGTGCGGGCCTGTGGGGAAAGAGCAGGGGGAGTGGGACTAATCGGAGAGATCTTTCAAAGAGCCGGCACAATCACAATGGACCGATTGGCCTCCTTCTGTGCTGTATGTTTCTAACTCCCTGCGGGGATCGCACTGACCCTTAAACATGAGCTCCTTACATTGCCTTTTCCTGAACCCACTGCAGCAAGGCTTTTTTTGCCGGCACCTTCCATTTTGCGTGGAGCGGTGATATTCTTTTCCGTGGAGATGTTGCTGGTGGTGAGGAATTAAAGCCGGGCGAAGGTTCCACGTGAGTCTGTCGGGGGGTGAATTGAAGTCCACTCGCGAGTTCCTTGATCTGTTCAGAGTGATATCAAATTCAGTTACGCCGAATATAATGTACAACCTCCCCTAGTAAATACACAGACTCCCCATCAGTGTCACTGGTTTACCCCAAGTATGCACCTTTACCCGCTGTGTACTGTACATGTACAAAAGCTGACACTGAGACACACACGGGCCGTACAGTACCAGACAGGAGTGAATCGCTCCCTTTTACCCGCTGTGTACTGTACATGTACGGGAGCTGACACTGTGACACGCATGGGCTGTACAGTACCAGGCGGGAGTGAATCGTTCCCTTTTACTCAGTATGTACTGTACATGTACAGGAGCTGGTACCGAGATACACACGGGCCGCACAGTACCAGATGGGAGTGAATCGTTCCCTTTTACCCAGTGTGTTGTATATGTACAGGAGCTGACACTGAGACACGCACGAGCCGTACAGTACCAGACAGGAGTGAATCATTCCCTTTTACTCGCTGTGTGCTGTACATTTACAGGAGCTGACACTGCGACACACACGGGCCGTACAGTACCAGACGGGAGTGAATCGTTCCCTTTTACCCGCTGTGTACTGTACAGGTACAGGAGCTGACACTGCGACACACACATGCCGTACAGTACCAGACAGGAGTGAATCGTTCCCTTTACCTGCTGTGTACTGTACGTGTACAGGAGCTGACACTGAGACACGCACGGGCCGTACAGTTCCAGACAGGAGTGAATCGTTCCCTTTTACCCGCTGTGTACTGTACGTGTACAGGAGCTGACACTGAGACACGCACGGGCCGTACAGTTCCAGACAGGAGTGAATCGTTCCCTTTACCTGCTGTGTACTGTACGTGTACAGGAGCTGACACTGAGACACGCACGGGCCGTACAGTTCCAGACAGGAGTGAATCGTTCCCTTTACCTGCTGTGTACTGTACGTGTACAGGAGCTGACACTGCGACACACACGGGCCGTACAGTTCCAGACAGGAGTGAATCGTTCCCTTTTACCCGCTGTGTACTGTACGTGTACAGGAGCTGACACTGCGACACACACATGCCGTACAGTACCAGACAGGAGTGAATCGTTCCCTTTACCTGCTGTGTACTGTACGTGTACAGGAGCTGACACTGCGACACACACGGGCCGTACAGTACCAGACAGGAGTGAATCGTTCCCTTTTACCCGCTGTGTACTGTACGTGTACAGGAGCTGACACTGAGACACGCACGGGCCGTACAGTTCCAGACAGGAGTGAATCATTCCCTTTTACCCGCTGTGTACTGTACGTGTACAGGAGCTGACACTGAGAAACGCACGAGCCGTACAGTACCAGACAGGAGTGAATCGTTCCCTTTTACCCGCTGTGTACTGTACGTGTACAGGAGCTGACACTGAGACACGCACGAGCCGTACAGTACCAAACAGGAGTGAATCATTCCCTTTTGGTGGGTGTGTGGGGGCGGGGCTGTTGGAGGTGGACGATCATGTGATTAAATCTTGAGAAAACTGTCCAACAAGAATTGGCAATCCTAATCACATGATCAAACGTCAAGTGACCAAACCTCCATGAATACGTCGAACCAGAGTTGGTGACCCTAGACAGCGGCAGCAGGTGGTGTATTTACAGACGGAGCCAGCAGTGGAAGCCTCCCTCAGTCCCCAATGAACGGGTAAGATACATACGTGGAAATGCAATATAATGGACCAGATCAGCCCCAGGATGATGGTCGGCTTCCCGTCCACAATGTCTGGGATATTAATGTTCACCAACTTTATCTGTAATATCAAGGCAGGCAGCAGTTACCGAACAGTTCAATCACAACTCCGACGAATAGCAAACACCCCAGTGCATCAAAATAAAGTCAAAGAAAATAACTGACCGATTTCGTCCTTAAAAATTTCAGGGCAGTTCTAATGTTGCTCCTCCAGTGAACGGGATTGGAAAGTCCTTTCTCGCGGTCCTACAGAGGCACAGAGCACAGACACGTTACTGCGCCCACATCGTGACTCACAGCATCTCCAACTTTCTCCTTCACTGGCCCCAGAAAGTCCAGGCTCTCCACTTTCAGTGTGCTTTACATTTTCTTAGAACACTCATTTATTACAAAGTATTTACAGCACAGAAACAGGCCATTCGGCCCAACTGGTCCGTGCCCGTGTTTATGCTCCACACCAGTCTCCTCCCACCCTACCTCATCTCACCCCATCGCCCTATCCTTCTATTCCTTTCTCCCTCATGCTTCCCCTTAAATGCATCTCTGCTATTCGCCTCAACCATTCATTGCTGTAGCGAGTTCCACATTCTCACCACTCTCTGGGTAAAGAGGTTTTCTCCAAAATTCCCGATTGGATTTTTTAGTGACTATCTCATATTCATGGCCCCTAGTTCTGGTCTTCCCCACAAGTGGAAACATCTTCTCTACCTCTATCCTATCGAACCCCTTCATAATTTTAAAGACCTCTATCAGGTCGCCCCTCAGCCTTCGTTTTTCTCGAGAAACGAGCCCCAGCCTGTTCAGTCTTTCCTGATAGTTATAACCTCTCAGTTCCAGTATCATCCTTGTTAATTATTTTTGCACCTTCTCCAATGCCTCTGTACCCTTTTTATAATATGAAGACCAGAACTGTGCACAGTAACTCCAAGTGTGGCCTAACCAAGGTTTGATACAAGTTTAACAGAACTTCTCTGCTTTTCAATTCTGTCCCTCCAGAAATGAACCCCGTTGTTTTTTTTATGGCCTTATTAACCAGCTTTGCTACTTTTAGTGATTTGTGTATCTGTTCCCCGAGATATATTGGATATATCTCTGAGTAAAGAAGTTTCTCCTGAATTCCCTCTTGGATTTATTAGTGACTATCTTATATTGATGGCCCCTGGTTCTGGTCTCCCCCACAAGTGGAAACATCTTCTCTACGTCTACCCTATCGAACCCTTTCATAATCTTAAAGACCTCCATTGGGTCACCTCTCAGCCTTCTCATTTCTACAGAAAAGAGCCCCAGCCTGTCCAATCTTCCCTGATAGTTATAACTAAACATGTGACCACTGACTAGAACTAGTTGGGGGAAAGAAGGCTGATTGATTGGGAGAGGTGGTTGGAGACGGGAGGTCACGTGATCAAGCCTCCAGGAATACGTTCAACCAGAATTGCCGACCCTGGGATTGAACAGGGCTGAAGGGCTGAATGGCCTTTTTCAGTCTCTGTGTTGTGACCTTTACACATCACACTGGGGCAGCAGGCCGATTAAAACTATCCACAGGTTAGTGCATCACGATGTTTCTTTCTCACCAGCTGCTGTCCTGAGAGAACCTCAAGTAAATCCAGGAGCCTGTGTCCATCCCGAAGATCCTGGTACAAGTCGTGGACAACAGATGGGGTCTTGTGCTGTCAGAATAAAAAAGCAGGACGTTACTCCAATTCGTGCCCCGCAGCTACCCAGCTCCCTTCTACATGTCAGCCGTGGCTCAGTCGGTGCAGCTCTCACCCGAGTCAGAAGGCCGTGGGTTCAAGCCCCAAGCCAGAGACTTGAGTACAAAATCTAGGCCGACGTTTTCAGTGTAGTACTGATGGAGTGCTGCACTGTCAGATGTGCCGTCTTTCGGATGAGATGTTAAACCTTCGTAAAAGATCCCACAGCACTATTTTGAAGAACAGCAAGGGAGTTCTCCCCGGTGTCTTGGCCAATATTCATCAATCAACCAACCACACTAAAACAGATGATCTGGTCATCTATGTCACTGCTGTTTGTGGGATCTTGCTGTGCGCAAATTGGCTGCTGCATTTCCTATATTACAACAGTGACTACACTTCAAAAGTACTTAATTGGCTGTAAAGCGCTTTGGGACGTCCTGAGGTTGCGTAAGGCGCTATAGAAATGTGATAGACGCAGGCCGCCGTTCTTTCTCTCTTACCTTTGTTAGTTGTGCGTTAATCCAGTTTGTAAAAGTACGATTCTGAATTTGTTCGTGTTCAGCTGTAACACAAGACATGTACAGAGTTATGAAAGCAGAATCCATCCTTACACCACAATGGGCTCACTGCAGTAACAACTTATTACATGCCTGTGTGGACACGGAGACACTCACTCCCACACTCACTCCCACACACTCACTCCCACACTCACTCACACACACTCACTCCCACACTCACTCACTCACACACATTCACTCGCATAAACACACGCACTCACTCGCACTCACTCACGCACACACACTCACTCGCACACTCACTTGCATATACACGCACTCACTTGCACTCACATACACTCACTCGCACACACACACACACTCACTTGCACTCACTCGCATACAAACACGCACTCATTTGCATACACACACACAATCGCACTCACGCTCAATCGCACTCACTCACTTGCACACACACTCACTCGCATACGCACTCACTCGCACATTCACACGCTCTCACACACACGCTCACTTGCACACTCACTCCCACACTCTCACTCGCACTCACACACACTCACTCGCACACACACACTCACTCACACACACACACTCACTCATACACTCACTCGCACACACACACACGGACTCGCACACACACTCACTCTCTCATTCACACACTCACTCGCACACTCACTCGCATACACACGCACTCACTCGCACTCACGCACTCACTCGCACTCACTCACTCGCACACTCACACACGCTCACTTGCACTCACACATGCTCACTCGCATACACACGCTCAGTCGCACTCACACACGCTCACTCGCATACACACACTCGCACACTCACTCGCACTCACACACACTCACACACACGCTCACACACACGCTCACTCGCGCACTCACATACACTCAGTCGCACTCACACAGGCGTGGGCCATCACTGGTGTTCTTGAAGGTGCCACCTGTGGAAGATTGTCTGGAAGGATTGGCCATCAGACCTCTCTTCCGACCTTGTCCTCGTCATTCTTTGACTGAAAGCATGCTCCTCGCACCAGGGAACAGGCAGTTTTGGAGCAGCAGGTCAGAGAATGTATTATAGAGACTGGGCTCTTCAACTCAAGGGGTTTGGAGAGAGGGATGCACATAAGAGGAGGCGAGGAACTCAGAGCTAACAGAGACAGTCAGATTCATTCTAAAGGTGTCGTTAGCTAGTGGTACAGAACCTCGGAGATCCTCTCCAGTGAATTTGCCAAGTTTATCCTAACTGCACCACAGGAAGACACACACTGACTTAGAGACAAACAGGCCCACCTCGGCGACAGGATACGAAGGAACAGACTTACCCTGGTGATACTGGAAGAAGCTAGTCACCAGATTCACATATTTAACACTCGCAGACTGATCCTGATCAGTCATTTGGCACCCAAGTGATTTTATTCACTAAACGTCCAACTGTGTCGGCGCCAAATGAACAAATCCCAACGTAAAGAATGGAAATGAAGAATCTCAACTTCCAGATCTTGGCCCTCACAGGACAGCTCAGCCTCTGCTAAACTACCGTGCCACCTCGGGCCAACTCTGCTCAGTGGTGTCTGCAACAGTCATCGGCCACACAGCACAGAAATAGTACCTAAAGTGTGATTAACAGTGCGAGAGATCACACGTCAAGCGGGAAGCGATGCATTTTTATAGCCACCCTACTGCACAGCGACACAAAGCCATCCATCAGATCAAACCAATAATTTTTTTTAATTCAGCGTTAATCGGCCCTCTAATTCTCTTTTTTAAACCCACTAGAAATATAGGAATTGTTAGACGGTTGAAGACCACGGTCCATCTAGTTTGCCTTCCACCATCATGGTAGTCACACGATCCAATGATAATGGAGTTGTTGACTAATCACAGCGATCAATCTCCATCAATCAGTCTACAACAGGCCCAGACATGAGGTGAGGAAAACCCCCAGTGGTGGAGAGCTTTGGGAACCATAGGTCCAGAGTCACCTGTTCCTCCCGAGCACGTTACACTCATCACATGGGTGTAAGACTAATTGGATAGCTTTTTATTACATAGTGACAGCCGTGGCTCAGTGGGTAGCACTCTCAGCTCTGAGTCAGAAGGTCGTGGGTTCAAGGCCCACTCCAGAGACTTGAGCACAAAAATCCAGGCTGACAATCCCAGTGCAGGACTGAGGGAGTGCTGCACTGTCAGAGGTGCAGTCTTCTGGATGAGATGTTAAACCGAGGCCCTATGTGCTCTCTCAGGTGGACGTAAAAGATTCCAGGGAAGTTCTCCCCGGTGTCCTGGCCAATATTTATCCCTCAATCAACATCACTAAAACAGATTATCTGGTCATTATCACATCGGTGTTTCTGGGAGCTTGCTGTGTGCAAATTGGCTGCCACGTTTCCCCACATTACAACAGTGACTACACTTCAAAAGTACTTCATTGGCTGTAAAGCACTTAGGGATGTCCCAAAGTCGTGAAAGGTGCTAAAGAAAATAAGAAATAGGAGCAGGACTAGGCCATTTGGCCCTTCGAACCAGCTCCGCCATTCAATAAGATCATGGCTGATCTTCTACCTCATCTCCACTTTCCTGCACTATCCACATATCCCTTGATTCCCTTAACATTCAAAAATCTATCGATCTCTGTCTTGAATATACTCAACGACTGAGCCTCCACAGCCCTCTGGGGTAGAGAATTCCAAAGATTCACCGCCCTCTGAGTGAAGACATTTCCCCTCATCTCAGTCCTAAATGTCCGACCCCTTATTCTGAGACTGTGACCCCTGGTTCTAGACTCCACAGTCAGGGGAAACATCCTCCCTGTATCTACACTGTCAAGCCCTGTAAGAATTTTGTATGTTTCAGTGAGATCACCTCTCATTCTTCTAAACTCTAGAGAAAATAGGCCGAGTCTACTCAATCTCTCCTCATAGGACAATCCCCCCATCCCAGGAACCAGTCTGGTGAACCTTTGTTGCACTCCCTCTATGGCAAATATATCCATCCTTAGGTAAGGAGACCAAAACTGTACACAATACTCCAGGTGTGGTCTCACCAGGGCCCTATATAATTGCAGTAAGACGTCTTTACTCTTATACTCAAATCCTCTTGTAATAAAGGCCAACATACCATTTGCTTTCCTAATTGCTTGCTGTACCTGCATGTTAACTTTCAGTGATTCGTGTACAAGGACACCCAGGTCCCTCTGAACACCAACATTTCCCAATCTCTCCCCATTTAAAAAATACCAAAGTGGATAACTTCACATTTCTCCACATTATATTCCATTTGCCATGTTCTTGTCCACTCACTGAGCCTGTCTATATCCCCTTGAAGCCTCTTTGCATCCTCCTCACAACTTACATTCCCACCTAGCTTTGTATCATCAGCAAACTTGGATATATTACATTCGGTCCCCTCATCCAAATCATTGATGTAGATTGTGAATAACTGAGGCCCAAGCACTGATCCTTGCGGTACCCCACTAGTTACAGCCTGCCAACTCGAAAATGACCCGTTTATTCCTACTCTCTGTTTTCTGTCCGTTAACCAATCCTCAATCCGTGCTAGTATATTACCCCCAATCCCATGAGCCCTAATTTTGTTTAATAACCTCTTGTGTGGCACCTTATCGAATCCCTTCTGAAAATCCAAATACACCACATCCTCTGGTTCCCCCTTATCTATTCTGCTAGTTACAACCTCAGAAAACAGATTTGTCAAACACGATTTCACTTTCATAAATCCGTGTTGACTCTGCCCAATCCTATTATTATTTTCTAAGTGCCCTGTTACCACCTCCTTAATAATGGATTCTAGCATTTTCCCTACTACTGATGTCAGGCTAACTGGTCTGTAGTTCCACGTTTTCTCTCTCCCTCCTTTCTTAAATAGTGGGGTTACATTTGCTACCTTCCAATCTGTGGGAACCGTTCCAGAATCTATGGAATTTTGGAAAATGACAACCAATGCATCCACTATCTCTATAGCCACCTCTTTCAAAACCCTAGGATGTAGGCCATCAGGTCCAGGGGATTTATCGGCTTTCAGTCCCATTAATTTCTCCAGTACAATTTTTTACTAATACTAATTTCTTTCAGTTCCTCATTCTCGCTCGACCCTTGGTTGTCCACTATTTTTTTGCGCCTTCTTCCGTGAAGACAGACACAAAGGGCTCAATTTTGTCAATGGGGAGCTTTTGGAGGCAGAACTCCCACTTTTTGGGTTGTGGTCCTGCCTCCATCGACCTGTGGCCAACCCACGCTATTTTCCCTTGATTGACCTTGTTAAGCCCGCCCAGTGGGCTCAGCAGGCCAATTAAGGGACACCTGGTTACTGGTGACGTCAGTGATTGACATTTCATCTGTCAAGAGCTTTTGACAAGATGAAAAATCAGCGTTTGAGAGCTCTGTGAAGCTGTCAAACACTGACAATCTGTCTTCTAACTTGAGTCCTTCTACTCAGACTCAGTTAGAGAACTCTCCAGACCAGAAAGCAGAGGCTGCAGCTTTTGGCAGTTCAACGGCCATTCTGCTTTCTGTGCCGGTGAGCTGAGGAACTCCCGAGAACTGAAGGAAGGAAGCCTGCAGGAGAAAGTAAAGGTAAGTAAAACTTATTAAAACACTTTACACTTACCTCACACACTTACCTCTGCACACATGCAGCCATCACTCACCTGCACAACGGACATCTCGACCCCTCCATCCCCTGCAGACAGACGGTCCGCCTCGCTAACTTGGCGTGGTTCGGAGCCGTCGGACAGCCCACACTTCAGGGCTAAAAATAGGGATTAGGTAAAAAGCTGCCTGTTAACTACCTGTTAACAGGCAGTTAATTGGCACTAATCCCCTTCCCGCCTCGGGGAGGCGGCTCCCAGCACAGGTTGGGTACCCGCCTCCTGGGACATTGGCACGGAGGTGGGTTGGGGGCGGGATGGGTTCCTGCCCCCCGATTCTGCAATTTTCCTGCCACTCCCGCCTCCAAACCCGCCTCCTCGGGGCTTGGAAAATCGAGCCCAAAGTATTTGTTTAATTTCAGCCTGTAAGGGACCTACATTTACTTTCGCTAATCTTTTCCTTTTTACATACCTATATGTAGGTATGTAAAGAAGCTTTTACAGTCTGTTTTTATGTCTCTTGCTAGTTTACTCTCATTCTATTTTCACTTTCTTTATCAATTTTTTGATCCTCCTTTGCTGAATTCTAAAATCCTCCCAATCCTCAGGCTTACTGCTCTTTTTGGCAACATTATAAGCCTCTTCCTTTGATCTAATACTATCTTTAACTTCTCTTGTTAGCCACTTTTCCTGTGGGGTTTTTGTGCCTTAAAGGAATGTATATTTGTTGTAAATTATGTATTAATTCTTTTTTTTAATGTTTTATTCGTTTATGGGATGTGGGCGTCGCTGGCAAGGCCAGCATTTATTGCCCGTCCCTAGTTGCCCTCGAGAAGGTGGTGGTGAGCCGCCTTCTTGAACCGCTGCAGTCCGTGTGGTGAAGGTACTCCCACAGTGCTGTTAGGGAGGGAGTTCCAGGATTTTGACAATGAAGGATCGGCTATATATTTCCAAGTCAGGATGGTGTGTGACTTGGAGGGGAACTTGGAGGTGGTGGTGTTCCCATGCGCCTGCTGCCCTTGTCCTTCTAGGTGGAAGAGGTCGCGGGTTTGGGACGTGCTGACGAAGAAGCCTTGGCGAGTTGCTGCAGTGCATCTTGTAGATGGTACACACTGCAGCCACAGTACGCTGGTGGTGGAGGGAGTGAATGTTTAAGGTGGTGGATGGGGTGCCAATCAAGCGGGCTGCTTTGTCCTGGATGGTGTTGAGCTTCTTGAGTGTTGTTGGAGCTGCACTCATCCAGGCAAGTGGAGAGTATTCCATCACACTTCTTACTTATGCCTTATAGATGGTGGAAAGGCTTTGGGGAGTCAGGAGGTGAGACACTCACCGCAGAATACCTAGCCTCTGACCTGCTCTTGTTGCCATAGTATTTATGTGGCTGGTCCAGTTAAGTTTCTGGTCAATGGTGACCCCCAGGATGATGATGGTGGGGGATTCGGTGATGGTAATGCCATTGAATCTCAAGGGGCGGTGGTTAGACTCTCGCTTGTTGGAGATAGTCATTACCTGGCACTTCTGAGGCACGAATGTTACCTGCCAATTATCAGCCCAAGCCTGAACGTCGTCCAGGTCTTGTTGCATGCGGGCATAGACTGCTTCATTATCTGAGGAGTTGTGAATGGCGCTGAACACTGTGCAGTCATCAGCGAACATCCCCATTTCTGACCTTATGTTGGAGGGAAGATCATTGGTGAAGCAGCTGAAGATTGTTGGGCCTAGGACACTGTCCTGAGGAACTCAGGAAGCCATTGCTTGTCTACCATCATACCTTTTAATGTAGTTTGCCAATCTATCGTAGTCAACTCGCCCCTCATACCTACGTAATTTGCTTTGTTTAGATTTAAGATCCCAGTTTCAGATTTAACTAAAACACTTCCAAACTGAATATACAATTCTATCATATTATGGTCACTCTTCCCTAAAAGCCCCTTTACTACAAGGTTAATTAACCCTTTCTCGTTGCACAATACTAGATCTAAAATAGCCTGTTCCCTAGTCGGTTCCGCAACATACTGATCTAGAAAACTATCTTGCATACATTCCATGAATTCGTCCTCTACACTATTAGTGTAAGTCCTATTTTTCAAAAAGCTGACACAGGCACAATGGGCCAAATGGCCTCCTTCTGTGCTGTATCATTCTATGTCATGTCTCCATTTCCTCATACAGATCCACCCCAGATCTGTGCTGAGTTAGCCCATCTCAGCAGTTAAACATCACAGTTAGCTTCAGAGCCACTGGGTTGGCGAGAGGGAGATCAGCCAGGGTTTCTGCTCCTCGGGGCTATTCAATGACTCCTGCCGGAGAGTGCACAAGAATAGGAGCCCGACTGTGAAAGACCCTGCAATGGATTACCCTTCTGACACTCAAGGGGTGTAAACCAGAGGGGCGAGCAATTAAAGCCGCCCGTGAGTCCCACTCTCTTCCCGAATATCCTGCTGTTCTGAGCAGGCGAGAAGAACACCCGCTGGAAACCAGTGCGGTCCTTCTTAGTAGCAACATTAGGAACAGCAGGAGGCCATTCAGCCCCTTGAGCCTGCTCCGTCATTCAATTAGACCATGACTGGTCTGTACCTCAGCTCCATTTACCCACCTTAGCTCCTTAGTGGAATTCTCTGCCCCAGAGAGCTGTGGAGGCTGGGTCATTGAATATATTTAAGATGGAGATAGACAGATTTTTGAACAATAAGGGAGTGATGGATTATGGGGAGTGGGCAGGGAAATGGCTTTGAGCCCAAGATCAGATCAGCCTTGATCTCATTGAATGGCGGAGCAGGCTCGAGGGGCCGAATGGCCGACTCCTGCTCCTATTTCCTATGTTCTTATATCCCTTGATGCCCTTACCTAACAAAAATCTATCGATCTCAGTCTTGAAAGTTTCAATTGACCCCCAGCAACCACAGCCTTTTGAGGGGAGAGAGTTCCAGATTGCCACTACCCTTTGTGTGGAAAAGTGCTTCCTGACATCTCTCCTGAATGATCTGGCTCTAATTTTAAAAGGATGTCTCCTTGTTCTAGACATTCAAGGAGCGATTTTAACCCTACTCGCTCAGCAGAAACCTGGCGGGTGGGCAGTTAAAATCACCCTGGCTCTTACCTGTCCAAAAGCCGTCATGATCGCAGCCTCTGCAATTTTTAATCTGCTTTCCTGAGCACGTGCCCGGAGCTAACAGGGTCTTTCTTTACATACGCATGTTGCGGCCCAATTACATTATTGAGACCCGACTGTAATTTTAACTCAGGCCTGAGCGGGGAATTGGGGCTAACACTATAGCAGTATAAAAGTTTGGAGATAATCCCTTGCTAACCGCCAGGACTGCATCAGTGTTACAATAAGCAACTAGTTAGATCCAGTTGGGGCAAGTCAGTCAGTCTGCAAGTCAGGAATCTGTAAACTCTCCAAATTTTGCTGTGCGTAAATGTGTTTTAAGGCCAGAATGAATATGCTGGAATTCCAGCAATCATTCAGTGTTGGATTACCCTCTTGCTCTAGTCTCCATGCTACGTGTGTGAGCCTGCACGAGGTGATCATAGGCCTTTCATTTCCTTCAAACTCCGACTGTTATTCTTTCGGCACACTAGGGTTGCCAACCTGCCAGGTTGTGCCGGAGTCTCCAGGAATTAAAGATTCACCTCCTGCTGCGAGCAAACCCGGGGATCAACAAATAAATTGAGGGTTTTTTTCCATTTTCTTTGAACACTCATTTATTACACAGAATTTACAGCACAGAAACTGGCCATTCGGCCCAACTGGTCCGGGCCGGTGTTTATGCTCCACACGAGCCTCCTCAGACCCCCTCTTCATCTCACCCTATCAGCATATCCTTCTATTCCTTTCTCCCTCATGTGTTTATCTAGCTTCCCCTTAAATGTATCTCTGCTGTTCGCCTCAACCACTCCCTGTGGGAGCGAGCTCCACATTCTCACCACTCTCTGGGTAAAGAAGTTTCTCTTGAATTCTCTATTGGATTTATTAGTGACTGTCTTATATTTATGGCCTCTAGTTTTGGTTTTGGTTTCCCCCACAAGTGCAAACATCTTCTCTACGTCTACCCTATCAAACCCCTTCAGAATTTTAAAGTTCACCCCTCAGTCCTCTCTAGAAAAAAGACTCTCAGACTGCTCAGCCTTTCCTGAAAGTTATAACTAGACATGTGACCAATGACTCGGATTAGTTGAGGGGGGGAAAGGCTGTTTGATTGGGAGAGGTGGTTGGAGGCGGGAGGTCACGTGATGAAACCTCCAGGAATACGTCCAATCAGAGTTGGCGATCCTAGCTTCACTCCAGATAAACATGTACCCACGGGCCCCTCCCCCCCACAGTCCGTATAGTAAAGCCAGTGAATAACTTGAGTTATACAGACCAGAAGGTCTCACTCTGGACTCCCAGTCTGGGCTGAGTTAGCTGAGCTTAGCTAGAACGGTTGGGGTGTTGCAATTGGTCTTAGGGTCCCAGGGCTAGGGATGGGAAGCAGCACCAGGACACATGCTCCTTGCTGGATATGGGCATCGGATGAGGGCAGGATTGGGCAGAACTGTAACAGCTGCCACAGTTGAATGCCGAGTCGACACTCACTGCCCGATGTTGCTCGATCGAGGTACAGGATGGTGGCTGGGCCATTAGATCTATACCCTAGCAAGAGACAGCACCTTCAGGAGCAGGGGCGGGGAGAAATGAGAGAACAAAAGACACTGTTTGGGTCTGTTTCCATCCACCGCAGATCAGTCTGCAACTTGGATCCCATGAGGCATTCAGCAATTAATACAACAGCAAGGGCTCAACAAACGTGACCTGTCGTGGGCCAACTACTACTTAAAGCAGTCAGCAGAAAAAGCAGCAAAGTGCGAATGTTTAATCCTTGGACCACGTGTGAATGGGAAGGGGATTTGGTCCATTGGGATTTTATACAATGGGAGTGAATGGGAAGGGGTTGGGTCTATTGGGATTCTATACAATGGGAGTGAATGGGAAGGCTTTGGTCCATTGGGATTCTATACAATGGGAGTGAATGGGAAGGGGTTTGGTCCATTGGGATTCTATATATTGGGAGTGAATGGGAAGGGGTTTAGTCCATTGGGATTCTATACAATGGGAGTGAATGGGAAGGGGTTTGGTCCATTGGGATTCGATACAATGGGAGTGAATGGGAAGGGGTTTGGTTCATTGGGATTCTATACAATGGGAGTGAATGGGAAGGGGTTTGGTCCATTGGGATTCGATACAATGGGAGTGAATGGGAAGGGGTTTGGTTCACTGGGATTCTATACAATGGGAGTGAATGGGAAGGGGTTTGGTCCATTGGGATTCCATACACTGGGAGTGAATGGGAAGGGGTTGGGTCCATTGGGATTCTATACACTGGGAGTGAATGGGAAGGGGTTTGGTCCATTGGGATTCTATACAATGGAAGTGAACGGAGTACAGATTTGTTAAAATGTCCCAGTGGAATTAGATATCAGTTTGTGCTGTTAATATAGTACAGTTCCACCCAATCAACTCGAGTTATTTTACAGCCAACCACATGAAGGGATGAGAAATTATGTTGAACTTCAGTAACTTTTGGTATTCAACTTCTCATCGATCCTTTTGACCAGCCACAAACACTGGAGGTGAATCACAACACATTCCGAACCTTAACTCTTCACTCCCCAACACAACCAGTGACTGTACCTGTATGGGGAGAGGCAGAGGGCAGTTTGCCCAGATACTTTTGGGACACTTCTTGAATTAACGCTACCAGTTGGGAGCCTTGTCTACCAGCCGTGGGTTTTGGCAAATCACAGGCATGCTCGCCATGATTCCACCACATCCACCCACCCCACCTCGTACCTTGCCCACGTTTCCTGAAAGGAGTGGCCAGTGTTTCACACAGGGCAAATTTTCCCCCTCTGGGTTTTTGTTGCGACCAGGGATATTCAGCTGCCATGGGCAGCACAGAGCTCCTCTGTGGCTGGTGTTTAAAACGCCGAGCACTCACCAGAATCTCAAGAGCAGGTTTCGGCAGCTCCTGCTCTCTCCCTGTCATCGGGTGCTGAATGCTCCCGAATCAAAATCATCGTCACCTTTATAAATCAAGAGAATGATATAGCACAGGAGGAGAGCTCTCCAATTAGTCCCACTCCCCCTGCTCTTTCCCCCATAGCCCTGCAATTTTTTTTCCTTTTCAAGGACATATTCAATTCCCTTTTGAAAGTTACTATTGAATCTGCTTCCACCACCCTTTCAAGCAGCGCATTCCAGATCACAACAACTCGCTGTGTAAAAAAAATGTTTCCTCCTGTTGCCCCTGATTCTTTTGCCAATCACCTTAAATCTGTGTCCTCTGGTTACCGGCCCTTCTGCCACTGGAAACAGTTTCCCTTTATTTACTCGATCAAAACCATTCATAATTTTTAACATCTCAATTAAATCTCCCCTTAACCTTCTCTGTTCTAAGGAGAACAACCCCAGCTTCTCCAGTCTCTCCACATAACTCAAGTCCCTCAATGCTAGTACCATTCTAGTAAATCTCTTCTGCACCCTCTCTAAGGTATTTACATCCTTTCCTAAAGTGTGGTGCCCAGAATTGGACACAATACTCCAGCTGGGTCCTAACCAGTGTTTTATAAACGTTTAGCATCGTTAAGTCACAAGCATTGTGTGATAAGTGGTTTAAAATAAATCTGGGCTGGATCCCCTGGCCTGTGGTGAGTTCTCTCTCAGCCAGGCAGGAGTCAGGGTGTAACAATTGGCCTCAGTCCCCCCGCCCATGGATTAGGGAGGGAAACAGTTGAGCCAGAGGTCCTGATCCTGATTGTCGACCCTTGCTGGAAAGTGTGTTGTGTGCGCGTGCAGATGGATTTAGGGTCAGCTATGAGGCCTTGCATGGTTGAATGTCCCACTGGCACTCGGCTCATAGATGAAGAAAGCAAATGTGGGTGAGGTACTGCAGGCATTTCGTACACCAGTCACAGGCAAACCCAGAGCTATTAACGGCGATTGTTCTATTGTCTGAAATACTTGTGCTTCTAACCAAAGCCGAGCCCACGCTGAACTCGGGAGCTAATCTGGGCAAAGCCTGGGTGCCAAACCCTCACCCTGTGGCCACCTCCTGTCACACCCCACTCACCACCTGCCTTTCCCTCGATTCCTGCTGTGTCACCCTCTCACACAACAGGAGGACAAGCTATCCCAGCCAGCCCAACGCCCTGCAATAGCACCAAGGATTCTAGGATAGCTCTGAAGTGTGAATAAGGTGAGTTTGAGCTCAACACCAGGGAGGCAGCAGATAGAGGCCAAAGTGTTCTAAAGGACACTTTCCCACACAAAGGGTGGTGGAAATCTGGAACTCTCTTCCCCCAAAAAGCTGTTGAGGCTGGGGGGTCAACTGAAAATTTCAAAACTGAGATTGATAGATTTTAGTTGGGCAAGGGTATTAAGGGTTACAGAACCAAGGCGGGTAAATGGAGTTAAAATACAGATCAGCCATGATCTAACTAAATGGGTGGAAAAGGCTCGAGGGGCTGAATGGCCTCCTCCTATTCCAGTCCCAGTCTGCACACACAGATCTCCTGGAGGTTACCTACAGAGGATCCAAATAGGTGTTGCAGTGGTTGTGTTACTGGACCAGTAACCAGTGGGCCTGGACTAATAAACTAGCTGAACGTGAGTTCAAATCCCACTGTGAGCAGATTGAGAATTTTAATTCTGTTTAAATAAATCTGGAAACAAAAACCTGATTGTCAGTAAAATTGACCAGGAATCTATCGGATTGTCATAAAAACCCAACTGGTTCACTAATGTCCTTCAGGGAAGGAAACCTGCCGTCCTTAACCGGTCTGGGCCTATATGCGACTCCAGTCCCACACCAACTGCCCTCTGAATTGGCCGAGCAAACCAGCCTTGCCAGCGACGCCCACATCCCGAGAAGAAATATTTTTAAAATGCAGGGTCAGCGTGAGGGACAGACTGTGGTAAACACTAACCATCCCCCACTCCACCCCCCCGCACCCTCATAGACCATCCTCTACAGCAGACGGTAAACAATGAACATAATCATCGGCAGGACAAGGACAGATGGAGAGAAGTAGGTCAGAGTACAAAGACATCATTGTTATCAGCTCACTGGGATCCCCAGTCACAACACACCACGGCAAAGTGTCTCAACCTTACGCTCCATCCAAGGGGTGGGGGGGGGGGGGGGGGAGGTCAGCAGATTAAACCCTTCGTTACCTGGCCCTCCCCGTGGCCCCCCCTCAGCACACAACACGCTCACTGAACAGCTAATGTTACCTGAGCAGGGAACCCCACCCCAACCTCCAGCCCAGTTTCCCTTTGCTTTGCTTTGTAAATGTTGCAAGCGAGAGACTCCTGGGTGGCCCAGATCAGTGATGCCAGCGCGAGCAATATCCCAAGCTGGAGCTGAAATCCATGACTTGGAGCAATGTCTGTGGGAAAGATGGAGGCACTCAAATGCAGGCAGCTTTCCATGTCGCGCTTTGATGCGTGCAAGCTTGAGGACAATGCCTATTGGGCTGAAGTTAGTTTCTCCTTCAGGTTACTGTGTTTTGTGTGATCGTGCAACGGTCTCCCCGGCAGAGGCAACACCTTCAGGGGAGGAGGGGAGAACGGTAGGAAAAGGACGGGGAGAAAAAGCAGCTTAAATCTGCTGCAGCAACGAGCAGAAAATGGGTCACCTCCAAACCCACCGCACCGCCTGCCCGCGATAGATCAGATTCCCACTGCAGTACTTCGCCAGCTGAACTGACAAGCTGCTTGTCTAGGGTCACAGGAACAGGAGGAGACCATTCAGCCCCGGAACCGGTTACATAGGAACAGGAGGAGGCCATTCAACCCCTCGAGCCTGTTACATAGGAACAGGAGGAGGCCATTCAGCCCCTGAACCTGTTACACAGGAACAGGAGGAGGCCATTCAGCCCCTGAACCTGTTACACAGGAACAGGAGGCCATTCGGCCCCTCGAGCCTGTTACACAGGAACAGGAGGAGGCCATTCAGCCCCTCGAACCGGTTACACAGGAACAGGAGGAGGCCATTCAGCCCCTCAAACCAGTTACACAGGAACAGGAGGAGGCCATTCGGCCGCTCGAGCCTGTTACACAGGAACAGGAGGAGGCCATTCAGCCCCTGAACCGGTTACACAGGAACAGGAGGAGGCCATTCAGCCCCTCGAACCGGATACATAGGAACAGGAGGAGGCCATTCAGCCCCTCGAACCCGTTACACAGGAACAGGAGGAGGCCATTCAGCCCCATAACCGGTTACATAGGAACAGGAGGAGGCCATTCAGCCCCTGAACCGGTTACATAGGAACAGGAGGAGGCCATTCGGCCCCTCGAGCCTGTTACACAGTAACAGGAGGAGGCCATTCAGCCCCTCAAGCCTGTTACACAAGAACAGGAGGAGGCCCATTCAGCCCCTGAACCGGTTACATAGGAACAGGAGGAGGCCATTCAGCCCCTCGAACCGGTTACATAGGAACAGGAGGAGGCCATTCAGCCCCTCGAACCAGTTACATAGGAACAGAAGGAGGCCATTCAACCCCTCGAGCCTGTTACACAGGAACAGGAGGAAGCCATTCAGCCTCTGAGCCGGTTACATAGGAACAGGAGGAGGCCATTCGGCCCCTCGAACCGGATACATAGGAACAGGAGGAGGCCATTCGGCCCCTCGAACCAGTTACATAGGAACAGGAGGAGGCCATTCGGCTCCTCGAACCGGTTACATAGGAACAGAAGGAGGCCATTCGGCCCCTCGAACCGGTTACATAGGAACAGGAGGAGGCCATTCAGCCCCTCGAGTCTGTTTCGCCATTCAATTGGATCGTGGCTAAACTGTATCTCAACTCCATCTTGGTTCCATAACCCTTAATACCCTTGCCTAACAGAAATTTATCAATCTCAGTTTTGAAATTTCCAATTGACTCCCGGCCTCGACAGCTTTTTGGGGGAAGAGAGTTCCAGATTTCCACCACCCTTTGTGTGAAGAAGTGCTTCCTGACATCATCCCTGAACGGCCTGGCTCTAATTTTAAGGTTATGTCCCCTTGTTCTGGACTCCCCCCACCAGAGGAAATCTATCTACCCTATCAACTCCTTTAATCATCTTAAACATCTGCTCCCCCTCCAAGGCCAATATATCCTTTTTTTTAATTCATTGATGGGATGTGGGCGTCGCTGGCTAGGCCTGCATTTAGTGCCCATCCCTAATTGCCCTCGAGAAGATGGTGGTGAGCCGCCTTCTTGAACCGCTGCAGTCCATATGGTGTAGGTACACCCACAATGCTGTTAGGAAGGGAGTTCCAGGATTTTGGCCCAGCGACAGTGAAGGAACGGCGATACAGGTCCAAGTCAGGATGGTGTGTGGCTTGGAGGGGAACTTGTAGGTGGTGATGTTCCCATGCATCTGCTGCCCTTGTCCTTCTAAGTGGTAGAGGTCGCGGGTTTGGAAGGTGCTGTTGAAGGAGCTTTGGCGAGTTGCTGCAGTGCATCTTGTAGATGGTACACACTGCAGCCACAGTGCGCCGGTGGCGGAGGGAGTGAATGTTGAAGGTGGTGGATGGAGTGCCAATCAAGCGGGCTGCTTTATCCTGAATGGTGTCGAGCTTCTTGAGTGTTGTTGGAGCTACACTCATCCAGGCAAGTGGAGAGTATTCCATCACACTCCTGACTTGTGCCTTGTAGATGGTGGAAAGGCTTTGGGGAATCAGGAGGTGAGGCACTCGCTGCAGAATTCCCAGCCTCTGACCTGCTCTTGTAGCCACAGTGTTTATATGGCTGGTCCAGTTCAGTTTCTGATCAATGGTAACCCCCAGGATGTTGATAGTGGGGGATTCAGCGATGGTAATGCCATTGAATGTCAAGGGGAGGTGGTTAGAGTCTCGCTTGTTGGAGATGGTCATTGCCTGGCACTTGTGTGGTGCGAATGTTACTTGCCACTTGTCAGCCCAAGTCTGAATGTTGTCCAGGTACGGTGCCCAGAACTGAACCCAGTTACTCCAGATGGGGTCTGGCCAGTATGGTTGTAACATAACATCCAGCCCTTTGTACTCCAACCCCCTCGCTATAAAGGCCAACATTCCATTAGTCTTTTTTGATTATTTTTGTGCCTGTCCACCAGCTTTTAGTGATGTCTGTACTTGGGCCCCGAAATCTCTCTGCTCCTCCACTGTTCCCAGCTTCGCACCATTTAGAAAATATCTTTCTTAGGTCCACAGTGGATGACTTCACATTTTCCCACATTGAATTCCATCTACCGGTTTTGCCCACTCACTGAATCTATCAACGTCCCTTTGCAGATTTCTGCTCCCATCTACACTATTTACTGTGTTACCCTACTTTGTGTTGACAGCAAACGTGGATCTACAGATAATCCATGCCACTGCCACCCATTCCCAACACGGGGGTCTGGTGAAACCCTAACTCCCCAAAGCCTTTCCACCATCTACAAGGCACAAGTCAGGAGTGTGATGGAATACTCTCCACTTGCCTGGATGAGTGCAGCTCCAACAACACTCAACAAGCTCGACACCATCCAGGACAAAGCAGCCCGCTTGATTGGCACTCCATCCACCACCTTAAACATTCACACCCTCCACCACCGGCGCACCGTGGCTGCAGTGTGTACCATCTACAAGATGCACTGCAGCAACTCGCCAAGGCTTCTTCGGCAGTCCCTCCCATCGGCGCTGGGTCAAAATCCTGGAACTCCCTCCCTAACAGCACTGTGGGAGTACCTTCACCACATGGACTGCAGCGGTTCAAGAAGGCAGCTCACCACCACCTTCTCAAGGGCAATTAGGGATGGGCAATAAATGCTGGCCTTGCCAGCAACGCCCACGTCCCAGGAATGAATTTTTTAAAAACCCTGCCGGATTCACCGAGGCCAGACCTGGTTGAAAAAAATTAATGGGGGTAGAAAGCCCAATGTAAAAGTGGCTGGGCAGAATTGGCAGGTGGAGTGTGAGCTGGATTCTGGCCCAGGGATTCAGGTGAAGATGTTTTGATCTCCACCTCACAGCACGGTGACTAAAGCGATCGGCATGTTCCATAACCTTAAAGTGACAACTTGCCCACACAATGGGCCTCAAGCACTTTGGCAAAGGAACAAATCAGGGTGGGGTGGGGAGGAATTCTGAGCAAGGGGTGGAGTTACCTATACATTGTTAATCCTGCAAAGGAACAATGCATGACATGCGACAGACCTTCAACCCAACTGGACTTACGTGTAATGTTAACTAGTTTGGCAGGTGCTCCAAACCTGGAATTTACTAACCCACCCCTATCATTACAGAAGGTGGGGCTGGTGGTCACAGGGAGGAGCACATGACAGCTGGTTGTCAATGACAACAACAACTTTTAGCTCCTTTATCCCAAGGTGAGAAAAGGAGCAGCCAATACATCCAAACCTCTTTTGACGTCCTTAACCTCAAACTGTGCTCCCTGCATTACCTTCTTACTTCTTCTACCCAATCTCGTCGCTCTACATTTATCTGTGTTGAATTCCATCTGCCACCTCTGTACCCATTGACCCTGTCTGCCCAGGTTCCTTTGGATTATAGAAACATAGAAGATAGGAGCAGGAGTAGGCCATTCGGCCCCTCGAGCCTGCTCCGCCATTCAATGAGATCATGGCTGATCATCCAAATTCAGTACCCTGTCCCTGCTTTCTCCCCATATCCCTTGATCCCTTTGGCCTTAAGAATGATTCTAACCGGTTGGTTAGAATCATTGGCCACTGCATTTATCAGTAGTTGTCAGCCATGGCTCAGTGGGTAGCACTCTCGCCTCTGAGTCAGAAGGTTGTGGGTTCAAGTCTCGCGCCAAAGACTAGAGCACATAATCCAGGCCAATACTCCCAGTGCAGTACTCCCTTGTTGGCACTTGTGTGGCACGAATGTTACCTGCCACTTATCAGCCTAAATGTCGTCCATAGAGTCATAGGGGGATGAGTTCATTGAGTGTATTAGGGATGGGTTTCTTGAGCAGTATGTAACTGAACCGACCAGGGGACAAGCAACCTTAGATCTGGTCCTGTGTAACGAGACAGGATTAATTAAAAATGTCCTAGTAAAGGATCCCCTTGGAATGAGTGACCATAACATGGTTGAATTCCATATTCAGTTAGAGGGTGAGGAGGCTGTATCTCAAACAAGCGTGCTAAGCTTGAATAAAGGAGACTATGAAGGTATGAGAGCGGAATTGAGTAAAGTGGATTGGGAAAATAGGTTAAAGGATAAGACGATACATGATCAGTGGTGTACATTTAAGGAGTTATTTTACAAATTCCAAAAAAAGTATATTCCACTGAGAAAAAAAGGGTGTAAAAGAAAAGACAGCCATCCGTGGCTAAGTAAAGAAATTAAGGATAGTATTCGACTAAAAACAAGGGCATATAAGGTAGCCAAATCTAGTGGGAGGATAGAGGATTGGGAAAACTTTAAAAGACAGCAAAAAATAACAAAAAGATTGATTAAGAAAGGGAAGATACATTATGAAAGTAAATTAGCAAAAAATATAAAGACAGATAGTAAGAGTTTTTATAGTTATATAAAAAGAAAAAGGGTGGCTAAAGTAAATGTTGGTCCCTTAGAGGATGAGACCGGGAAATTAATGGTGGGAAATATGGAGATGGCAAAAACACTGAATGAATATTTTACATCAGTCTTTACAGTAGAGGACACCAAGAATATCCCAACACTTGACAAGCAGGGGGCTATAGGGGGGGAGGAGCTAAATACGATTAAAATCACTAAGGAAGTAGTACTTGGTAAAATAATGGGACTCAAGGCGGATAAATCACCTGGACCTGATGGCTTACATCCCAGGGTTTTGAGGGAAGTGGCGGTAGGGATTGTGGATGCATTGGTAATAATCTTCCAAAACTCCCTGGACTCAGCAAAGGTCCCGGCAGACTGGAAAACTGCTAATGTAACACCCTTATTTAAAAAGGGCAGTAGACAGAAGGCTGAAAACTATAGACCGGTTAGCCTAACATCTGTGGTAGGTAAAATTTTGGAGTCCATTATTAAGGAGACAGTAACAGGACATTTGGATAAACATAATTTAATAAGACAAAGTCAGCATGGTTTTATGAAGGGGAAGTCATGTTTGACAAATTTGCTGGAGTTCTTTGAGGAAGTAACATATAGGGTGGATAAAGGTGAACCAGTGGACGTAGTGTATTTAGACTTCCAAAAGGCATTTGACAAGGTGCCACACAAAAGATTATTGCTTAAGATAAAAAATCACGGGATTGGGGGTAATATTCTGGCATGGATAGAGGATTGGCTATCTAACAGAAGGCAGAGAGTTGGGATAAATGGTTCATATTCAGACTGGCAATCAGTAACCAGTGGTGTTCCGCAGGGGTCAGTGCTGGGTCCCCAACTCTTTACAATCTATATTAACGATTTGGAGGAGGGGACCGAGTGTAACACGTCAAAGTTTGCAGATGATACTAAGATGGGAGGGAAAGTAGTGAGTGAGGAGGACATAAAAAACCTGCAAGGGGACATAGACAGGCTAAGTAAGTGAGCAGAGATTTGGCAGATGGAATACAATACTGGAAAGTGTGAGGTTATGCACTTTGGCAGGAAAAATCGTAGAGCAAGTTATTATCTTAATGGCAAGAAACTTGAAAGTACTGAAGTACAAAGGGATCTGGGGGTCCTGGTGCACGAAACTCAAAAGGTTAGTATGCAGGTGCAGCAAGTGATTAAGAAGGCCAATGGAATGTTGGCTTTCATTGCTAGGGGGATAGAATATAAAAATAGGGAGGTATTGCTTCAGTTGTACAAGGTATTGGTGAGACCGCACCTGGAATACTGCATACAGTTTTGGTGTCCATACTTAAGAAAGGACATACTTGCTCTCGAGTCAGTACAAAGAAGGTTCACTCGATTAATCCCGGGGATGAGGGGATGGACATATGAGGAGAGGTTGAGTAGATTGGGACTCTACTCATTGGAGTTCAGAAGAATGAGAGGCGATCTTATTGAAACATATAAGATTATGAAGGGGTTGGATCGGGTGGATGCAGGGAGGATGTTCCAGATGATGGGTGAAACTAGAACTAGGGGGCATAGTCTTAGAATAAGGGGCTGCTCTTTCAAAACTGAGATGAGGAGGAACTACTTCACTCAGAGAGTGGTAGGTCCATGGAATATGCTGCCCCAAAAAGCTGTCGAAGCTACATCATTACATAAATTTAAAACAGAAATAGACAGTTTCCTAGTAGAAAAGGGAATTAAGGGTTACGGGGAGCGGGCAGGAATTTGGACATGAGTCTAGGTTCGGATAGGTCATGGCTCTGTGGGTAGCGGAGCGGGCCCAGGGGCCGTGTAGCCTGATCCTGCTCCTGTTTTCGTGTCTAATGCTGTTAGATTCAGGAGATAGTCCTGTCATAGTGGATTGGCGGTTAGGATCAGATCAGCCATGATCTTATTGAATGGCGGAGCAGGCTCGAGGGGCCAATTGGCCTACTCCTGCTCCTATTTCTTATGTTCTTATGTAAACATTCAGTATCGCCCCATTTGGGGTACAATTATCGGCCGTGCGCAAAGGTTAGCGCCTGGCGCTAATTATCGCCTCCGACGGCAAACTTGGCTTTTATCGCGGAGTTGATTGGAGCGCTAAATCAGGCACTACACACCTCTCTTAAGGCGCTAACGCCGAGGAGCGAGGCGCTACCTCAGAGCGCTGGCGAAGCTCAGGTGATGTCAGTCAGCAATGGAACACAGACACACTGGTACCGGCCAGATCTTAAAGGGGAGGGTTGATTTTGCTCTCCATCCACATCCTGCTCATTGCAGCCTTGAATCTCGGCCTGGAGAGACCTGTACATCAAATCTGCTAGAAAGAACAATGGAGAGACCCAGGGAAAGAGCTCAGAGTGCAGCCCCACAGTCTCTTAAAAATCGATACAAGGGCAAATCAAAATGAACCTGCAAGGTGCTGCTCAGAACCCAAAACTCCTTCACACAGCGTTGAATCTCTCCAGAAGTCTCTCTCTCTCAGAATACGTGGTGCAAAAATGTCACCAACAAAAAAAGGCAGGAAGCGGTCGCCTTTAAATAGTCTCTTCCCGACTGCAAAACGCTCCCCTCAGCCTGTCGTTGCTAGCGGCAGGCAGGAAGGCAGGGGGCGCCACTCAATATCCAGTCCGGGGCGCAACCGGGGCATTGCACACTCGACTGACGTCACGATCTGCCGGCGCAGGAGATCATGGCAGTAGTGTTTAGCGCTGCCACAAAATGTCTAGTTAATTTCGTGAGCGGCGCAAACATCACCGCGCCCGGGCGCTAGTTGCTTTGCGCCCCATTAGCACCCTCTTAAGGTGCTAATGGGAGGAGCAAACCAACTGAATTTTTCCCCCATAGATTTATACAGAACAGAAAGAGGCCCTTCGGCCCATTGTGTCTGTGCCGGCCATCAAGCCCTATCTATTCTAATCCCATTTTCCAGCACTTGGTCCGTAGCCTTGTATGCTATGGCGTTTCAAGTGCTCACCTAAATGCTTCTTGAATGTTGTGAGGGTTCCTGCCTCTACCACCCTTTCAGGCAGTGAGTTCCAGATTCCAACCACCCTCTGAGTGAATTAGTTTTTCCTCAAATCCCCTCTAAACCTCCTGCCCCTTACCTTGAAACTATGCCCCCTGGTTATTGACCCCTCTACTAAGGGGAAAAGTTCCTTTCTAACTACCCTATCTATGCCCCTCATAATTTTGTACACCTCAATCAGGTCCCCCTCAGCCTTCTCTGCTCTAAGAAAAACAACCCCAGCCTGTCCAGTCTCTCTTCATAGCTGAAACTCTCCAGCCCAGGTAACATCCTGGTAAATCTCCTCTGCACCCTCTCCAATGCAATCACATCCTTCCTATAGTGTGGTGACCAGAACTGCACACAGTATTCCAGCTGTGGCCTAACCAGCGTTTTGTACAGCTCCATCATAACCTCCCTGCTCTTATATTCTATGCCTCGGCTAATGAAGGCAAGTATCCCATATGCTTTCTTAACCACCTTATCTACCTGTCCTGCTGCCTTCTATAGATCTAGGGATCTATGTACATGCACACCAAGGTCCCTCTGATCCTCTGTCCTTCCTAGGGTCCTACCATTCATTGTGTATTCCCTTGCCTTGTTAGTCCTCCCAAAATGCATCACCTCACACTTTTCAGGGTTAAATTCCATTTGTCACTGTTCTGCCCATCTGACCAACCCGTTTATATCGTCCTGTAGCCTGAGACTTCCCTCCTCACTATTTACCACTCCACCAATTTTCGTGTCATCTGCGAACTTACTGATCATACCTCCTACATTCATATCTAAATCATTAATGTACACTACAAACAGCAAGGGACCCAGCACCGATCCCTGCGGTACACCACTGGACACAGGCTTCCAGTCACAAAAACAACCTTCGACCATCACCCTCTGCCTCCTGCCACTAAGCCAATTTTGGATCCAATGTGCCAAATTGCCCTGGATCCCATGGGCTCTTACCTTCTTGACCAGTCTCCCATGCGGGACTTTGTCAAAAGCCTTACTGAAGTCCATGTAGACTACATCAACTGCACTACCCTCATCCACACACCTAGTCGCCCCTTCGAAAAATTCAATCAAATTGGTTAGACATGATCTCCCCCTGACAAAGCCATGCTGACTATCCTTGATTAATCCTTGCCTCTCCAAGTGGAGACTAATTCTGTCCCTCAGAAATGTTTCCAATAATTTCCCTACCACTGATGTTAGGCTCACTGGCCTGTAATTCCTTGGTTTATCCCTACTACCCTTCTTGAACGATGGTACTACGTCCTCTGGCACCTCCCCTGTGGCCAAAGAGGTTCTGAAAATTTGTGTCAGAGCCCCTGCAATCTCCTCCCTTGCCTCACACATCAGCCTGGGATACATTCCGTCAGGGCCTGGGGATTTATCCACTTTTAAGCCCGCTAAAACCGCTAGTACCTCCTCTCAATGCTAATTTGTTCAAGTAGATCACAATCCCCCTGCCTGATTTCTATGCCTACATCGTCCTTCTCCATAGTGAACACAGATGTAAAATATTCATTTAAAATCTCACCTACATCTTCCGGCTCTATACACAGATTGCCACTTTGGTCCCTAATGGGCCCTACTCTTTCCCTGGTTATCCTCTTGCCCTTAGTATACTTATAAAACACCGTGGGATTTTTCTTTATTTTGCCCACCAGTGTTTTTTCATGCCCCCTCTTCGCTCTCCTAATTTCTTTTTTAAGTACCCCCCTGCGCTTTCTATACTCCTCTAGGGCTTCCACTGTTTTTAGTCCTTTGTATCTGCCGAAAGCCTCCCTTTTTTCCCTAATCCATTCTTGTATATCCCTTGACATCCAGGGTTCCCTGGACTTGTTGGTCCCACCCATGACCTTTATGGGAACATGTTGCCACTGTACTCTCTCTATTTCCTTTCTGAATGACTCCCACTGCTCTGATGTGGAATTTCCTACAATTAGCTGATCCCAGTCCACTTTGGCCAGATCCTGCCTTATCATATTAAAATCAACCTTCCCCCAATTTAGAACCTTTATTTCCGGTCCATCTTCGTCTTTTTCCATGACTACCTTAAATCTCACTGAATTATGGTCACCGTCACCAAAATGCTCTCCTACTGACACATCTACCACTTGCCTGGCTACATTCCCTAGAATTAGGTCCAGTACCGCCCCCTCTCTTGTAGGACTTTCTACATGCTGGCTCAAAAAGATCTCCTGGATGCACGTTAAGAATTACGCCTTTCACACTCTGACTATCCCAGTTAATGTTGGGGAAGTTGAAATCCCCCACTATTATTACCCTATTACTTTTACACTTCTCTGAGATTTACCTACATATCTGTTCCTCTATCTCCCCTGACTGGTCTTGCTGCATGCGGGCATGGACTGCTTCATTATCTGAGGAGCTGTGAATGGAACTGAACACTGAATATACTCACTTCTGACCTTATGTTGGAGGGAAGGTCATTGATGCAGCAGCTGAAGATGGTTGGGCCTAGGACACTGCCCTCAGGAACTCCTGCAGTGATGTCCTAGGGCTGAGATGGTTGACCTCCAACCACCACAACCATCTTCCTTTGTGCTAGGTATGACTCCAGTCAGTGGAGAGTTTTCCCCGATTCCCAATTAATTTAATTTTACTAGGGCTCCTTGACGCTACACTCGGTCAAATGCTGCCTTGATGTCAAGGGCAGTCACTCTCACCTCATCTCTGGAATTCAGTTCTTTTGTCTATGTTTGGACCAAGGCTGTAATGAGGTCTGGAACCGAGTGGTTCTGGCAGAACCCAAATTGAGGATTGGTAAGCAAGTTATTGGTGAGTAAGTGCTGCTTGATAGCACTGTCGATGACGCCTTCCATCACTTTACTGATGATTGAGAGTAGACTGATGGGGCAGTAATTGGCTGGATGGGATTTGTCCTGCTTTTTGTGGACAGGACATACCTGGGCAGTTTTCCACATTGTCGGGTAGATGCTAGTGTTGAAGCTGTACTGGAACAGCTTAGCTAGAGGCTTGGCTAGTTCTGGAGCACAAGTCTTCAGCATGACAGCCGGGATGTTGTTGGGGCCCATAGCCTTTTCTGTATCCAGTACGCTCAGCCGTTTCTTGATATCACATGGAGTGAATTGAATTGGCTGAAGATTGGCTTCTGTGATGGTGGAGGAGGTCGAGATGGATTATCCACTCAGCTCCTCTTGCAGAAGATGGTTGCAAACGCTTCAGCCTTGTCTTTTGCTCCATCATAATTGAGAATGGGGATATTCATGGAACCGCCTCCTCCCGTTAATTGTTTAATTGTCCACCACCATTCACGACTGGATGTGGCAGGACTGCAGAGCTTTGATCTGATCCGTTGATTGTGGGATCGCTTAGCCCTGTCTATAGCATGCTGCTTCCACTGTTTAGCATGCATGCAGTCCTCTGTTGCAGCATCCCCAGGTTGGCACCTCATTTTTAGGTACGCCTGGTGCTGCTCCTGGCATGCTCTTCTACACTCCTTGTTGAACCAGGGTTGGTCCCCTGCCTTGATGGTAATGGTAGAGTGAGGGATATGCCAGGCCATGAGGTTACAGATTGTGGTGGAATACAATTCTGCTGCTGCTGATGGCTCACAGCACCTCATGGATGCCCAGTTTTGATCTGTTCTGAATCTATCCCATTTAGCATGGTGGTAGTGCCACACAACAAGATGGAGGGTGCCCTCAGTGTGAAGACGGGACTTCGTCTCCACAATGACTGTGCGGTGGTCACTGCTACTAATACTGTCATGGACAGATGCATCTGCGACAGGTAGATTGGAGTTGCCAATTATCAGCCCAAACCTGAATATCGTGTTGGTTCTCTCACCAGGCCCAGTCTGGCAGCTATGTCCTTCAGGACTCGGCCAGCTTGGTCAGTAGTGGTGCTACCGAGCCACTCTTGGTGATGGACATTGAAGTCCCCCACCCAGAGTACGTTCTGTGCCCTCGCTACCCTCAGTGCTTCTTCCAAGTGGTGTTCAACATGGAGGAGTACTGATTCATCAGTTGAGGGAGGGCAGTAAGTGGTAATCAGCAGGAGGTTTCCTTGCCCATGCTTGACCTGAAGTCATAAGACTTCATGGGGTCCGGAGTCACTGTTGAGGACTCCCAGCGACTGAATACCAATATGCTGCCACTTCTGGTGAGTCTATCCTGCCGGTGGGTGGTGATGGATGAGTCTGGGACATTGGCTGAAAGGTATGATTCTGTGAGTATGACTATGTCAGGCTGTTGCTTGACTAGTCTGTGGGACAGCCCTCCCAATTTTGGCACAAGTCCCCAGATGTTAGTGAGGAGGGTCGACTGGGCTGGGTGTACCATTGTCGTGTCTGAAGCCGATGCCTAGGTCGATGCCAGGTGGTCCGTCTGATTTTATTCTTATTATTGTTAAAGCGGTTTGTTACAACTGAGTGTCTCGCTGGGCCATTTCAGAGGGCAGTTAAGAGTCAACCACATTGCTGTGGGTCTGGAGTCACATATAGGCCAGACCGGGTAAGGACGGCAGATTTCCTTCCCTAAAGGATATTAGTGAACCAGATGGGTTTTTACGACAATCCGATAGTTTCATGGTCACCATTACTGATACTAGCTTTTTATTCCAGATTT
This sequence comes from Somniosus microcephalus, assembly GCF_052327205.1. Taxonomy (NCBI): domain Eukaryota; kingdom Metazoa; phylum Chordata; class Chondrichthyes; order Squaliformes; family Somniosidae; genus Somniosus; species Somniosus microcephalus. The sequence continues at coordinate 7,677,748 of NC_140998.1, read as the reverse complement.
AATTAACTGAATTTAAATTCCCCAGCTGCCGTGGTGGGATTTGGACTCACATCTCCGGATCATTAGTCCAGGCCTCTGGATTACTAGTCCAGTAAAGTAACCACCATGCTACCGTTCCCGATTATGCATGCCCATGTGTGTATGCGTATATGTGTGTATCCATGCATGTGTGTGCAAGTAAAACATGGGGGGACATGAGAGTTACAGAAGTACACAAGCTAAATTCAGTGGTTCTGGGGGGCAGTCGTGCAGTGGTTCCTTCACTGTTCTAGCAAACGTGAGATTGTGAGGTCAAATTCCACTAGGGTAGGGCACATTGGAGTCGTTAAATTTGGTGATTTGAGGGCTGGGTCCAGCTAAAATGACCCGGAAGCCAGCCTGATTGTTGTAAAAACACAACTGGTTCACTGATGGCCTTCAGCAGAGAGATCCTGGCATCCTCACCCGGTCTGGGCCTGCACGTGACTCCAGTCCCACACTAGGTGGTTCAATCAGGTGTGTGCTCGCTGACCTACATTGGCTCCTGGTTAAGCAGCGCCTCGATTTTAAAATTCTCATCCTTGTTTTTAAATCCCTCCATGGCCTCCTCGCCCCTCCCTATCTCTGTGATCTCCTTCAGCCCCACAATCCCTCGAGATCTCTGCGCTCCTTCAATTCTGGCCTCTTGTGCATCCCCGATTTTAATCGCTCCACCATTGGTGGCCGTGCCTTCAGCTGCCTGGGCCCTAAGCTCTGGAATTCCCTGCCTAAACCTCTCCGCCTCTCTTTCCTCCTTTAAGACGCTCCTTAAAACCTACCTCTTTGACCAAGCTTTTGGTCATCTGCCCTAATTTATCCTTATGATGAGAATCGGTGTCAAATTTTTTTTTTGTCTTAAAATACTCCTGTGCAGTTCCTTGGGACGTTTTACTACGTTAAAGGCGCTATATAAATACAAGTTGTTGTTGTTGTGATGTCCTCAAGGCAACTAGGGTTCGGCACTAAATTCTGCCTTTCCAGTGTTGCCTAAGAACAAAATAAAATAAATCTCAAAAGATTCAATCAGTTTCACATTCAATGAGACTGGGAAACTGTTAGTGATTTAACACCCCGGGTAACTCGGAACAATAACAAGGGGCAAACCAGAATTCACAGATTCCCAATGAGTTCGTTGAGGTGCATTAGAGCGTGTCATTTTAATAAAAACTCTGCCTGAACAGGAATCGCAGCTCACACATTGGGCCTGCTGCTCACTCACAGTAAGGCCTTTCATTTTTATTATTTTGAAATCCCTCCATTTTATTGCCAAATAACACTCCTGTAAAACGCCTCAGGACGGTTTACTGTGTTAAAGGCGCTTTACTCAGTATCTAACCGGTGCTGTACCTGCCCTGGGAGTGTTTGATGGGACAGTGTAGAGGGAGCTTTACTCTGTATCTAACCCGTGCTGTACCTGCCCTGGGAGTGTTTGATGGGACAGTGTAGATGGAGCTTTACTCTGTATCTAACCCGTGCTGTACCTGCCCTGGGAGTGTTTGATGGGACAGTGTAGAGGGAGCTTTACTCTGTATCTAACCCGTGCTGTACCTGCCCTGGGAGTGTTTGATGGGACAGTGTAGAGGGAGCTTTACTCTGTATCTAACCCGTGCTGTACCTGCCCTGGGAATGTTTGATGGGACAGTGTAGAGGGAGCTTTACTCTGTATCTAACCCGTGCTGTACCTGCCCTGGGAGTGTTTGATGGGACAGTGTAGAGGGAGCTTTACTCTGTATCTCACCTGTGCTGTACCTGCCCTGGGAGTGTTTGATGGGACAGTGTAGAGGGAGCTTTACTCTGTATCTAACCCGTGCTGTACCTGCCCTGGGAGTGTTTGATGGGACAGTGTAGAGGGAGCTTTACTCTGTATCTAACCCCTGCTGTACCTGCCCTGGGAGTGTTTGATGGGACAGTGTAGAGGAAGCATTACTCTGTATCTAACCCGTGCTGTACCTGCCCTGGGAATGTTTGATGGGACAGTGTAGAGGGAGCTTTACTCTGTATCTAACCCGTGCTGTACCTGCCCTGGGAGTGTTTGATGGGACAGTGTAGAGGGAGCTTTACTCTGTATCTAACCCGTGCTGTACCTGCCCTGGGAGTGTTTGATGGGACAGTGTAGAGGGAGCTTTACTCTGTATCTAACCGGTGCTGTACCTGCCCTGGGAGTGTTTGATGGGACAGTGTAGAGGGAGCTTTACTCTGTGTCTAACCCGTGCTGTACCTGCCCTGGGAGTGTTTGATGGGACAGTGTAGAGGGAGCTTTACTCTGTATCTAACCCGTGCTGTACCTGCCCTGGGAGTGTTTGATGGGACAGTGTCGAGGGAGCTTTACTCTGTATCTAAGCCGTGCTGTACCTGCCCTGGGAGTGTTTGATGGGACAGTGTAGAGGGAGCTTTATTCTGTATCTAACCCCTGCTGTACCGGCCCTGGGAGTGTTTGATCGGACAGTGTAGAGGGAGCTTTACTCTGTATCTAACCCGTGCTGTACCTGCCCTGGGAGTGTTTGATGGGACAGTGTCGAGGGAGCTTTACTTTGTATCTAACTGTCCCCATCCTGGTTAGAAAATTCATATAACTGAACCAGCTGTTGAAGAAATCTCTGAGCTGTCAGTGAGTGGAGCCCCTGCGCAGTGAGAAGGAGTCAGACTGTCGCATGCAAATGATTTTCCATCCCAACCAGCCAAGTGTGTGCACCTTCTGTGTATTTACTTATGTCGCCATTGGCAACAGAATAAATGGGCCAGCCCACAGAGAGGTGAAGCTGATTCTGTTCCATGTCTATACAGGTTAAACATGGGAGGGGAGGGTGTGTTTGAGGCAACCGCTGAACTTTGATCGCTGAGGCTTGGGCGCCAATTTAACCCATTTCACTAGTCTCCGTCTCTCTCTGCCGTCTGCCAGTCTCCTCTGTAAAGATAATAAAACTGCTACATTACCGAGTGGCTGGAGATCTATAAATCGTTCTCCACGCACTCCCCCTTCCCTCAAGGTTACCCAAGAGGTCCTAGTTTCAAGTTAACCATCCGAAGATTTCTAAAAATAACACCGTGTTCCAGGAGTTTTTAAAAACAGAAGACACATTAATTGCTGAAGTTTTCAATTAATTTCCAACTGAGGCAAAGGTCCCTAAACATTTCCCCTCACCTCCCATCCCCTGCCCCTCCCTTCCCACTCCCCTTCCGCTCCCTCTCCCCCTGCCCGTCACCCCTCCCCACCTCACCCTCCGCTTCTGCCCCTCCCCTTCCCTCTTTTCCCCATCCCCTCTCCTCCCCTCACCTCTCCTCCTCTTCCCTCCCTTCACTTCCCCCCCCCTCCCCGTGCCTTCTCTCCTCCTCTCCTTCCCCTTCCCTCCTCCTCTTCTTCCCTTCTCCTCTCATCTCCTGCCCATCCCCCTCCCAGCTCTGGACTCTGACCTGACTCTCTCTGTACGTGATCCACAGGCCTCTGCTGAATGAATGAATGAAGGGTGCGGCTTTAATTCTTTGTGATCAGGCGAGTTGCAGCGAGCTGGGATCCAGCGGGAGGGGAGTAGAGTTTACCAGAACCTTCATCACAAAATTGTGTGTGTTTTAGTTGGGTGTCACACCCAGCGTGTGACACTTCCTCCTTGATCCCCCTCACAGCCTCTGTCCAGCTCCTGCCCACCTCCCAGTGTAATAATCTGCAACAGGAACCAGTTCAATTAAACAGGCGTGAGTGTCAATGAATTCTTCGTTATGTTTAACCGGCCTGCTTTGTTTCTTTTGTGTTTATGAAGCTATTTTTATTTTATTTCCCCTCCCATCCCTTGCCCCTCCCCCCTCCCCCGAGCGGTGATGCAAGACTCAGTTGCCAGGCTCCCAGTGCGACTGCCCATCAGGCCGTTGCCGGTGAGGTGGGCGGGAGATGTCCCCGCTGTCTGTGCGGGGAGAGTCTCAGGCTCTCCCCCTGGCAGAGCACCGGTGAGGGCAGAGGACTGGGGCTCACTCACCGCATTCCTCTCCCCTCCTCTCATTGGCCACCCGCCCACACAATGTCCCACCCGTCTGCCCATTCTTTGTGTGAGAGCCCAGACACTGAGTTTCAGCAGGAGGTTTAACCGTGGACTGCCAACCAATGCTGACCTCGCCCGACAGTCACACACAGGGACATACACACTCTCAGTCACACACTCTCAGTCACACGCTCACAGTCACACACTCTCAGTCACACACTCTCAGTCACACACTCTCAGTCACACACTCACAGATACACACTCACAGATACACACTCACAGTCACACACTCACAGATACACACTCACAGATACACACACACTCAGTCACACACACTCAGTCACACACTCACAGATACACACACACTCAGTCACACACACTCAGTCACACACTCAGATACACACTCACAGATACACACTCACAGATACACACTCACAGATACACACACTCACAGTCACACACTCACAGTCACACACTCTCAGTCACACACTCTCAGTCACACACTCTCAGTCACACACTCACAGTCACACACTCTCAGTCACACACTCTCAGTCACACACTCACAGATACACACTCACAGATACACACTCACAGTCACACACTCACAGATACACACTCACAGATACACACACACTCAGTCACACACACTCAGTCACACACTCACAGATACACACACACTCAGTCACACACACTCAGTCACACACTCAGATACACACTCACAGATACACACTCACAGATACACACTCACAGATACACACACTCACAGTCACACACTCACAGTCACACACTCTCAGTCACACACTCTCAGTCACACACTCTCAGTCACACACTCACAGTCACACACTCTCAGTCACACACTCTCAGTCACACACTCACAGTCACACACTCACAGATACACACTCACAGATACACACTCACAGATACACACACTCAGTCACACACTCACAGATACACATTCACAGATACACACTCTCAGTCACACACTCTCAGTCACACACTCTCAGTCACACACTCTCAGTCACACACTCTCAGTCACACACTCAGATACACACTCACAGATACACACTCACAGATACACACACTCACAGTCACACACTCACAGATACACACTCACAGATACACACTCTCAGTCACACACTCTCAGTCACACACTCTCAGTCACACACTCACAGTCACACACTCTCAGTCACACACTCTCAGTCACACACTCTCAGTCACACACTCACAGTCACACACTCACAGATACACACTCACAGATACACACTCTCAGTCACACACTCTCAGTCACACACTCAGTCACACACTCTCAGTCACACACTCTCAGTCACACACTCTCAGTCACACACTCTCAGTCACACTCTCAGTCACACACTCTCAGTCACACACTCTCAGATACACACTCTCAGTCACACACTCACAGTCACACTCTCAGTCACACACTCTCAGTCACACACTCTCAGATACACACTCTCAGTCACACACTCTCAGTCACACACTCACAGATACACACTCTCAGTCACACACTCTCAGTCACACACTCTCAGTCACACACTCACAGATACACACTCACAGTCACACACTCTCAGTCACACACTCACAGATACACACTCTCAGTCACACACTCACAGATACACACTCACAGTCACACACTCTCAGTCACACACTCTCAGTCACACACTCTCAGTCACACACTCACAGATACACACTCACAGTCACACACTCTCAGTCACACACTCACAGATACACACTCTCAGTCACACACTCTCAGATATACACTCAGTCACACACTCTCAGTCACACACTCACAGATACACACTCACAGTCACACTCTCAGTCACACACTCTCAGTCACACACTCTCAGTCACACACTCACAGATACACACTCTCAGTCACACACTCACAGATACACACTCTCAGTCACACACTCTCAGTCACACACTCTCAGTCACACACTCTCAGTCACACACTCACAGTCACACTCTCAGTCACACACTCTCAGTCACACACTCACAGTCACACACTCTCAGTCACACACTCTCAGTCACACACTCTCAGTCACACACTCACAGTCACACACTCTCAGTCACACACTCAGTCACACACTCTCAGTCACACACTCTCAGTCACACACTCTCAGTCACACACTCACAGATACACACTCTCAGTCACACACTCTCAGATATACACTCAGTCACACACTCTCAGTCACACACTCTCAGTCACACACTCTCAGTCACACACTCTCAGTCACACACACTCAGTCACACACTCTCAGTCACACACTCTCAGTCACACACTCTCAGTCACACACTCTCAGTCACACACTCACAGATACACACTCTCAGTCACACTCTCAGTCACACACTCTCAGTCACACACTCTCAGTCACACACTCTCAGTCACACACACTCAGTCACACACTCTCAGTCACACACACTCAGTCACACACTCTCAGTCACACACTCTCAGTCACACACTCTCAGTCACACACTCTCAGTCACACACTCACAGATACACACTCTCAGTCACACACTCTCAGTCACACACTCACAGATACACACTCACAGTCACACACTCTCAGTCACACACTCTCAGTCACACACTCTCAGTCACACACTCTCAGTCACACACTCTCAGTCACACACGCTCAGTCACACACGCTCAGTCACACACACTCAGTCACACACTCTCAGTCACACACTCTCAGTCACACACTCTCAGTCACACACTCACAGATACACACTCTCAGTCACACTCTCAGTCACACACTCTCAGTCACACACTCACAGTCACACACTCTCAGTCACACACTCAGTCACACACTCTCAGTCACACACTCTCAGTCACACACGCTCAGTCACACACACTCAGTCACACTCTCAGTCACACACTCTCAGTCACACTCTCAGTCACACTCTCAGTCACACACTCACAGATACACACTCACAGTCACACACTCTCAGTCACACACTCTCAGTCACACTCTCAGTCACACACTCTCAGTCACACACTCTCAGTCACACACGCTCAGTCACACACACTCAGTCACACTCTCAGTCACACACTCTCAGTCACACACTCAGTCACACACACTCAGTCACACTCTCAGTCACACACTCTCAGTCACACACTCTCAGTCACACACTCACAGATACACACTCTCAGTCACACACTCATAGAGTCATAGAGTTATACAGCACGGATAGAGGCCCTTCGGCCCATCGTGTCTGTGCCAGCCATCAAGCCCTGTCTAATCTAATCCCATATTCCAGCATTTGGTCCGTAGCCTTGTATGTTATGGCATTTCAAGTGCTCATCCAAATGCTTCTTAAATGTTGTGAGGGTTCCAGCCTCCACAACCCTTTCAGGCAGTGAGTTCCAGACTCCAACCACCCTCTGGGTGAAAAAGTTCTTTCTCAAATCCCCTCTAAACCTCCCGCCCTTTACCTTGAATCTATGCCCCCTAGTTATTGACCCCTCTACTAAGGGAAAAAGCTCCTCAGCATCCATCCTATCTATGCCCCTCATAATTTTGTACACCTCAATCATGTCCCCCCTCAGCCTCCTCTGCTCCAAGGAAAACAAACCCAATCTGCCCAGTCTCTCTTCATAGCTGAAGCGCTCCAGCCCTGGTAACATCCTGGTGAATCTCCTCTGCACCCTCTCCAACGCGATCACATCCTTCCTGTAGTGTGGCGACCAGAACTGCACACAGTATTCCAGCTGTGGCCTAACCAGTGTTTTATACAGCTCCATCATAACCTCCTTGCTCTTATATTCAATGCCTCGGCTAATGAAGGCAAGTATCCCATATGCCTTTCTTACCACCTTATCCACCTGTTCCGCCGCCTTCAGGGATCTGTGTACTTGCACACCCAGATCCCTCTGACCCTCCATCTTGCCTAGGGTCTTACCATTCATTGTGTATTCCCTTGCCTTGTTAGTCCCCCCAAAGTGCATCACCTCGCACTTTTCCGGGTTAAATTCCATTTGCCACTGTTCTGCCCATCTGACCAACCCATCTATATCGTCCTGCAGACTGAGGCTACCCTCCTCGCTATTTACCACCCTACCAATTTTTGTATCATCCGCGAACTTACTGATCATACCTTTTACATTCATATCCAAGTCATTAATGTAGACCACAAACAGCAAGGGACCCAGCACCGATCCCTGTGGTACCCCACTGGCCACAGGCTTCCAGTCACAAAAACAACCTTCGACCATCACCCTCTGCCTTCTGCCACTAAGCCAGTTTTGTATCCAATGTGCCAAGGCACCCTGGATTCCATGGGCTCTTACCTTCTTGACCAGTCTCCTGTGCGGGACTTTATCGAAGGCCTTACTGAAATCCATGTATACCACATCCACTGCGTTACCCTCATCCACACACCTAGTCACCCCCTCAAAAAATTCAATCAAATTAGTCAGACATGATCTTCCCTTGACAAAGCCATGTTGACTATCCCTGATTAATCCTTGCCTCTCCAAGTGGAGACAAATTTTGTCCCTCAGTCACACGCTCTCAGTCACACGCTCTCAGATACACGCTCTCAGATACACGCTCTCAGTCACACGCTCTCAGATACACGCTCTCAGATACACGCTCTCAGTCACACGCTCTCAGATACACGCTCTCAGATACACGCTCTCAGTCACACGCTCTCAGTCACACGCTCACAGTCACACGCTCAGTCACACGCTCTCAGTCACACGCTCACAGATACACGCTCACAGATACACGCTCACAGTCACACGCTCACAGTCACACGCTCTCAGTCACACGCTCACAGTCACACGCTCTCAGTCACACGCTCTCAGTCACACACTCACAGATACACGCTCACAGATACACGCTCACAGTCACACGCTCACAGTCACACGCTCTCAGTCACACGCTCTCAGTCACACGCTCACAGTCACACGCTCTCAGTCACACGCTCTCAGTCACACACTCACAGATACACACTCACAGATACACGCTCACAGTCACACGCTCACAGTCACACGCTCTCAGTCACACGCTCACAGTCACACGCTCACAGTCACAAGCTCTCAGTCACACACTCACAGATACACACTCACAGATACACACTCTCAGTCACACACTCTCATCACACACTCAGTCACACACTCTCAGTCACACACACTCAGTCACACACTCTCAGTCACACACTCTCAGTCACACACTCACAGTCACACGCTCTCAGTCACACGCTCTCAGTCACACGCTCTCAGTCACACGCTCTCAGTCACACACTCACAGATACACGCTCTCAGTCACACGCTCTCAGTCACACGCTCTCAGTCACACACTCACAGATACACACTCTCAGTCACACACTCTCAGTCACACACTCAGTCACACACTCAGTCACACACTCTCAGTCACACACTCAGTCACACACTCTCAGTCACACACTCTCAGTCACACACTCAGTCACACACTCAGTCACACGCTCTCAGTCACACGCTCTCAGTCACATGCTCTCAGTCACACACTCACAGATACACACTCACAGATACACGCTCTCAGTCACACGCTCACAGTCACACACTCACAGATACACACTCTCAGATACACACTCTCAGATACACACTCTCAGTCACACGCTCTCAGTCACACGCTCACAGTCACACACTCACAGATACACACTCACAGATACACACTCTCAGTCACACACTCTCAGTCACACACTCTCAGATACACACTCACAGATACACATGCACATACTCACAGACACACACAGAGACACAAACACACACAGACATACATACACACTCAGACACACACGCACAGAGACATAAATACACAGACTCAGGCACACACGCACAAAGACATAAATACACAGACTCAGACACACACGCACAGAGACACAGACACACATAGACACACACAAGCGGACACACATACAGCAGCAACAACTTGCGCCTTTAACGTAGCAAAACGTCCCAGAGCGCTTCACAGGCATGATTATCAAACAAGATTTGACACCGAGCCACATAAGGAGATATTAGGACAAGTTTGGTGCAAGAGGTAGTTTTTAAGGAGTGTCTTAAAGGAGGAGAGAGAGGCGGAGAGGTTTAGGGCAGGAATTCCAGAGCTTATGCCCTGGGCAGCTGAAGGCACGGCCGCCAATGTGGAGCAATTAAAATCAGGGATGGGCAAGAGGCCAGAATTGGAGGAGCGCAGCGATCTCGGAGGGTTTTAGGGCTGGAGGAAGTTACAGAGATAGGAAGGGCCGAGGCCCTGGAGGGATTTGAACACAAGGATGATAATTTTAAAACTGAGGTGTTGTCGGAAGGGAGCCAAAGTAGGTCAGTGAGCACAGGGGGTGATGGGTGAACGGTGTGAGTTAGGACACGGGGCAGTGAGCACAGGGGGTGATGGGTGAACGGGACTGGGTGTGAGTTAGGACACGGGGCAGTGAGCACAGGGGGCGATGGGTGAACAGGACTGGGTGTGAGTTAGGACACGGGGCAGTGAGCACAGGGGGTGATGGGTGAACGGGACTGGGTGTGAGTTAGGACACGGGGCAGTGAGCACAGGGGGTGATGGGTGAACGGGACTGGGTGTGAGTTAGGACACGGGGCAGTGAGCACAGGGGGTGATAGGTGAACGGGACTGGGTGTGAGTTAGGACACGGGGCAGTGAGCACAGGGGGTGATGGATGAACGGGACTGGGTGTGAGTTAGGACACGGGGCAGTGAGCACAGGGGGTGAGGGGTGAATGGGACTGGGTGTGAGTAAGGACACGGGGCAGTGAGCACAGGGGGCGATGGGTGAACGGGACTGGGTGTGAGTTAGGACACGGGGCAGTGAGCACAGGGGGTGAGGGGTGAACGGGACTGGGTGTGAGTTAGGACACGGGGCACCTGGGTTTAGGATGAGCTCAAGTTTATGGAGGGTGGAAGGTCGGACAGGAGAGCGAGTATAAACACACACGCTACATTAAAACAGTGACTATATTTCAAAAGTACTTCATTGATTGTAATGCGCTTTGGGACATCCTGAAGTCATGAAAGCAGCTATATCAATGCAAGTTCTTTCTGTCTTTCTCACCTGCCTGCAGAAATCACTGGACAGTCATCAAAAGCGAGAGCCCTGGCTCATTTTTTCCCTTCCTAACCCAGGGGACCCTGAGACCAGTTGTAGCACCTCTATCACCACCACCCACCGCCCGTCCTCCCCCGGCCTGGGATCAGCGAGCTCAGCACAGGCCGGGGATGGAGCCTGGGCCTTTCCTGCTCTGTGTGTGGTCTCAGTACCAGCTCGCCTGGGATCAGCGAGCTCAGCACAGGCCGGGGATGGCGCCTGGGCCTTTCCTGCTCTGTGTGTGGTCTCAGTACCACCTCGCCTGGGATCAGCGAGCTCAGCACAGGCCGGGGATGGCGCCTGGGCCTTTCCTGCTCTGTGTGTGGTCTCAGTACCACCTCGCCTGGGAACAGCGAGCTCAGCACAGGCCGGGGATGGCGCCTGGGCCTTTCCTGCTCTGTGTGTAGTACATGCGTGTTGGGGTATTTCCGGCCAGCACTGTGAGCGAGTGTGTGGATGTGCCCCGGGTTCGTTTCTCCCTCACGGTCTCCTCACGTGGACAGAACATATTTAGATGGCATTTCTGCCTACATCTGAGGATGCAAATAGGGGCCATTTGCATAACACGGAAAATAAAACAATCAGCTCAAAACCAGGAGAGGTGATACATTGCAGGGTGGAACCAGTGCTCTGTGGAATTGGTGATCGGTGAACGGGCTGATAGCGAATGGCCAGCCCATTTTACAACGTTCTTTTCTGATCAGTGGAAAAGAAATTCGGGTGCAAAGCTGGCAGTCCATTCGCAATCGGCCCATTTCCTGCTTGGTACCCTCCTCTCCCCCTCTCCCCTCTCGTCACCTCTCTTGCTTCACCGGCACAACTCGCGGTCAATCATCAGATTCATGCTGGCAAATCTGAAAACTCTATCTCACAAACAGAAATTCCTAAACATGAAAGCGGGAGGGTCAATCGCCAGGTTTCTGCCTCCCTCTCTCCCCACGGCCCTCCACTCTCCCCCCGGCCCTCCACTCTCCCCCCGGCCCTCCACTCTCCCCACGGCCCTCCACTCTCCCCACGGCCCTCCACTCTCCCCACGGCCCTCCACTCTCCCCACGGCCCTCCACTCTCCCCCCGGCCCTTCACTCTCCCCCCGGCCCTCCTCTCTCCCCACGGCCCTCCACTCTCCCCACGGCCCTCCACTCTCCCCCCGGCCCTCCTCTCTCCCCACGGCCCTCCACTCTCCCCACGGCCCTCCACTCTCCCCACGGCCCTCCACTCTCCCCACGGCCCTCCACCCTCCCCCCCGGCCCTCCACTCTCCCCACGGCCCTCCACTCTCCCCACGGCCCTCCACTCTCCCCACGGCCCTCCACTCTCCCCCCGGCCCTCCACTATCCCCCCGGCCCTCCACTCTCCCCACGGCCCTCCACTCTCCCCACGGCCCTCCACTCTCCCCACGGCCCTCCACTCTCCCCACGGCCCTCCACTCTCCGCCCCGGCCCTCCACTCTCCCCCCCGGCCCTCCACTCTCCCCACGGCCCTCCACTCTCCCCACGGCCCTCCACTCTCCCCACGGCCCTCCACTATCCCCCCGGCCCTCCACTCTCCCCACGGCCCTCCACTCTCCCCACGGCCCTCCACTCTCCCCACGGCCCTCCACTCTCCCCACGGCCCTCCACTCTCCCCACGGCCCTCCACTATCCGCCCGGCCCTCCACTCTCCCCACGGCCCTCCACTATCCCCCCGGCCCTCCACTCTCCCCACGGCCCTCCACTATCCCCCCGGCCCTCCACTCTCCCCACGGCCCTCCACTCTCCCCACGGCCCTCCACTCTCCCCCACGGCCCTCCACTCTCCCCACGGCCCTCCACTCTCCCCACGGCCCTCCACTCTCCCCCCGGCCCTCCACTCTCCCCACGGCCCTCCACTCTCCCCACGGCCCTCCACTCTCCCCCCGGCCCTCCACTCTCCCCCCGGCCCTCCACTCTCCCCCCGGCCCTCCACTCTCCCCCCGGCCGTCCACTCCCCCCCCGGCCCTCCACTCTCCCCACGGCCCTCCACTCTCCCCACGGCCCTCCACTATCCCCCCGGCCCTCCACTCTCCCCCCGGCCCTCCACTCTCCCCCCGGCCCTCCACTCTCCCCCCGGCCCTCCACTCTCCCCTGCCTCCCTCTCTCCCCCCAGCCCTCCACTCTCCCCCTAGCCCTCCACTCTCCCCTGCCTCCCTCTCTCCCCCCAGCCCTCCACTCTCTCCACAGCCCTCCACTCTCCCCCCAGCCCCCCACAGTCCTCCACTCTCCCCCCCGGCCCTCCACTCTCCCCCCAGTCCTCCACTCCCCCCCCAGCCCTCCACTCTCCCCCCAGCCCTCCACTCTCCCCCCAGCCCCCCACAGTTCTCCACTCTCCCCCCAGCCCTCCACTCTCCCCCCTGCCCTCCACTCTCCCCCCGGTCCTCCACTCTCCCCCCAGCCCTCCACTCTCCCCCCAACCCTCCACTCTCCCCCCAACCCTCCACTCTCCCCACAGCCCTCCACTCTCCCCACAGCCCTCCACTCTCCCCCCAGCCCTCCACTCTCCCCCCAACCCTCCACTCTCCCCCCAGCCCTCCACTCTCCCCCCAACCCTCCACTCTCCCCCCAAACCTCCACTCTCCCCCCAACCCTCCACTCTCCCCCCAACCCTCCACTCTCCCCCCAACCCTCCACTCTCCCCCCAGCCCTCCACTCTCCCCTGCCTCCCTCTCTCCCCCCAGCCCTCCACTCTCCCCCCAACCCTCCACTCTCCCCACAGCCCTCCACTCTCCCCACAGCCCTCCACTCTCCCCCCAGCCCTCCACTCTCCCCCCAACCCTCCACTCTCCCCCCAGCCCTCCACTCTCCCCCCAACCCTCCACTCTCCCCCCAAACCTCCACTCTCCCCCCAACCCTCCACTCTCCCCCCAACCCTCCACTCTCCCCCCAACCCTCCACTCTCCCCCCAGCCCTCCACTCTCCCCTGCCTCCCTCTCTCCCCCCAGCCCTCCACTATCCCCCCAACCCTCCACTCTCCCCTGCCTCCCTCTCTCCCCCCAGCCCTCCACTCTCCCCCCAACCCTCCACTCTCCCCCCAACCCTCCACTCTCCCCCCAGCCCTCCACTCTCCCCCCAACCCTCCACTCTCCCCCCAACCCTCCACTCTCCCCTCAGCCCTCCACTCAAATTTCAATTCAATTCAATTCAATTCAAATCGCTTTATTGGCATGACAAGGTACATCTTATGTTGCCAAAGCATCGAAAAACATTCATGGTTGAACACAAAAACACAGATCTATCCATACAGTGTATAAACAGATATATCCCTGAGTGTATAAATATACATTCATATAATTTATATATACTCTTTTCTTATATTTAGTGGTTGTCCCTCTGTTTATGGCAAGCTGTAACATAGTGTGCCGCTAGTGTTACACAATTTCTCTCTTCCCCTAGTAGGTATGGGAGTTTTTGGTCGTCATTCAAATTTCTGAATTCTGGGCACATTTTTGTGAATTTTGGGTAGAAATTCTCCCTTATGCCCTGATATTTTCTACAAGCTGTGAGGAAGTGCATCTCTGTCTCCACCATTCCCTGACTGCAGTGAGAGCATATCCTGTCCTCTCTTGGTAGCCGGGTCTGCCTGTGTCTGTCTTTTTCGATCGCCAGGCTATGTTCACTAAGTCTGTACATTGTCAAGGTTTTTCTCAGTTTGCTATCCTTTACCATGGTCAGGTAATCAGCCATGTTGTATTGTCTGTTTAGGGCCAAGTAGCAATTGAGTTTGCTTTGGGCCCAGCCCTCCACTCTCCCCCCAGCCCTCCACTCTCCCCTGCCTCCCTCTCTCCCCGCAGCCCTCCACTCTCCCCCCGGCCCTCCACTCTCCCCCCGGCCCTCCACTCTGCCCCCGGCCCTCCACTCTGCCACCGGCCCTCCACTCTGCCCCCGGCCCTCCACTCTGCCCCCGGCCCTCCACTCTGCCCCCGGCCCTCCACTCTGCCCCCGGCCCTCCACTCTGCCTCCGGCCCTCCACTCTGCCCCCGGCCCTCCACTCTGCCCCCGGCCCTCCACTCTGCCCCCGGCCCTCCACTCTGCCCCCGGCCCTCCACTCTCCCCCCGGCCTTCCACTCTCCCCCCGGCCCTCCACTCTCCCCCCGGCCCTCCACTCTCCCCCCGGCCCTCCACTCTCCCCTGCCTCCCTCTCTCCCCCCAGCCCTCCACTCTCCCCCCAGCCCTCCACTCTCCCCCCAGCCCTCCACTCTCCCCCCAGCCCTCCACTCTCCCCAGACTGATACCTGGGTTGGTAGCAATGACGTATGAGGAGAGATCGGGTCGATTGGGCTTATACTCACTGGAGTTTAGAAGAATGAGGGGGGATCTCATTGAAACATAAAATTCTAACAGGACTAGACAGACAAGATGCAGGAAGGATGTTCCCGATGGCGGGGGAGTCCAGAACCAGGGGTCACAGTCTAAAGATAAGGGGTAAGCCATTTAGGACAGAGATGAGGAGGAATTTCTTCACCCAGAGAGTGGTGAACCTGTGGAATTCTGTACCACATAAGGCAGTAGAGGCCAATTCATTAAATATATTCAAGAAGGAGTTAGATATATTTCTTAAGGCTAAAGGGATCAAGGGATATGGGGAGAAGGCACAGGGTACTGAATTTGGATGATCAGCCATGATCTCATTGAATGGCGGAGCAGGCTCGAGGGGCCGAATGGCCTACTCCTGCTCCTATCTTCTATGTTTCTATGCCTCCCTCTCTCCCCGCGAGCACTCCACACTCCCCCACCCCAATTTCTTCCCCTGCCTCCCTCTCTCCCTCCCAGCATCCTCACTTCCCCCGCGTCAAATATAACATCATCAAAATGGGGGGAGGTCCCTCCAAGAGTGATTGGCTATGATTGCTGAGCAGAGTTTGAAGGCAATAACATTCACTAGTGTTAAAATGGGCGTTAACGAGCTGGCAACCAATTTATTTACATTCTGGCTGCCGATTCGGCAATGACCCCCGCCCCTCCACAACCCCACTCTCCTCCCCTCTACCCCCCACCCACCCGCCCCCTCCCACCCACCTCCACCCCACCGCCCCCTCCACCCCCCCGCCCCCTCCCACCCACCTCCACCCCACCGCCCCCTCCCCCCACCGCCCCTCCCCTGCCCTCCACTCCCCCGCCCCTCCTCTCCCGCCACACCCCCACCACCCCCTCCACACCCCCCGCCCCTCCCCCACCGCCTCCTCCACAGCCCCACCCCCAAACCCCCACCTCCCCCTCCACCACCCCCCACCGCCCCCTCCCCTCCCGCCGACGCCAAGGTCTCTTACCTTGCAGCATGCACTTCAGGCTGTTGATGTCGGCCCCTTTCTCTCCCTCCGCTGTTCCCGCACCGCCTGCAGACGACATCATTCCCGTCCTGCGGTCCCGGGGAGGAGAGGACCTGGCGTGGGAAAACCGGGGAACTTGATCAGCGGCGCAGAAAGAAATAAATAAAACGGGACGATTTTTTTAAAAACACGGGATCGCTCCCGAATCCCACTCCTGCTTCCCGACAGGTTCCGGAGTGGACACCTCGGCACCGAGCTACCTGCTCCACTGCAGGACTATGCTGAGTGCAAAGAAATCTCCAGCGTGCCAACACCAGCCCCGACAAGGCTGGCTCCACCCAGCACAAAATATCTCAATTGGTTTTTGGTCTTGTTAGTCACCATTGTGTCTATAAATGATCTACTCACTTGGCCCCGATCCAGAGACAACTTCATTTACACGTAGTTACATTAAACAAACTTTCAGTGTGTCACTGAAAGACACCCACAACCTGCAGACTTTCCCTTTTCTTTAGGTTCCCTGACTGTTTTCCAAAACAAAACAGGCTCTTGAACATCTCCTGGCTTCTCTCTCTCCCTCTCTCTCTCTCTCTGCTCACATCTCCGTTCCACAGTGCAACCCGGCTCCCACATAGGAATGGCTAGACGAGAAAAGACCAAGATCTATCTAGTTCGCCTTCTCCCATCCCGGCACTCACGTTTTACAACGGTAATGGACTCAATCACTGTTGATTAGTCGGCACAAATCATTTTCCGCGTCAGCTTCCAGTTTAAGTGCTGCTCAGTTCAGGAACTCTGCTGAGATGTAACGTCAGCCCTAGTGCCCGAGGCCGATTTTCAGGCAGACTGACAATGCTCAGCTCGATATCCGACACTACCTGGGAGCCCATTCATTCCAGGGATAAATAAATTTGGTCTCCGAGCAGCACAGACATGGAGAGGCAGGAATCCTCCACAATTTCAGCGCAATTCTTCCTGTTTCCTCCCCTCCTCTCCAGAAGGTGCTGACTCTCACTGGAGTACGGGTCCCCTCCTCTCCTGAAGGCGCTGACTCTCACTGGAGTACGGGTCCCTCCTCTCCTGAAAGTGCTGACTCTCACTGGGGTACGGGTCCCCTCCTCTCCTGAAGGTGCTGACCCTCACTGGGGTACGGGTCCCCTCCTCTCCTGAAGGTGCTGACTCTCACTGGAGTACGGGTCCCTCCTCTCCTGAAAGTGCTGACTCTCACTGGGGTACGGGTCCCCTCCTCTCCTGAAGGTGCTGACCCTCACTGGGGTACGGGTCCCCTCCTCTCCTGAAGGTGCTGACTCTCACTGGGGTACGGGTCCCCTCCTCTCCTGAAGGTGCTGACTCTCACTGGGGTACGGGTCCCCTCCTCTCCTGAAGGTGCTGACTCTCACTGGGGTACGGGTCGCCTCCTCTCCTGAAGGTGCTGACTCTCACTGGGGTACGGGTCATCTCCTCCCCTGAAGGTGCTGACTCTCACTGGGGTACGGGTCCCCTCCTCTCCTGAAGGTGCAGACTCTCACTGGGGTACGGGTCCCCTCCCCTCCTGAAGGTGCTGACTCTCACTGGGGTACAGGTCCCCTCCCCTACTGAAGGTGCTGACTCTCACTGGTGTACGAGTCCCCTCCTCTCCTGAAGGTGCTGACTCTCACTGGGGTACGGGTCCCCTCCTCTCCTGAAGGTTCTGACTCTCACTGGGGTACAGGTTCCCGCCCCTCCTGAAGGTGCTAAGTCTCACTGGGGTACAGTCCCATCCTGTCCTGAAGGTGCTGACTCTCACTGGAGTGCGGGTCCCCTCCTCTCCTGAAGGTGCTGACTCTCACTGGGGTACGGGTCATCTACTCCCCTGAAGGTGCTGACTGTCACTGGGGTACAGGTCCCCTCCTCTCCTGAAGGTGCTGACTCTCACTGGGGTACGGGTCCGCTCATCTCCTGAAGGTGCTGACTCTCACTGGGGTACGGGTCCCCCCCCTCTCCTGGAGCTGCTGACTCTCACTGGGGTACGGGTCCCCTCCTCTCCTGAAGGTGCTGACTCTCACTGGAGTAGGGGACCCGTCCTCTCCTGAAGATGTTGACTCTCACTGGGGTACGGATCCCCTCCTCTCCTGAAGATGCTGACTCTCACTGGAGTAAGGGTCCCCTCCTCTCCTGAAGGTGCTGGCTCTCACTGGAGTAGGGGACCCCTCCTCTCCTGAAGGTGCTGACTCTCACTGAGGTACGGGTCCCCTCCTCTCCTGAAGGTGCTGACTCTCAATGGGGTACAGTCCCCATCACTCCTGAAGGTGCTGACTCTCACTGGGGTACAGGTCCCCTCCTCTCCTGAAGGTGCTGACTCTCACTGGGGTACAGGACCCTCCCCTCCTGAAGGTGCTGACCCTCACTGGGGTACGGGTCCACTCCTCTCCTGAAGGTGCTGACTCTCACTGGGGTACGAGTCCCCTCCTCTCCTGAAGGTGCTGACTCTCACTGGGGTACGGGTCCCCTCCTCTGCTGAAGGTGCTGACTCTCACTGGGGTGCGGGTCCCCTCCTCTCCTGAAGGTGCTGACTCTCACTGGGGTACGGGTCCCCTCCTCTCCTGAAGGCGCTGACTCTCACTGGGGTACAGGTCCCCATCTCTCCTGAAGGCACTGACTCTCACTGGGGTACGGGTCCCCTCCTCTCCTGAAGGTGCTGACTCTCACTGGGGTACGGGTCCCCTCCTCTCCTGAAGGTGCTGACTCTCACTGGGGTACAGGTCCCCTCCCCTCCTGAAGGTGCTGACTCTCACTGGTGTACGAGTCCCCTCCTCTCCTGAAGGTGCTGACTCTCACTGGGGTACGGGTCCCCTCCTCTCCTGAAGGTTCTGACTCTCACTGGGGTACAGGTTCCCTCCCCTCCTGAAGGTGCTAAGTCTCACTGGGGTACAGTCCCATCCTGTCCTGAAGGTGCTGACTCTCACTGGGGTACGGGTCATCTACTCCCCTGAAGGTGCTGACTCTCACTGGGGTACGGGTCCCCTCCTCTCCTGAAGGTGCTGACTCTCACTGGGGTACGGGTCCGCTCCTCTCCTGAAGGTGCTGACTCTCACTGGGGTACGGGTCCCCCCCCTCTCCTGGAGCTGCTGACTCTCACTGGGGTACGGGTCCCCTCCTCTCCTGAAGGTGCTGACTCTCACTGGAGTAGGGGACCCGTCCTCTCCTGAAGATGCTGACTCTCACTGGGGTACGGGTCCCCTCCTCTCCTGAAGATGCTGACTCTCACTGGAGTAAGGGTCCCCTCCTCTCCTGAAGGTGCTGACTCTCACTGGAGTAGGGGACCCCTCCTCTCCTGAAGGTGCTGACTCTCACTGAGGTACGGGTCCCCTCCTCTCCTGAAGGTGCTGACTCTCAATGGGGTACAGTCCCCATCACTCCTGAAGGTGCTGACTCTCACTGGGGTACAGTCCCCTCCTCTCCTGAAGGTGCTGACTCTCACTGGAGTACGGGTCCCCTCCTCTCCTGAAGGTGCTGACTCTCACTGGGGTACGGGACACTCCTCTCCTGAAGGTGCTACTCTCACTAGGGTACGGGTCCCCTCCTCTCCTGAAGGTGCTGACTCTCACTGGGGTACGGGTCCCCTCATCCCCTGAAGGTGCTGACTCTCACTGGGGTACAGGTCCCATCCTCTCCTCAAGCTGCTGACTCTCACTGGGGTACGGGTCCCCTCCTCTCCTGAAGGTGCTGACCCACATTGGGGTACGGGTCCCCTCCTCTCCTGAAGGTGCGGACTCCCACTCGGGTACGGGTCCCCTCCACTCCTGAAGGTGTTGACTCTTAGTGGAGTACGGGTCCCCTCCTCTCCTGAAGGTGCTGACACTCACTGGGGTACCGGTCCCCATCTCTCCTGAAGGTGCCGACTCTCACTGGGGTATGGGTCCCCTCCTCTCCTGAAGGTGCTGACTCTCACTGGGGTACAGTCCCCACCTTTCCTGAAGTTGCGGATTCTCACTGGAGTACGGGTCCCCTCCTCTCCAGAAGGTGCGGACTCTCACTGGAGTACGGGTCCCCATCTCTCCTGAAGGTGCTGACTCTCACTGGGGTACAGTCCCATCCTGTCCTGAAGGTGCTGACTCTCACTGGGGTACCGGTCCACATCTCTCATGAAGGTGCCGACTCTCACTGGGGTATGGGTCCCTTCCTCTCCTGAAGGTGCAGCCTCTCACTGGGGTACGGGACACTCCTCTCCTGAAGATACGGTCTCTCACTGGGGTACGGGTCCCCTCCTCTCCTGAAGCTGCTGACTCTCACTGGGGTACAGTCCCATCCTGTCCTGAAGGTGCTGACTCTCACTGGGGTACAGTCCCCTCCTCTCCAGAAGCTGCTGACTCTCACTGGAGTACGGGTCCCCTCCTCTCCTGAAGGTGCGGACTCTCACTGGGGTACGGGTCCCCACCTCTCCTGAAGGTGCCGACTCTCACTGGGGTACAGGTTTCCTCCTCTCCTGAAGGTGCGGACTCTCACTGGGGTACGGGTCCCCTCCTCTCCTGATGGTGCTGACTCTCACTGGGGTACGGGTCCCCTCCTCTCCTGACGGTGCTGACTCTCACTGGTGTACGGGTCCCCTCCTCTCCTGTAGGTGCTGACTCTCACTGGGGTACGGGTCCCCTTCTCTCCTGAAGGTGCTGACTCTCACTGGGGTACGGGTCCCCATCTCTCCTGAAGATGCTGACTCTCACTGGGGTACGGGTCCCCATCTCTCCTGAAGGTGCTGACTCTCACTGGGGTACGGGTCCCCTCCTCTCCTGAAGGTGCAGACTCTCACTGGGGTACGGGTCCCCTCCCCTCCTGAAGGTGCTGACTCTCACTCGGGTACGGGTCCCCTCCTCTCCTGAAGGTGCCGACTCTCACTGGGGTACAGGTCCCCTCCTCTCCTGAAGGTGCTGACTCTCACTGGGGTAAAGGTCCCCTCCCCTCCTGAAGGTGCTGACTCTCACTGGGGTATGGGTCCCCTCCTCTCCTGAAGGTGCTGACTCTCACTGGGGTACGGGTCCACTCCTCTCCTGAAGGTGCTGACTCTCACTGGGGTACGAGTCCCCTCCTCTCCTGAAGGTGCTGACTCTCACTGGGGTACGGGTCCCCTCCTCTGCTGAAGGTGCTGACTCTCACTGGGGTACGGGTCCCCTCCTGTCCTGAAGGTGCTGACTCTCACTGGGGTACGGGTCCCCTCCTCTCCTGAAGGCGCTGACTCTCACTGGGGTACAGGTCCCCATCTCTCCTGAAGGCGCTGACTCTCACTGGGGTACGGGTCCCCTCCTCTCCTGAAGGTGCTGACTCACACTGGGGTACGGGTCCCCTCCTCTCCTGAAGGTGCTGACTCTCACTGGGGTACAGGTCCCCTCCCCTCCTGAAGGTGCTGACTCTCACTGGTGTACGAGTCCCCTCCTCTCCTGAAGGTGCTGACTCTCACTGGGGTACGGGTCCCCTCCCCTCCTGAAGGTGCTGACTCTCACTGGTGTACGAGTCCCCTCCTCTCCTGAAGGTGCTGACTCTCACTGGAGTGCGGGTCCCCTCCTCTCCTGAAGGTGCTGACTCTCACTGGGGTACGGGTCATCTACTCCCCTGAAGGTGCTGACTCTCACTGGGGTACAGGTCCCCTCCTCTCCTGAAGGTGCTGACTCTCACTGGGGTACGGGTCCGCTCCTCTCCTGAAGGTGCTGACTCTCACTGGGGTACGGGTCCCCCCCCTCTCCTGGAGCTGCTGACTCTCACTGGGGTACGGGTCCCCTCCTCTCCTGAAGGTGCTGACTCTCACTGGAGTAGGGGACCCGTCCTCTCCTGAAGATGCTGACTCTCACTGGGGTACGGATCCCCTCCTCTCCTGAAGATGCTGACTCTCACTGGAGTAAGGGTCCCCTCCTCTCCTGAAGGTGCTGGCTCTCACTGGAGTAGGGGACCCCCTCCTCTCCTGAAGGTGCTGACTCTCACTGAGGTACGGGTCCCCTCCTCTCCTGAAGGTGCTGACTCTCAATGGGGTACAGTCCCCATCACTCCTGAAGGTGCTGACTCTCACTGGGGTACAGGTCCCCTCCTCTCCTGAAGGTGCTGACTCTCACTGGGGTACAGGTCCCCTCCCCTCCTGAAGGTGCTGACCCTCACTGGGGTACGGGTCCACTCCTCTCCTGAAGGTGCTGACTCTCACTGGGGTACGAGTCCCCTCCTCTCCTGAAGGTGCTGACGCTCACTGGGGTACGGGTCCCCTCCTCTGCTGAAGGTGCTGACTCTCACTGGGGTACGGGTCCCCTCCTCTCCTGAAGGTGCTGACTCTCACTGGGGTACGGGTCCCCTCCTCTCCTGAAGGCGCTGACTCTCACTGGGGTACAGGTCCCCATCTCTCCTGAAGGCACTGACTCTCACTGGGGTACGTGTCCCCTCCTCTCCTGAAGGTGCTGACTCTCACTGGGGTACGGGTCCCCTCCTCTCCTGAAGGTGCTGACTCTCACTGGGGTGCGGGTCCCCTCCTCTGCTGAAGGTGCTGACTCTCACTGGGGTACGGGTCCCCTCCTCTCCTGAAGGTGCTGACTCTCACTGGGGTACGGGTCCCCTCCTCTCCTGAAGGCGCTGACTCTCACTGGGGTACAGGTCCCCATCTCTCCTGAAGGCACTGACTCTCACTGGGGTACGGGTCCCCTCCTCTCCTGAAGGTGCTGACTCTCACTGGGGTACGGGTCATCTACTCCCCTGAAGGTGCTGACTCTCACTGGGGTACGGGTCCCCTCCTCTCCTGAAGGTGCTGACTCTCACTGGGGTACGGGTCCCCCCCCTCTCCTGGAGCTGCTGACTCTCACTGGGGTACGGGTCCCCTCCTCTCCTGAAGGTGCTGACTCTCACTGGAGTAGGGGCCCCGTCCTCTCCTGAAGATGCTGACTCTCACTGGGGTACAGATCCCCTCCTCTCCTGAAGATGCTGACTCTCACTGGAGTAAGGGTCCCCTCCTCTCCTGAAGGTGCTGACTCTCACTGGGGTACGGGACCCCTCCTCTCCTGAAGGTGCTGACTCTCACTGAGGTACGGGTCCCCTCCTCTCCTGAAGGTGCTGACTCTCAATGGGGTACAGTCCCCATCACTCCTGAAGGTGCTGACTCTCACTGGGGTACAGTCCCCCCCTCTCCTGAAGGTGCTGACTCTCACTGGAGTACGGGTCCCCTCCTCTCCTGAAGGTGCTGACTCTCACTGGGGTACGGGACACTCCTCTCCTGAAGGTGCTACTCTCACTAGGGTACGGGTCCCCTCCTCTCCTGAAGGTGCTGACTCTCACTGGGGTACGGGTCCCCTCATCCCCTGAAGGTGCTGACTCTCACTGGGGTACAGGTCCCATCCTCTCCTCAAGCTGCTGACTCTCACTGGGGTACGGGTCCCCTCCTCTCCTGAAGGTACTGACCCACATTGGGGTACGCGTCCCCTCCTCTCCTGAAGGTGCGGACTCCCACTCGGGTACGGGTCCCCTCCACTCCTGAAGGTGTTGGCTCTTAGTGGGGTACGGGTCCCCTCCTCTCCTGAAGGTGCTGACACTCACTGGGGTACCGGTCCCCATCTCTCCTGTAGGTGCCGACTCTCACTGGGGTATGGGTCCCCTCCTCTCCTGAAGGTGCTGACTCTCACTGGGGTACAGTCCCCACCTTTCCTGAAGTTGCGGACTCTCACTGGAGTACGGGTCCCCTCCTCTCCAGAAGGTGCGGACTCTCACTGGAGTACGGGTCCCCATCTCTCCTGAAGGTGCTGACTCTCACTGGGGTACAGTCCCATCCTGTCCTGAAGGTGCTGACTCTCACTGGGGTACCGGTCCACATCTCTCCTGAAGGTGCCGACTCTCACTGGGGTATGGGTCCCTTCCTCTCCTGAAGGTGCAGCCTCTCACTGGGGTACGGGACACTCCTCTCCTGAAGATACGGTCTCTCACTGGGGTACGGGTCCCCTCCTCTCCTGAAGCTGCTGACTCTCACTGGGGTACAGGTCCCCTCCTCTCCTGAAAGGTGCGGACTCTCACTGGAGTACGGGTCCCCAACTCTCCTGAAGGTGCTGACTCTCACTGGGGTACAGTCCCATCCTGTCCTGAAGGTGCTGACTCTCACTGGGGTACCGGTCCACATCTCTCCTGAAGGTGCCGACTCTCACTGGGGTATGGGTCCCTTCCTCTCCTGAAGGTGCAGCCTCTCACTGGGGTACGGGACACTCCTCTCCTGAAGATACGGTCTCTCACTGGGGTACGGGTCCCCTCCTCTCCTGAAGCTGCTGACTCTCACTGGGGTATAGTCCCATCCTGTCCTGAAGGTGCTGACTCTCACTGGGGTACAGTCCCCTCCTCTCCAGAAGCTGCTGACTCTCACTGGAGTACGGGTCCCCTCCTCTCCTGAAGGTGCGGACTCTCACTGGGGTACGGGTCCCCACCTCTCCTGAAGGTGCCGACTCTCACTGGGGTACAGGTTTCCCCCTCTCCTGAAGGTGCGGACTCTCACTGGGGTACGGGTCCCCTCCTCTCCTGACGGTGCTGACTCTCACTGGGGTACGGGTCCCCTCCTCTCCTGACGGTGCTGACTCTCACTGGTGTACGGGTCCCCTCCACTCCTGTAGGTGCTGACTCTCACTGGGGTACGGGTCCCCTTCTCTCCTGAAGGTGCTGACTCTCACTGGGGTACGGGTCCCCATCTCTCCTGAAGATGCTGACTCTCACTGGGGTACGGGTCCCCATCTCTCCTGAAGGTGCTGACTCTCACTGGGGTACGGGTCCCCTCCTCTCCTGAAGGTGCAGACTCTCACTGGGGTACGGGTCCCCTCCCCTCCTGAAGGTGCTGACTCTCACTCGGGTACGGGTCCCCTCCTCTCCTGAAGGTGCCGACTCTCACTGGGGTACAGGTCCCCTCCTCTCCTGAAGGTGCTGACTCTCACTGGGGTAAAGGTCCCCTCCCCTCCTGAAGGTGCTGACTCTCACTGGGGTACGGGTCCCCTCCTCTCCTGAAGATGCTGACTCTCACTGGGGTACAGGTCCCCTCCTCTCCTGAAGGTGCTGACTCTCACTGGGGTACGGGTCCACTCCTCTCCTGAAGGTGCTGACTCTCACTGGGGTACGAGTCCCCTCCTCTCCTGAAGGTGCTGACTCTCACTGGGGTACGGGTCCCCTCCTCTGCTGAAGGTGCTGACTCTCACTGGGGTACGGGTCCCCTCCTCTCCTGAAGGTGCTGACTCTCACTGGGGTACGGGTCCCCTCCTCTCCTGAAGGCGCTGACTCTCACTGGGGTACAGGTCCCCATCTCTCCTGAAGGTGCTGACTCTCACTGGGGTACAGGTCCCCTCCTCTCCTGAAGGTGCTGACTCACACTGGGGTACAGGTCCCCTCCCCTCCTGAAGGTGCTGACTCTCACTGGTGTACGAGTCCCCTCCTCTCCTGAAGGTGCTGACTCTCACTCGGGTACGGGTCCCCTCCTCTCCTGAAGGTTCTGACTCTCACTGGGGTACAGGTTCCCTCCCCTCCTGAAGGTGCTAAGTCTCACTGGGGTACAGTCCCATCCTGTCCTGAAGGTGCTGACTCTCACTGGAGTGCGGGTCCCCTCCTCTCCTGAAGGTGCTGACTCTCACTGGGGTACGGGTCATCTACTCCCCTGAAGGTGCTGACTCTCACTGGGGTACAGGTCCCCTCCTCTCCTGAAGGTGCTGACTCTCACTGGGGTACGGGTCCGCTCCTCTCCTGAAGGTGCTGACTCTCACTGGGGTACGGGTCCCCCCCCTCTCCTGGAGCTGCTGACTCTCACTGGGGTACGGGTCCCCTCCTCTCCTGAAGGTGCTGACTCTCACTGGAGTAGGGGACCCGTCCTCTCCTGAAGATGCTGACTCTCACTGGGGTACGGATCCCCTCCTCTCCTGAAGATGCTGACTCTCACTGGAGTAAGGGTCCCCTCCTCTCCTGAAGGTGCTGACTCTCAATGGGGTACAGTCCCCATCACTCCTGAAGGTGCTGACTCTCACTGGGGTACAGGTCCCCTCCTCTCCTGAAGGTGCTGACTCTCACTGGGGTACAGGTCCCCTCCCCTCCTGAAGGTGCTGACCCTCACTGGGGTACGGGTCCACTCCTCTCCTGAAGGTGCTGACTCTCACTGGGGTACGAGTCCCCTCCTCTCCTGAAGGTGCTGACTCTCACTGGGGTACGGGTCCCCTCCTCTGCTGAAGGTGCTGACTCTCACTGGGGTACGGGTCCCCTCCTCTCCTGAAGGTGCTGACTCTCACTGGGGTACGGGTCCCCTCCTCTCCTGAAGGCGCTGACTCTCACTGGGGTACAGGTCCCCATCTCTCCTGAAGGCACTGACTCTCACTGGGGTACGGGTCCCCTCCTCTCCTGAAGGTGCTGACTCTCACTGGGGTACGGGTCCCCTCCTCTCCTGAAGGTGCTGACTCTCACTGGGGTACAGGTCCCCTCCCCTCCTGAAGGTGCTGACTCTCACTGGTGTACGAGTCCCCTCCTCTCCTGAAGGTGCTGACTCTCACTGGGGTACGGGTCCCCTCCTCTCCTGAAGGTTCTGACTCTCACTGGGGTACAGGTTCCCTCCCCTCCTGAAGGTGCTAAGTCTCACTGGGGTACAGTCCCATCCTGTCCTGAAGGTGCTGACTCTCACTGGGGTACGGGTCATCTACTCCCCTGAAGGTGCTGACTCTCACTGGGGTACGGGTCATCTACTCCCCTGAAGGTGCTGACTCTCACTGGGGTACGGGTCCCCTCCTCTCCTGAAGGTGCTGACTCTCACTGGGGTACGGGTCCGCTCCTCTCCTGAAGGTGCTGACTCACACTGGGGTACGGGTCCCCCCCCTCTCCTGGAGCTGCTGACTCTCACTGGGGTACGGGTCCCCTCCTCTCCTGAAGGTGCTGACTCTCACTGGAGTAGGGGACCCGTCCTCTCCTGAAGATGCTGACTCTCACTGGGGTACAGATCCCCTCCTCTCCTGAAGATGCTGACTCTCACTGGAGTAAGGGTCCCCTCCTCTCCTGAAGGTGCTGACTCTCACTGGAGTAGGGGACCCCTCCTCTCCTGAAGGTGCTGACTCTCACTGAGGTACGGGTCCCCTCCTCTCCTGAAGGTGCTGACTCTCAATGGGGTACAGTCCCCATCACTCCTGAAGGTGCTGACTCTCACTGGGGTACAGTCCCCTCCTCTCCTGAAGGTGCTGACTCTCACTGGAGTACGGGTCCCCTCCTCTCCTGAAGGTGCTGACTCTCACTGGGGTACGGGACACTCCTCTCCTGAAGGTGCTACTCTCACTAGGGTACGGGTCCCCTCCTCTCCTGAAGGTGCTGACTCTCACTGGGGTACGGGTCCCCTCATCCCCTGAAGGTGCTGACTCTCACTGGGGTACAGGTCCCATCCTCTCCTCAAGCTGCTGACTCTCACTGGGGTACGGGTCCCCTCCTCTCCTGAAGGTGCTGACCCACATTGGGGTACGGGTCCCCTCCTCTCCTGAAGGTGCGGACTCCCACTCGGGTACGGGTCCCCTCCACTCCTGAAGGTGTTGACTCTTAGTGGGGTACGGGTCCCCTCCTCTCCTGAAGGTGCTGACACTCACTGGGGTACCGGTCCCCATCTCTCCTGAAGGTGCCGACTCTCACTGGGGTATGGGTCCCCTCCTCTCCTGAAGGTGCTGACTCTCACTGGGGTACAGTCCCCACCTTTCCTGAAGTTGCGGACTCTCACTGGAGTACGGGTCCCCTCCTCTCCAGAAGGTGCGGACTCTCACTGGAGTACGGGTCCCCATCTCTCCTGAAGGTGCTGACTCTCACTGGGGTACAGTCCCATCCTGTCCTGAAGGTGCTGACTCTCACTGGGGTACCGGTCCACATCTCTCCTGAAGGTGCCGACTCTCACTGGGGTATGGGTCCCTTCCTCTCCTGAAGGTGCAGCCTCTCACTGGGGTACGGGACACTCCTCTCCTGAAGATACGGTCTCTCACTGGGGTACGGGTCCCCTCCTCTCCTGAAGCTGCTGACTCTCACTGGGGTACAGGTCCCCTCCTCTCCTGAAAGGTGCGGACTCTCACTGGAGTACGGGTCCCCAACTCTCCTGAAGGTGCTGACTCTCACTGGGGTACAGTCCCATCCTGTCCTGAAGGTGCTGACTCTCACTGGGGTACAGTCCCCTCCTCTCCAGAAGCTGCTGACTCTCACTGGAGTACGGGTCCCCTCCTCTCCTGAAGGTGCGGACTCTCACTGGGGTACGGGTCCCCACCTCTCCTGAAGGTGCCGACTCTCACTGGGGTACAGGTTTCCTCCTCTCCTGAAGGTGCGGACTCTCACTGGGGTACGGGTCCCCTCCTCTCCTGACGGTGCTGACTCTCACTGGGGTACGGGTCCCCTCCTCTCCTGAAGGTGCCGACTCTCACTGGGGTACAGGTCCCCTCCTCTCCTGAAGGTGCTGACTCTCACTGGGGTAAAGGTCCCCTCCCCTCCTGAAGGTGCTGACTCTCACTGGGGTATGGGTCCCCTCCTCTCCTGAAGGTGCTGACTCTCACTGGGGTACAGGTCCCCTCCTCTCCTGAAGGTGCTGACTCTCACTGGGGTACAGGTCCCCTCCCCTCCTGAAGGTGCTGACCCTCACTGGGGTACGGGTCCACTCCTCTCCTGAAGGTGCTGACTCTCACTGGGGTACGAGTCCCCTCCTCTCCTGAAGGTGCTGACTCTCACTGGGGTACGGGTCCCCTCCTCTGCTGAAGGTGCTGACTCTCACTGGGGTACGGGTCCCCTCCTCTCCTGAAGGTGCTGACTCTCACTGGGGTACGGGTCCCCTCCTCTCCTGAAGGCGCGGACTCTCACTGGGGTACAGGTCCCCATCTCTCCTGAAGGCGCTGACTCTCACTGGGGTACGGGTCCCCTCCTCTCCTGAAGGTGCTGACTCACACTGGGGTACGGGTCCCCTCCTCTCCTGAAGGTGCTGACTCTCACTGGGGTACAGGTCCCCTCCCCTCCTGAAGATGCTGACTCTCACTGGTGTACGAGTCCCCTCCTCTCCTGAAGGTGCTGACTCTCACTGGGGTACGGGTGCCCTCCTCTCCTGAAGGTTCTGACTCTCACTGGGGTACAGGTTCCCTCCCCTCCTGAAGGTGCTAAGTCTCACTGGGGTACAGTCCCATCCTGTCCTGAAGGTGCTGACTCTCACTGGAGTGCGGGTCCCCTCCTCTCCTGAAGGTGCTGACTCTCACTGGGGTACGGGTCATCTACTCCCCTGAAGGTGCTGACTCTCACTGGGGTACAGGTCCCCTCCTCTCCTGAAGGTGCTGACTCTCACTGGGGTACGGGTCCGCTCCTCTCCTGAAGGTGCTGACTCTCAATAATACAATACAATACAATACAAATCGCTTTATTGGCATGATAAGGTACATCTTATGTTGCCAAAGCATCAAAATACATTTATGGTTGAACACATAAACGCGGTTCCATTCATACAGTGTATAAACAGGTATATCCCTGAGTTTATAAATATATTTTCGCCTTGTTTATATATACTCTTGTCTTAGTTTACTGGTTGTCCCTCTGTTCATGGCAAGCTGTAACATAGTGTGCCGCCAGTGTTACACAGCTTCTCTCCTCCCCCAGTAGGAATGGGAGTTTTTGGTTGTCAGTCAGATTTCTGAATTCAGGGCATATTTGTGAGAATTTTTGATAGAAATTCTCTCTGATGCCCTGATATTTTCCACAGGCTGTGAGGAAGTGCATCTCTGTCTCAACTACTCCCTGACTGCAGTGAGAGCATATCCTGTCTTCTCTTGGCAGCCTGGTCTGCCTGTGTCTGCCTTTTTCGATCGCTAGGCTATGTTCGCTAAGTCTGTACCTTGTCAAGGTTCTTCTCAGTTTGTTATCCTTTACCATGGTCAGGTAATCAGCTATGTTGTATTGTCTGTTTAGGGCCAAGTAGCAATTGAGTTTGCTTTGGGTTTTTGTTGTTTCTGCCCAATATGACAGATATTTTTCCTTTTGCTTAGCGACGATTGTGTTGGGTCGAATTCTTTGTGTTACCCTGTCACTGTCCTGGGGCTGGTTATTGTTAGTATTGTTATTAGTTACTTTAATGAGTCCCAGGACTAGTTGACTGAGGGTATTCTTCTTTATGGTCAGCTCTTGGCATTTCAGGGCGTCGTAGTGATAGCATTGGGGGTTGCTCATTTGTAGGTGATTCCAAAATTTGGTGGCTCTTTTTTGGATAGTGATTATTAATGGGTATTGGCCTAGTTCCGCCCTGCATGCGTTGTTTACTGTTTTCCTTTGAGTCCGGAGGATACTTTTACAGAATTCCGCATGTAGGATCTCAATTGGGTGTTTGTCCCATTTTGCAAAATCTTGTTGTGTTAGTGGTCCCCAGACCTCACTGCCATAGAGTGCAATTGGTTCAATTACTGATTTGAAAATTTTGAGCCAAATGCTAATTGGGATTTCTATTTGGATTGATTTTTTGATGGCATAGAAAGCCCTTCTTGCTTTCTCTTTCAGTTCATTCACAGCCAGTTTGAAGTTTCCCGTAGAACTGATTTTTAAGCCCAAGTATGTGTAGTGAGTGGTTTGTTCAATTTTGGTTGTTCCTACTGTGAAATTTATTGTGGGTCCATGTTGTTTGGATCTTTGCTGGAACACAAGGACTTTGGTTTTTTGGGGATTTATTGTCAGGGCCCAAGTCTGGCAGTACGACTCCAGCAGGTCCAGGTTCTGCTGTAGACCCTCCTTAGTTGGTGACAGCAGAACCAGGTCGTCGGCATAGAGGAGGAATTTAACCTTGGATTCATATAGGGTGAGGCCGGGTGCTGTAGATTGTTCAAGTAGTTTTGCCAATCCATTAATGTAAATATTAAAGAGTGTCGGTGAGATTGGCGAGCCCTGCGTCACCCCCCGCCCCTGTGGGAAGTATTTTGTTTGTTTGTCTCCAATTTTAACTGCACATTTATTGTTTGTATACATTGATTTAATTACATCATATGTTTTACCTCCTACCCCGCTTTCGATAAGTTTCAGGAATAAACCGTCATGCCAGATGGAGTCGAAAGCCTTCTGGAAATCTACAAAGCATGCGTAGATTTTGCTTTTGTTATGGTGAACGTGTTTGTCAATTAGGGTCTGTAGGGTGAAGATATGATCGGATGTTCTATAGTTTGGCAGGAATCCAATTTGGCTTTTACTCAAGACATTGTGCTCTTCAAGGAAGTTTATAAGTCTTTTGTTTATGATGCTACAGAATACCTTCCCCAGGTTACTGTTTACACAGATGCCTCGATAGTTGTTTGGGTCGATTTTGTCCCCACTTTTGTATATGGGTGTTATGAGTCCTTTGTTCCAGATGTCAGGGAAATAACCGACACTCAGAACCAAGTTGAAGAGTTTTAGGATAGCCAGTTTCAGTTTGTCGTCTGCGTGTTTAATCATCTCATTTAGTATGCCGTCTGTCCCGCAAGCTTTTCCTGGTCGCAGGTCCTTGAGTTTTTCAAGAAGTTCTTTTTCTGTTATTATGGCGTCTAGCGGGTTTTGGTTATCTTTTATGGCCATTTCAAGCTTTTCAAGTTTTTTGCGTATTTGGTGTTGCTCTGGTCCTAGTGTGTTTTTCTGGTATAATTTTTCAAAGTGGTTTACCCATGTGTCCCCATTTTGAATGGACAAATCGTCGTGTTGTTTTTTGTGTAGTGTTTTCAAGTTGTCCCAGAAACAATTCGACTCAATGGATTCCTCCATGGAGCTGAGTGTATTCTTAATAAATTGCTCTTTTTTGGTCCTGAGTGTGTTTCTGTATTGTGTTAGCGTCTGACAATAAGTAAGGCGTAATTCCTCGTTTTCTGGATGTCTGTGTTTTTGGTTTGATAGTTTTCTAAGTTTTTTCCTCATGTTATGGCAATCATGGTTAAACCATTTTTCATAGTTTTTTGTTTTGGGTTTGTTCTTGCGAGCTTTCAAGTTTGCATTTGTTGCCAAATTATCAAAAATATTGTTTAGTTTACTAACTGCCCGGTTTACGCCTTCTTTATTGTGAGTGTATATGTTATCCAGAAAGGTGTCTAAGAGAGCTTGAGTTGATGCATTGCTAATTGTTTTCTGGTATTTTTCCGTGTCGTTTTTGGCCCATCTGTACGATTTTTTGGTGTTGTACAGTTTACTGGGTTGTGTTTCTATGTTGTTTGTTTCTGTCTTTTTGAGAAACATAGTAATTTGACTGTGATCTGACAGTGTTGTTTGTGGTTTGACTGTGAATGCTCTGAAAGAGGATGGGTCCAAGTCTGTAATCATATAGTCTACTGTGCTGCAGCCAAGAGGTGAGCAGTAGGTCGATCTTCCTAGGAGGTCTCCTATGAACCTACCATTGACAATGTACAGACCCAGGTTTCGACAGAGCTGTAGTAGCTGTTTACCGTTGGTATTTGACTGCTTGTCGCAGTTATGCCTGTATGGAAGGGAAGGGATGTCAAAGTGGTTATTCCCGAATACGTAATTGTTTCCCTGATTATTGGTGAAGTCTGGTTCTTCGCCCGTTCTTGAATTGAGGTCCCCACAGATCAACACGTTCCCCTGGGCCTGGTATTGGATAATTTCCCCCTCCATGTTGGAGAAGGTGTCCTCTTTGTAGTACGGGGAATCGATTGGAGGGATATAAAGTGCGCAAATGTAAACATCTTGGGTGTTTGAGATAATCTCCCTCTCAAGTTTGAGCCACATATGGTTTTCGCCCTTTTTTATAAATTTGATGTAATTCTTAAGTTCTGTTTTAAACCAGATCAGTATGCCTCCGGAGTCTCTGCCTTGGGTTACACTTGGTAATTTATTGGAGGGGACCACTAGCTCAGTGTACCCTTGGGGACAGCCGGTGTGTCCTTTTCCTTTATACCAAGTTTCCTGTAAAATGATAATATCTAGATCTTTAGTTTCCTCTATGAACTCTGGGGTCCTACTCTTCACTTCTCGCAGTGAAGAGCGTAGACCTTGGATATTCCAGGTCGAAATATATAAGGATTTCATGTTAAGTTTTATCTTTTTCTATGATAGGTTAAAGAGTGGTACGTGTTTGTCGTGTCTAAGTGTGGGGAAAAAAAAGATCACCCCAGTTGTCTACAAAAGTTAATACAATTTGGTTACAGTTCTTTCTATTAATTAGTCCTTGATCCATAAGGCGGAAGTAGATGCTGCTGCACATCTGCTTATTGTCTCTTAATGGACTGTTTCTGTCTGAGGTATTGTGTACGTCCTGTGCATCTCTCCCTCTGTCTGGCTGGTAGCGGTCCTATTCCCCTGTGGGACAGGAGTGGTGCAGGTCTGATAATGTTGTTTTGCATGGGGATCCTCTCCGGTCTCGGTTGGTGTGGTGGTGGTCTTTGTAGTGTTCCTGATATGTACCCCGCTGATCTCTGGTGGTCGGGGGGGGGGTCCTCTTGGAGTCTGGGTATGGACTCTCACTGGGGTACGGGTCCCCCCCCTCTCCTGGAGCTGCTGACTCTCACTGGGGTATGGGTCCCCTCCTCTCCTGAAGGTGCTGACTCTCACTGGAGTAGGGGACCCGTCCTCTCCTGAAGATGCTGACTCTCACTGGGGTACGGATCCCCTCCTCTCCTGATGATGCTGACTCTCACTGGAGTAAGGGTCCCCTCCTCTCCTGAAGGTGCTGGCTCTCACTGGAGTAGGGGACCCCTCCTCTCCTGAAGGTGCTGACTCTCACTGAGGTACGGGTCCCCTCCTCTCCTGAAGGTGCTGACTCTCAATGGGGTACAGTCCCCATCACTCCTGAAGGTGCTGACTCTCACTGGGGTACAGGTCCCCTCCTCTCCTGAAGGTGCTGACTCTCACTGGGGTACAGGTCCCCTCCCCTCCTGAAGGTGCTGACCCTCACTGGGGTACGGGTCCACTCCTCTCCTGAAGGTGCTGACTCTCACTGGGGTACGAGTCCCCTCCTCTCCTGAAGGTGCTGACTCTCACTGGGGTACGGGTCCCCTCCTCTGCTGAAGGTGCTGACTCTCACTGGGGTACGGGTCCCCTCCTCTCCTGAAGGTGCTGACTCTCACTGGGGTACGGGTCCCCTCCTCTCCTGAAGGCGCTGACTCTCACTGGGGTACAGGTCCCCATCTCTCCTGAAGGCACTGACTCTCACTGGGGTACGGGTCCCCTCCTCTCCTGAAGGTGCTGACTCTCACTGGGGTACGGGTCCCCTCCTCTCCTGAAGGTGCTGACTCTCACTGGGGTACAGGTCCCCTCCCCTCCTGAAGGTGCTGACTCTCACTGGTGTACGAGTCCCCTCCTCTCCTGAAGGTGCTGACTCTCACTGGGGTACGGGTCCCCTCCTCTCCTGAAGGTTCTGACTCTCACTGGGGTACAGGTTCCCTCCCCTCCTGAAGGTGCTAAGTCTCACTGGGGTACAGTCCCATCCTGTCCTGAAGGTGCTGACTCTCACTGGGGTACGGGTCATCTACTCCCCTGAAGGTGCTGACTCTCACTGGGGTACGGGTCCCCTCCTCTCCTGAAGGTGCTGACTCTCACTGGGGTACGGGTCCGCTCCTCTCCTGAAGGTGCTGACTCTCACTGGGGTACGGGTCCCCCCCCTCTCCTGGAGCTGCTGACTCTCACTGGGGTACGGGTCCCCTCCTCTCCTGAAGGTGCTGACTCTCACTGGAGTAGGGGACCCGTCCTCTCCTGAAGATGCTGACTCTGACTGGGGTACGGATCCCCTCCTCTCCTGAAGATGCTGACTCTCACTGGAGTAAGGGTCCCCTCCTCTCCTGAAGGTGCTGACTCTCACTGGAGTAGGGGACCCCTCCTCTCCTGAAGGTGCTGACTCTCACTGAGGTACGGGTCCCCTCCTCTCCTGAAGGTGCTGACTCTCAATGGGGTACAGTCCCCATCACTCCTGAAGGTGCTGACTCTCACTGGGGTACAGTCCCCTCCTCTCCTGAAGGTGCTGACTCTCACTGGAGTACGGGTCCCCTCCTCTCCTGAAGGTGCTGACTCTCACTGGGGTACGGGACACTCCTCTCCTGAAGCTGCTACTCTCACTAGGGTACGGGTCCCCTCCTCTCCTGAAGGTGCTGACTCTCACTGGGGTACGGGTCCCCTCATCCCCTGAAGGTGCTGACCCACATTGGGGTACGGGTCCCCTCCTCTCCTGAAGGTGCGGACTCCCACTCGGGTACGGGTCCCCTCCACTCCTGAAGGTGTTGACTCTCAGTGGGGTACGGGTCCCCTCCTCTCCTGAAGGTGCTGACACTCACTGGGGTACCGGTCCCCATCTCTCCTGAAGGTGCCGACTCTCACTGGGGTATGGGTCCCCTCCTCTCCTGAAGGTGCTGACTCTCACTGGGGTACAGTCCCCACCTTTCCTGAAGTTGCGGACTCTCACTGGAGTACGGGTCCCCTCCTCTCCAGAAGGTGCGGACTCTCACTGGAGTACGGGTCCCCATTTCTCCTGAAGGTGCTGACTCTCACTGGGGTACAGTCCCATCCTGTCCTGAAGGTGCTGACTCTCACTGGGGTACCGGTCCACATCTCTCCTGAAGGTGCCGACTCTCACTGGGGTATGGGTCCCTTCCTCTCCTGAAGGTGCAGCCTCTCACTGGGGTACGGGACACTCCTCTCCTGAAGATACGGTCTCTCACTGGGGTACGGGTCCCCTCCTCTCCTGAAATGTGCGGACTCTCACTGGAGTACGGGTCCCCAACTCTCCTGAAGGTGCTGACTCTCACTGGGGTACAGTCCCATCCTGTCCTGAAGGTGCTGACTCTCACTGGGGTACAGTCCCCTCCTCTCCAGAAGCTGCTGACTCTCACTGGAGTACGGGTCCCCTCCTCTCCTGAAGGTGCGGACTCTCACTGGGGTACGGGTCCCCACCTCTCCTGAAGGTGCCGACTCTCACTGGGGTACAGGTTTCCTTCTCTCCTGAAGGTGCGGACTCTCACTGGGGTACGGGTCCCCTCCTCTCCTGAAGGTGCTGACTCTCACTGGGGTACGGGTCCCCTCCTCTCCTGAAGGCGCTGACTCTCACTGGTGTACGGGTCCCCTCCTCTCCTGTAGGTGCTGACTCTCACTGGGGTACGGGTCCCCTTCTCTCCTGAAGGTGCTGACTCTCACTGGGGTACGGGTCCCCATCTCTCCTGAAGATGCTGACTCTCACTGGGGTACGGGTCCCCATCTCTCCTGAAGATGCTGACTCTCACTGGGGTACGGGTCCCCTCCTCTCCTGAAAGTGCTGACTCTCACTGGGTTACAGGTCCCCTCCTCACGATTACTGCTGTTCCAACTTTTTCCATTTCACCATCCGATGTCAATCTTTCATCCGTTGTTTAGAACTCTCCATAAACCTTTTCACCTTCTCTAGTGTCAATGTCTGGCTGCGTCTGTCTTTAATTGACCCACATTCCCATTCAGTGCTCTCTCTCTCTCTAATATATTTATTATTAAGCTATTTGAAAACCCTTACAAGTTTACGTTTCCTTTTTGCACCGCTTATTATTTTTTTGTATCCCTTGCTTACTTCTTATAGCTCTCCCAGTCCATGGATTTTCCTTCCATTTGTGTTAACCTTTTCTTTTATCTTGATATACTGTATCTTACCTCATCTGTTGACTGTGGTTGCTAAACTACACAGTGGGAGCCTTTGCCTTTTAGGGGTATGTCTTGGGTTTTGTGGTGCAGCAAATACATCTCTGAGTACTTCCCACTGTTTGTCTGCAGGTTTACAGGCTGACACTTCCAGTGCAGTACTGAGGGAGTGCTGCACTGTCAGAGGGGCCGTCTTTCGGGTGAGACATCTGCCCTCTCAGGTGGTCGTAAAAGATCCCATGGCACGATTTTGAATAAGCGCTGGGGAGTTCGCCCCGGTGTCCTGGCCAATATTTATCCCTCAACCAACACCACTAAAAATAGATTATCTGGTCATTATCACATTGCTGTTTGTGGGAGCTTGCTCTGCGCAAAGTGCCTGTTGCATTTCCTTCACTATAACAGTGACTACACTTCAAAAGTACTTAACTTGGCTGCAAAGTGCTTTGGGACGACCTGAAATCGTGAAAGGCGCTGTATAAATGCAAGTTTTTAACAGTTCAGCCCAGTTTATTGTGGTCACTTTATGTCTCGTACCTTTGAAGTTTGCCTTGTTTAAATTTAAAAGTTGCGCTACGACCGCTTGGGTTTATACTTGCTCTGGGCTGCTTCTGCTGTGCACTTTCGCTCCCTCCCGATATAGTAGCCAAGATGTCGAGTGCACCCACCGCTGCCCAGTGAAGCCGTAATTCAGGAGAGGAATCAAGAACAAACCAGCTGTCCCGAGCTTTGACATCAACAAGGCAAAGTTGAGCAGCAACAAAATGGGGAAACGGTCATGACAGTCCCAGGTCAGACGATTCTGTTACTGTGAAGTGAATGCGACCTTGGGTAAATCCACCCTCCTGTCTTTCGAACTTCTGTGCTGTTCAGCTGTGCCACACACATTGTTTGATCCTCGCCTGGCATTTTGTATGTCCATCATCACAGGCCACAAATATCATCTGTACCACTGAAATAATCCTGAACACACTGAGACAACCCACACAACACTACAGACTGAGTTATTCTGTGTAACAGACTCCTGACTGGGTTATTCTGTGTAACAGACTGCAGACTGTGGGTTATTCTGTGTAACACACTACAGACTGTGGGTTATCCTCTAGACTGCCGACTGTGGGTTATCCTCTGTGCAACAGACTGCCGACTGTGGGTTATTCTGTGTAACAGACTGCCGACTGTAGGTTATCCTCTGTGTAACAGACTGCCGACTGTGGGTTATCCTCTGTGTAACAGACTGCCGACTGTGGGTTATCCTCTGTGTAACAGACTGCCGACTGTGGGTTATTCTGCGTAACAGACTGCCAACTGTGGATTATTCTGTGTAACAGACTGCCGACTGTGGGTTATCCTCTGTGTTATACACTCTTGACCGTGGAAGATCAAAGCCATTGTCTTGGGTCCCCGCCACATGCTCCGTTCCCTGGCCACCGATTCCATCTCTCTCCCTGGCAACTGTCTGAACCTGAACCAGACCGTTCACAACCGTGGCATTGTGTTGGACCCCCGAGATGAACTTCCGAGCACACATCCACTCCATCCCCAAAACTACCTACTTCGAACTCTGTAACATCGCCCGTCTCCGCCCCTGCTCCAGCAAATCTGCTGCTGAAACCCTCATCCATGCCTCAGTTATCTCTAGCCTTGACTTTTCCAATGTTTTCCTGGCCGGCTTCCCATCATCCACCCGACATAAACTTATGCTTATCCAAAACTTTGCTGCCTGTATCCTAACTCGCACCAGGTCCTGCTCACCGGGCTACATTGGCTCCCAGTCCTGCAACGCCTCAATTTTAAAATTCCCATCCTCGTTTTCAATTCCCTCCATGGCCTCGCCCCTCCCTATCTCTGTAATCACCTACAACCCAACAAACCTTTGAGATCTCTGCCTCTCTCTCCTCCTTTAATACTTACCTCTTTGATCAAGCTTTTGGTCACCTGTCCTCATATCTCCTCCTTTGGCTTGTGTGTCAAATCTTGATTGATAATGCTCGTGAGGCACCTTGGGACGTTTTGCTATGTTTAAAGTGCTATATAAATGCAAGCTGTTGTTGTGGGTTATCCTCTGCGTAACACACTCCTGACTGTGAAACACTGTGGGATATAGTCTGCGCAACACACTGCAGACTACGAGTTCCTGTATCAGTTTTACTGACAGTCTCATTATAATAGTGGAAGGAGTGTGACCAGAAATCCCAGGCAATACAAACAGTTTCTGCATCACAGTCCTAACTACTTTTATGGAATTCACCACGTCTGTAGTTATTTTCGGCTGACACTTTCCAGGATGAGAATTCCATTGCATTTCTCCGAAAATTTACCAGGAAGGATTTTCACTCTGAAATTTTCCATGATGTTTTGCTAGTCTTAATAGTATTAGCTCCAAGGGCCACAAACAAATTCCACTCGTGGGCAACTCTCAGGAACGATGTCCCACTCCACATCCCAGAGATGGGTTTCGGGGAGCGGGGCTGCGCTTGCTAATCCTCCAACATGTTGAACATCTCTGGACAGCTGCCAAATTAGAGGGGAAAATGACTAGGCGACCGTTACCTCTAGTAATTAGTATAATTTCATTCTCACCTCCTGTGCGGACACAGGGATATTCCTGCCGCTGCACGCCAGTTCCCTGCCTTGCCGGACAGCTAAAATTCTAGCTCGGAGCAACATCCCGCAATGAAGAGAGAGACCCAAGAGGCACATGGAACAACTGGGGTGATTTGCATCCTCAGCACTTGGGTGTTAAAATGGCAGAGCGAATTCACCTGCCAGTTATAGAACCTGCCCCAACGGTCCCGCTAAGCTGCACGGCTGGGGGTCTCACACAGGGCACGCCCACCAGCTTTTCAATGGGAGATTTTTGCGCTCGAAATTTTAAATGGGCCGCGCAACCCGTTAAAAGCGACTACACCCAAAAAGAGGGGGAACAATGGCCTGCCCCCCTTTCATTTCCATTGAAATCAGGTGCCCCACAGTGAGTTAAGGGGTAATCTCATTGAAGCATTTAAGATAATTAAAGGAGTTGATAGAGTGGAGAGAAACTTTTTAAAAAATTAATTCTTGGGATGTGGGCGTCGCAGGCAAGGCCAGCATTTATTGCCCATCTCTAATTGCCCTCGTGAAGCTGGTGGTGAGCCGCTGCAGTGCGC
This sequence comes from Somniosus microcephalus, assembly GCF_052327205.1. Lineage (NCBI taxonomy): Eukaryota > Metazoa > Chordata > Chondrichthyes > Squaliformes > Somniosidae > Somniosus > Somniosus microcephalus. The sequence continues at coordinate 7,637,687 of NC_140998.1, read as the reverse complement.
ACGGTGAAGGTACTCCCACAGTGCTGGAAGGGAGGGAGTTCCAGGGTTTTGACCCAGCAACAATGAAAGAACAGCGATATATTTCTAAGTCAAGATGGTGTGTGACTTGGAGGTGATGGTGCTCTTATGCGCCTGCTACCCTTTTCCTTCTAGGTGGAAGAGGTCGCGGGTTTGGGAGGTGCTGCCGAAGAAGCCTTGGCGAGTTACTGCAGTGCATCTTGTAGATGGCACACACTGCAGCCACAGTGCGCCGGTGGTGGCGAGAGTGAATGTTTAAGGTGGTGGATGGGGTGCCAATCAAACGGGCTGCTTTGTCCTCGATGGTGTCAAACTTCTTGAGTATTGTTGGAGCTGCACTAATCCAGGCCAGTGGAGAGTATCCCATCACACTGCTGACTTGTGCCTTGTAGATGGTGGAAAGGCTTTGTGGAGTTAGGTGGCAAGACACCCACCCCAGAATACCCAGCCTCTGACCTGCTCTTGTAGCTGCAGTATTTACGTTCCAGTTAAGTTTCAGGTCAACAGTGACCCCCAGGATGTTGATGGTGTGGGATTCGGTGATAGTAATGCCAGTAAGGGGTGGCGGTTAGACTCTTTCTTGTTGGAGATAGTCATTACCTGGCACTTGAGAGATTAGAATGTTACTTATTAGCCCATAAAACTATTTCCTTCGGTACAGGAGTCCAGAACAAGGGGGCGTTACCTTAAAATTAGAGCTAGGCCGTTCAGGGGTGGCATCAGGAAGTAGTTCTTCACACAAAGGGTAGTGGCAATCTGGAACACTCACCCCAAAAAGCTGTTGAGGCTGGGGATCAATGGAAGTTTTGAAACTGAGATTAATAGAATTTTTTTAGGCAAGGGTATTAAGTGTTACGGAACCAAGGCGGTTAAATGGAGTGGAGAAACAGATCAGCCATGATCTAATTGAATGGCAGAACAGCCGCGAGGGGCAGAATGGCCTACTCCTGTTCTTATGAGTTACAGACAGGAACCTAATCAAGGGGTTCAGATATAGAACAGATACCCAGGTGTGAGTTACAGGCTGGGATCTAATGGAGGGAGGGAAGGGAGGGTTTATATATTGAACAGATACCCAGGAGCAATGTTCCCTCTGTAAGCTACGCTTTGTTCTGCACGGTCTGTTTCTTTTAGTGCGCTGTCCCTTTAAATTTTCACGCATGCACGGTATTTACAACGGTGAAGCTAGCGAGCGGCATGCGCGGGACCTTTCCCATTACTGCGCAGCCGAGGGGGAACCTAGCCCGGGAGTGAGTAACAGACTGGTATTTACCAAAATGTTTAAGGAGGTTAATGTATTGAAGTGGAAGTTGTAATTCGTTTGTTAATTCTACCTACTCTGGTTCGGAATCATCTATCAATCGCTCAACCTTGGTGGCCGTGCCTTCTGTTGCCTGGGCCCTAAGCTCTGGAATTCCCTGCCTAAACCTCTCCACCTCTCTACCCTCCTTTAAGACGCTCCTTAAAACCCACCGCTGACTAAGCTTTTGGTCACCTGCCCTTATTTCTCTTTATGTGGCTCGGAGTCAAATTTTTTTGTCTTATAATACTCCTGTGAAGCGCCTTGGGACGTTTTACTACGTTAAAGGCGCTATATAAATACAAGTTGTTGTTGTTATTAATGACTTGGGTGAAGAAAGGGAGAGCTGTCTATCCAAGTTTGCAGATGGCACTAAGGTAGGACAGTAAGTAGTGCAAATGAGAGCAGGAATCTGCAATGGCACAGATTGAGTGGGTAAAACTATAGTAAATGCAGTTCAATGTGGGCAAGTGTGAGGTCATCCACTTTGGACCCAAGAAAGATGAATTAGAGTATTTTCTAAATGATGAGAAACTGGAACTCTGGAGAAGCAGAGACTGGAGAGTCCAAGTGCACAAATCATTGAAGCGCTAGCAGACAGGTACATAAAGAAATCAAAGATTGTTCAGGCTGAGAGAGAGAGATTAATATGGGGCATGTAACTGGGACTGCAATCATCTTTTTAGCTTCTGATCATTTCAATACAACTAAACAATCAGTTTATATTTCTGATTATGAATTCTTTCCCATTTGATCCTCAGCCTAGCCTATATTTCCTAGAGTTTAGAAGAATGAGAGGTGATCTCATTGAAACGAATAAAATTCTTAAGGGGCTTGACAGGGTAGATGCAGGGAGGATGTTCCCCCCTGGCTGGGGAGTCCAGAACCAGGGGTCACAGTCTCAGAATAAGGGGTCGGCCATTTAGGACTGAGATGAGAAGTTTCTTCACTCAGAGGGTGGTGAATCTTTGGAATTCTCTACCCCAGAGGGCTGTGGATATTGAAGACCGAGATCGATAGATTTTTGGACTCTAAGGGAATCAAGGGACATGGGGATCAGACGGGAAAGTGGAGTGGCGGTCGAAGGTCAGCCATGATCTTACTGCATGGCAGAGCAGGCTCAAGGGGCCACATGGTTTATTCCTGCTCCTATTTCTTATGATCTATGTAAAAGGCTCAAGGGGCTGAACGGCTTCCTCCTGTTCCCATGAAACAGGTTTGAGGGGCTGAACGGCGTTCTCCTGTTCCTATTCCCCATGTTCACTTATGAGAATGGTTTATTTCCCCACCCGAGCATGCAAATTAAGACAAATCACACCAGCGCAGGCCAATCCATTCCGCCGTTGCCGAGGCCAGCTCCCAAGTAGCTGCCAGATGGTGTATAGGCAGGTCACACCCACCTTGTGCAAAGATGCCCAGCCCACACTCAGCACTTGCCCAGGATGGCATAGTGACTCTGCCAGGGGAAGTGCTATTGAGGGTCAATTCACAGTAGGGCTCGATGCTGTAGCAGGTTGGTGTTCCACACTCGCTGTCCAGCAACGTGTCCCTTTCCCCCTTTTCATCAAAATGCCATTGCTTTGATCCTACCACAAAGTCCACCTAACCCAACAGGTAATTGCAACTGAACGGTCACCACTACTTTTTCTGATTGTGTCCAAGGTAAGTGATCAACTGCTGTGAAGGCAAACATTCCACTGTCCACTCCCAGGGCAGGTACAGCACGGGTTAGATACAGAGTAAAGCTCCCTCTACACTGTCCCATCAAACACTCCCAGGGCAGGTACAGCACGGGTTAGATACAGAGTAAAGCTCCCTCTACACTGTCCCATCAAACACTCCCAGGGCAGGCAGAGCACGGGTTAGATACAGAGTACAGCTCCCTCTACACCAAGTCTAGAAGAGCATCCCCTGCTGCACCATGACATCAGCCAACCTCATGGCATCTGAATGCAACAGGAAACATACTGTCCCCATTGGTACTGAATTACAGGCGGTTTTGTGTAGTGCCATGCTCACAACCATGTTGCGACTGGCGACTGCAGGGCTCCTTCAACCCGCAGAGCAAGGGGGGGGGGGGGGGGGTGTGGGACGACACTTCAACCCATCAGCCAGTGGCCGACTGAAACCAAAGTTCTCGTTGTGAAGTCACTGCCTCAAACACGCTGCAACACACTACTCTCATTATCTGACCGTACTCACTCTGTTGACGATGATTCAGTTGACATTAATTAACAAGCCCTCGCCGATCACACCAGTCGCTGGCTTTAAGCACCTGTCAAAACAGCTCTCAAATTTAAAAAGATAAATCACATAATGCATTTTATTGATTCTAAACAATTCAAGGAATTGAAAACAATTGTGCGTATGCTGGTTAACCTGTTTCACCACTTTATTTTGTCCATGAGGGCCACGGCTGACCGGTCCGACAAGTTGAAGGGGTCCACGACATGAGCGTCTGAACACCAGCCTCTCAATCGAGCTCCTAATCCATCCCGCCTTCGCCAAGATCCCTCAGCGACACAGTAATACTTAATATAAAACCAACACGCCACCCACACAACGAGGTAAGAGTCAGGACAGAGGCCGTGCCCTGTTGATTCTGGGCGCTGGTCTCTTCTATTTTGTGTCCTCTTTCTCGGTGTCTAAAAGTGCAGAGCGGATGCCAAGTTTCTTCAGTTCCTCTACGAGGTCCCCGTTCTGGTGCATCTGTAGTAGAATGTCGCATCCGCCCACAAATTCACCGTCAAAGTAAATCTGAGGGATAGTCGGCCAGTTGGAATAGTTTTTAATACCTGTTTCAAAGAAAAGAAAGAAGACTTGCATTTATATAGCGCCTTTCACTACCACTGGACCTCAAAAACACACTTTACAGCCAAAGAAGTACATTTTGAAGTGTGGTCGCTGTTGTAGTGTAGGAAACGTGGCAGCCAATTTGCACACAGCAAGCTCCCACAAACAGCAATGTGATAATGGCCAGATAAACTGTTTTAGTGATGTTGATTGAGGGATAAATATTGGCAGAACTCCCTGGCTCCTCTTCAAAATAATGCAATGGGATCTTTTATGTCCACCTGAGAGCAGAGGTGGGCCTCGGTTTAACGTCTCATCCAAAAGACGGCACCTTCGACAGAGCTGGATTCTCTCAGTACTGCCCTGGAGTGTCAGCCTAGACTTTTCTGCTCAAGTCTCTGGAGTGGGACTGGAACCCATAACCTTCTGACTCAGGCAAGAGAGACTGCTACCCACTGAGCCCTGGCTGACACACAAAGGACAAAACAAATAACCAGGCTGAATGAGGAGTCATAAGAAGATAGACAGCTTGTGCTCATCAATATCTAGGTTCCTCTATCCCTGTGCTGGGCGTGACGGCCCATAGTGATCCTAAACTGAGTGCTTCTAAACAGAGTGCTAGAAAAGGGGAATTTGGAGAGAGTGGGAAGGAGGAGAGAGGAGTGGCCAGAGATAAAGGTAGGCCCGAGAGCCCGGAGCGCAAACGTCAGGGAGCGAGGTAAGTGACATCAGCACAAGGGAAGGAGCTGAAAAGGAAAAAACAAATTGGTGAGTAGCTGGTGATTTTTTTTTTTAAGTCTTGAGTTTTTTTCTGTTAAGTTAGTTGATAGCGTATTAAATAGAGGTAAGGCAGAGCGCCTCAGTCCTGTGGAATGCACATCTTGTGCCATGTGGGAACTCCAGGATACTTCCCGTGTCCTGGGCAACCAGATGTGCAGGAAGTGTCGTCGGCTGGAGGAGCTCGAGCTCTGGGTTTCGGAGCTTCAGCAGCAGTGGGCGTCACTGCGGTGCATCAGTGAGGCCGAGAGCTACGTGGACAGCACGTTTCAGGAGGTGGTCACCCCGCAGCATAAGAGTGTGCAGGCAGAGAGGGAATGGGTGACCGCCAGACAGACAAGGAGGACCAGGCAGGTAATGTAACAGTCCCGAGTACATTTCACTCTCTAACTGGGTGAGGGCGATGGTTCCTCTGGGAAGTACAGCCAAAGCCAAGTCCACAGCACCACGGGTGGCCCAGCTGTAACGGGGGTGGGGGGGGTTAGGAGGAAGATTGGGAAAGCAATAGCGATAGGAGATTCAATAGTTATGGGAACAGACAGGCATTTCTGCGGCCGCAGACGTAATTCCAGGATGGTTTGTTGCCTCCCTGGTGCCAGGGTCAAGGATGTCACTGAGCGGCTGCAGGACATAGTGAGGGGGGGGGGGGGGGGGGGGGGGGGGGGGGGGGGAGGGTGAACAGCCAGAAGTCGTGGTTCATATCGGTATCAACGACACAGGTAGAAAGAGGGATGAGGTCCTTCAGGCAGATTTTAAGGAGCTAGGAAGAGATTAAAAAGCAGGACCTCAAAAGGTAGTAATCTCTGGATTACTCCCGGTGCCACGAGCTATTGAGTATAGAAATTAGAGGAGGGTGGGCTTTAGATTTCTGGATCATTGGGACTAGTTCTGGGGGAGCTGGGCCCTGCATAGGCCGAACGGGTTGCACCTCAACAGAGCCGGGACTAATGTCCTCACGTTTGCTAGTGCTGTTGGGGAGGGTTTAAACTAATTTGGCTGGGGGATGGGTGCCAGGATGTAGCATTAGAAAAGAGAAACAAGGTGCACAAAAGATTGGGAGACAGATAGCACTAGAATAAGAAATCGTACGGTATTATGTGGTGTCAGACCAAGAGAATACAAGAAGGTCTAAGATAGGTTTAGAGTGCATGTGTGTAAATGCACAAAGCGTGAAAAATAAAGTTGGTGAGCTGCAGACACAAACAGCCACTTGGGAATATGGGGGGCGGGGGTGGGTGGGAGGATTCAGGAAAGAGTAAATTTAAAAGCAGTGAGAGAAATGTCAAGGTTCTGGAGCAGAGTTTGGGTAAAAATAAGCAGAGTGGGTCAGGAAGGGACAGAGAGAGTAACAAAGGGTTTTAAAAGAGGTGGCCAGAGAGATGGTGGATGCATTGGTTGTCATTTTCCAAAATTCCATAGATTCTGGAACGGTTCTCGCGGATTGGAAGGTAGCAAACGTAATCCCACTATTCAAGAAAGGAGGGAAGAGAGAAAACAGGGAACTACAGACCAGTTAGCCTGACATCAGTAGTAGGGAAAATGCTGGAATCCATTATTAAGGACGTGGTAACAGGGCATTTAAAAAGTAATAGGATTGGGCAGAGTCAACGCGGATTTATGAAAGGGAAATCATGTTTCACAAATCTATTAGTCGTTTTTGAGGTTGTAACTAGCAGAATAGGATAAGGGGCAACCAGTGGATGCGGTGTATTTGGATTTTCAGAAAGCATTTGATAAGGTGCCACACAAGAGGTTATTAAACACAATTAGGGCTCATGGGATTGGGGGTAATATACTAGCATGGATTGAGGATTGGTTAACGGACAGAAAACAGAGAGTAGGAATAAACGGGTCATTTTTGGGTTGGCAGGCTGTAACTAGTGGGGTACCGCAAGGATCAGTGCTTGGGCCTCAGCTATTCACAATCTATCAATGATTTGGATGAGGGGACCAAATGTAATATATCCAAGTTTGCTGATGATACAAAGCTGGGTGGGAATGTAAGTTGTGAGGAGGATGCAAAGAGGCTTCATCAAGGGGATATAGACAGGCTAAGTGAGTGGGCAAGAACATGGCAAATGGAATATAATGTGGGGAAATGTGAAGTTATCCACTTTGGTAAGAAAAATATAAAAACAGTATTTTTAAATGGTGAGAGATTGGGAAATGTTGGTGTTCAGAGGGACCCGGGTGTACTTGTACACGAATCACTGAAAGTTAACATGCAGGTACAGCAAGCAATTAAGAAAGTAAATGGTATGTTGGCCTTTATTACAAAAGGATTTGAGTATAAGAGTAAAGACGACTTACTGCAATTATATAGGGTCCTGGTGAGACCACACCTGGAGTATTGTGTACAGTTTTGGTCTCCTTACCTAAGGAAGGATATACTTGCCATAGAGGGAGTGCAACGAAGATTCACCAGACTGGTCCCTGGAATGGGGGGATTGTTCTATGAGGAGAGATTGAGTAGACTAGGCCTATATTCTCTAGAGTTCAGAAGAATGAGAGGTGATCTCAATGAAACACACAAAATTCTTACAGGGCTTGACAGGGTAGATGCAGGGAGGATGTTTCCCCTGTCTGGGGAGTCTAGAGCCAGGGGTCACAGTCTCAGGATAAGGGGTCGGCCATTTAGGACTGAGATGAGGAGAAATTTCTTCACTCAGAGGGTGGTGAATCTTTGGAATTCTCTACCTCAGAGGGCTGTGGAGGCTCAGTATTGAGTATATTCAAGACAGAGATCGATAGATTTTTGAATATTAAGGGAATCAGGGGATATGGGGATAGTGCAGGAAAGTGGAGTTGAGGTGGAAGATCAGCCATGATCTTATTGAATGGCGGAGCAGGCTTGAGGGGCCAAATGGTCTGCTCTATTTCTTATGATGTTGTGGCGATAATGGAGACCTGGCTCAAAAAAGGGCAGGATTGGGTACTAAATATTTTTGGATATAGGGTGTCCAGGAAAGATGGGGAAGGAAAGAAAGGAGGTGGGGTGGCAGTATTGATTAAGGAGAACATTACAGTGCTGGAGAGAGAGCATGCCCTGGAGGGGTCAAGGACAAAATCTATTTGGTTAGAGTTGAGAAACAATAGCGCTGCCATTACACGACTAGGTGTATTCTATAGGCTGCCAACTAGTGGGAAGAATATAGAGGAACAAGCCTGCACAGAAATTAGAGGCACGCAAAAACTATAGAGTAGTGATAATGGGGACTTAATTATCCCAATATAGACTGGGATAGTAATTGTGTAAAGGGCAGAGAGGGGGAAAAATTTCTGAAGTGTGTTAAAGAGAACTTTCTTGATCAGTACGTTCCTGGCCCAACAAGGAAGGAGGCATTGCTGGATCTGGTTCTGGGGAATGAGGTGGGTCAAGTGGAGCAAGTATCAGTAGGGGCGCATTTAGGGAACAGTGATCATAATATCATATGGTTTAGATTAGCGATGGAAAAGGACAGGGAGCAATCTAAAGTAAAAATACTTAATTGGAGGAAGGCCAATTTGAGTGGGTTGAGAACGGATCTGGCCCGGGTAATTTGGAATCAAATATTGGCAGGCAAAACTGCAATTGAACCTTTAAAGAGGAGATGGTTCGGATACAGTCGAAGTACATTCCCACGAGGGGGAAAAGATAGGGCAACTAAAGCCAGAGCTCCCTGGAGAACGAGAGATAGAGAGTAAGCTGAAGCAGAAAAAGGGAGCGTATGAGAGGTCAGGTTGAGAATACAAGTGAGAACCAGGCTGAATATAGAAAGTTCAGAGGGGAAATGAAAAAGGAAATGAGAGGCAAAGAGAAAGTATGAGAATAGATTGGCAGCTAACATAAAAGGGAATCCAAAAGTCTTCTATAGGCATATAAATAATAAACGGGAGTGATGGGTCCCTGGTGCAAGGGTCAAGGATGTCGCAGGGCAGCTGCAGGGCGAGGGTGAACAGCCAGTTGTCGTGGTGCATATAGGTACTAACGATATAGCTAAAAAACGGGATGAGGTCCTTAAAGCTGAATATAGGGAGTTAGGAGGTAAATTAAAAAATAGGACCTCAAAAGGTAGCAATCTCAGGATTGCTACCAGTGCCACGTGCTAGTCAGAGTAGAAATAGAAGGATATTTCAGATGAATACGTGGCTAGAGGAATGGTGCAAGGGGGAGGGATTCAAATTCCTGGGACATTGGAACCGGTTCTAGGGGAGGTGGGACCAGTACAAACTGGACAGTTTGGACCTGGGTGGGACCGGGACCAATGTCCTAGGGGGAGTGTTTCCTAGTGCCGTTGGGGAGGGTTTAAACTAAAATGACGGGGTTGGGAAACTGTGCAGGGAGACAGAGGAAAGGGAAGCAAGGAGAGAAACAAAAGACAGGAAGGAGAAAAGCAAAAGTGGAAGGCAGAGAAATTAAGGGTGTAAGTCAAACAGGGCTACAGTAAATAATAATTCTAAAAGGACAAAGTGTTAAAAAAAACAAGTCTGAAGGCTTTGTGTCTTAATGCGAGGTGCATTCATAATAAGGTGGATGAATTAGCTGCGCAAATAGATGTAAACAGATATGATATCATTGGGATTACGGAGACATGGCTCCAGGGTGACCAAGACTGGGAATTCAACACCCAGGGGTATTCAGGAAGGACAGGCAAAAAGGAAAAGGAGGTGGGGTAGTATTGCTGGTTAAAGAGGCAATCAACACAATAGTAAGGAAGGATATTAGCTCTGATGATGTGGAATCTGTATGGGTAGAGCCAAGAAATACCAAGGGGCAGAAAACATTAGTGGGAGTTGTATACAGACCCCCAAACAGTAATGCTGAGGTTGGGGATGGCATTAAACAAGAAATTAGAGATGCGTGCAATAAGGGCACAGCAGTTATCATGGGTGACTTTAATCTACATATAGATTGGGCTAACCAAATTAGTAACAATACTGTGGATAAGGAATTCCTAGAGTGTATACGGGATGGTTTCCTGGACCAATATGTCGAAGAACCAACTAGAGATCAGGCCATCTTAGACTGGGTATTATGTAATGAGAAAGGATTAATTAGCAATCTTGTTGTGCGAGGCCCCTTGGGGAGGAGCGATCATAATATGATCGAATTCTTCATTAAGATGGAGAGTGAAGTAGTTGACTCAGAGGCTAGGGTCCTGAATTTAAATAAAAGGAAACTACGATGGTATGAGGCGCAAGTTGGCAAGGATGGATTGGGGAATGTTACTTAAAGGGTTGACGGTGGATAGGCAATGGCAAACATTTAAAGATCGCATGGATGAACTACCCTGTTTGGCATAAAAATAAAACAAAAAAGGTGACTCAACCGTGGCTAACAAGGGAAATTAGGGGTAGCATAAGATCCAAGGAGAGGACATATAAATTGGCCAGAAAAAGCAGCAAACCTGAGGATTGGGAGCAGTTTAGGATTCAGCAAAGGAGGACAAAGGGATTAATTAAAAGGGGGGAAATAGAATACAAGAGTAAGCTTTCAGGGAACATAAAAACTGACTCTAAAAGCTTCTATAGATATGTGAAGAGAAAAAGATTGGTGAAGTCAAGTGCAGGTTCCTTGCAGTCAGAATCAGGGGAATTTATAATGGGAAACAAAGAAATGGCAGACCAATTAAATACATACTTTGGTTCTGTCTTCACAAAGGAGCACACAAATAACCTCCCAGAGATGTCAAGGAACATAGGGTCTAATGAGAGGGAGGAATTGAATTAAATCAGTATTTGTAGAGAAATGGTGTTAGGGAAATTGATGGCATTGAAGGCACAGTTCCCATGGATTGGAAGGTAGCTAATGTAACCCCACTATTTAAAAAAGATGGTAGAGTGAAAAATGGGGAATTATAGACCGGTAAGCCTGACGTCCGTCCGTCTGTATGTCCGCTATACACTCAAAAGTTATAGAGCGTACCTACACATATGTTATATCAAAAGAAAGCTGATGATCAGGGGAGTGTCATAGGCGTATTTACTTTTTGGTCAGACAAAAAATGTTCGGACAGTATACAAAAAACATTCAAAAATCCGCTCATTAGCGATTGACCAATCCTACCGCTCATTAGCGTTGAGTGACGTGATGGTTGACCAATCCTACAGTTCAGTGACCTGATGGTTGACCAATCGGTGTGTCATGGGCGGGACCTAATCCTGCAGCCTCCCGAAACGTCACAGCCATTTTTTCCCCTGCTTTTCCTCAACAGCGAGCGGGGCAGCTGCGTCGGCCCGCCGGAGCAGGAGGTGAGTTGGGGTCACTCGGGCCAGGCCTCACAACCGCTCGGCCCGAGACACAGAGCGGGGGAGCGGCAGCGGGCGGCTGTCAACCGCGCGGCCCGAGACATAGAGCGGGGGAGCGGCAGCGGCCGGCCGGCAGCCACGCGGCCCTCTAAACTGCCCTGGCAACGCCGGGCCCCCCCAGCTAGTAAAAGATGTAATAGCAGAGCACTTGGAAAACAGTGACAGGATCGGACAAAGTCAACATGGATTTACAAAAGGTAAATCATGCTTGACTAATCTACTGGAATTTTTTGAGGATGTAACTGGTAGGATAGATAAGGGAGAACCAGTGGATGTGGAGTATTTGGACTTTCAGAAGGCTTTCGATAAGGTCCCGCATAAGAGATTAGCGTGCAAAGTTAAAGCACATGGGATTGGGGGTAAGGTACTGACTTGGATAGAGAACTGGCTGGCAGACAGGAAGCAAAGAGTTGGAATAATCTGGTCTTTTTCCGAGTGGCAGGTAGTGACTAGTGGGGTACTGCAGGGATCGGTGCTAGGACCCCAGTTATTCACAATATATATTAATGATCTAGACGAGGGAACTAGATGTAATATCTCCAAGTTTGCAGACGACACAAAGCTGGGTGGGCATGTGTGCTGTGAGAAGGATGCCGAGAAACTCCAGTATGATTTGGACAGGTTGGGTGATTGGGCAGATGCAGTATAATGTGGATAAATGCGAGGTTATCCACTTTGGTGGCAAAAACAGGAAGACAGATTATCTGAACGGCAATAGATTTGGAAAAGGGGAAGTACAACGAGACCTGGGTGTCCTTGTGCACCAGTCGCTGAAGGTAAGCATGCAGGTGCAGCAGGTGGTTAAGAAGGCAAATGGTATGTTGGCCTTCATAGCGAGAGGATTCAAGTACAGGAACAAGGATGTCTTGCTGCAGTTGTACAGGGCCTTGGTGAGACCACACCTCGAGTATTGTGTGCAGTTTTGGTCGCCTTATCTGAGGAAGGATGTTCTTGCCGTGGAGAGAGTGCAGCGAAGATTCACCAGACTGATACCTGGGATGACAGGAATGATGTATGGAGGGGGATTGGGTCGATTAGGCTTATATTTGCTAGAGTTTAGAAGAATGAGAGGGGATCTCATTGAAACTTATAAAATTCTAACAGGACTAGATGGAGGAAGGATGTTCCCGATGGCAGGGGAGTCCAGAACCAGGGGTCACAGTCTAAGGATAAGGGGTAAACCATTTAGGACAGAGATGAGGAGGAATTTCTTCACCCAGAGAGTGGTGAACCTGTGGAACTTTCTACCACAGAAGACAGTTGAGGCCAATTCATTAAATATATTCAAGGAGTTAGATATATTTCTTAAGGCTAAAGGGATCAAGGGATATGGGGAGAAAGCAGGGACCGGGTACTGAATTTGGATGATCAGCCATGATCTCATTAAATGCGGAACAGGCTCGAGGGGCCGAATGGCCTACTCCTGCTCCTATCTTCTATGTTTCTATGGGTACGATTCGGGACCAAAAAGGAGATCTACACATGGAGGCAGAGGGCATGGTTGAGGTACTAAATGAGTACTTTGCATCTGTCTTCACCAAGGAAGATGCAGCCAATGTCAGTGAAAGAGGAGGTAGTTGAGATACTGATACAAACACATCTCAGTTGTCGGATTTAGGATTTATCCCCCAGTGAGGCAACAGCGTTAACAGAAATAAAGAGAAAATGCTTGAAATACTCAGGTCAGGCAGCATCTGTGGAGAGAAAAACAGTTAACATTTCAGGTCGATGACCTTTCATTAGAACTGGAAGAAGTTAAAGATTTAATAGTTTATAAGCAAGTACAGAGGCAGGGAAAAGGGGAGGGCATTAGTGGTGACAGAAGAGTGGGCCAGGGTGTCACAGAGTGAATGGTCCCTTCGGAATCTGAAAGGGGAGAGGAAGATGTGTTTCGACGATAGGTCATTGACCAGAAACGTTAGAAGGTGCCGGACCTGCTGAGTATTTCCGAGTTTGTTTTTCCCCCCCCCCAGATTTCCAGCAGCCACAGTATTTTGCTTTTGTTTTAGCGCCAAGAACAGCCCTTCCAAAGCTCCAGGCTCATGAAATTCAAACAGGGCAAATCAACAAATAAGAAATAATAGGAGGTAAAAAGGGCAGAGCTACTCGGGCTTCAAGGGTCTGACAGCTAGGGCTCGGGGGCCACACGTGGCCATGGGCTGCAGTCTGGACACTCTTGCTTTAGATGGCAGGGTTACAGCAAGAGGAAGGGCTGCATTAACAGAACTACTGATCCAGTCATTTTCATTTCCTCCCCTTCTTCAGAGCCAGTGTCCAGTCTGCAGTCAGGCACGACCCCTTACAACTGAACTGAAATCAAGAGCTCAACGTGCTGGGAATCGCAGGCACAGACCAGAGTCCCAACACTATGTCTCATCACAGTGTCGCAGTATTTCTGAATGTAGTTCATACACACAAGATACTGCCTGGGATTGTGACCCTTGACAAAAAACGACACTAGGGAGACCTTCTGAGGAGCAGCTGTAACTGAGGTATCTTGAGCAGAGCAGGAAGAGTGAATAAACTTCCACAGTACAGAGCTGACAAATCATTCAAGAGGGGTGGGGACATGTGTCTACTACAGAGAGGCATGCAGCAAGGGGGCCAACAGGATTGTCAGTTTGGATCTGTGCAACACACACAAACCAACAAGGCCGAAGAAACCTTTCTCATATCCTTAAAAAGATTTGCATTTCTAAAGCGCCCTTCACCACCTCAGGATGTCCTACGGTGCTTTACAGCCAATGAAGTGCTTTTTGAAGTGGAGTCACTGTTGTAATGTGGGAAACGCGGCAGCCAATTTGTGCACAGCAAGCTCCCACAAACAGCAATGTGATAATGACCAGATAATCTATTTTTGTGATGTTGATTGAGGGATAAATATTGGCCCAGGACACCGGGGAGAACCTCCCTGCTCTTCTTCGAAATAGTGCCGTGGGATCTTGTTTTAACATCTCATCTGAAAGATGGCACCTCCAACAGTGCAGCACTCCCTCAGTACAGCACTGGAGTGTCAGTCTAGATTTTTCTGCTCAAGTCTCTGGAGTGGGACTTCAACCCACAACCTTCTGACTCAGAGGCAAGAGTGCTACCAACTATTAAAATCACTCGCTCTAGGTGCTGCCCGACACCACGGCCTCACACAAGTGATCATCTCGTGAGCCTAGACTGAGAATGTCAGCAGGCTATTCGACTATGGAGGGCATCACAGACAAGCCCAGTTCTCATCCATGTCCACAAAGCACATCCTGGTTGAATAGCAGTCAGCAGTGGGAATCCCAGCTGATTTCCTTCTCCCTAGCCCGGGGCACTTGAGGCTAATTGGGATCAGCTAACTCACCACAGACCAGGAATCAAACCAGGAACCTTCGGACTCAGGGCCACTTCCCAGCCGAGACACACTGACTCATCAATTTACTACTCCACAATTCAAACCGTGAATCGCTGGACTGCCGCTGTGGATCAACATTTTAATTCTAAATACAAACACACATGCAGATCAATTTAAACGAATTGTTATTTATTAAATTGATGCAGGCAGTAGGATCAGTAACAATCCAACTCTACTACAGATATGTTTTTGCTCCTTCCTTAAATATCCATTGGATTATCATTCAAACAGGGCAAATCAACGAAAAAGAAATAAGAGGTAAAAAACGACAGAGCTGCCCGCGGCCTCAAGGGTCCGAGTGCTAGGGGTCAGGGGGTTTGGAAAGGGCTGTACACCCAGGAGTAAGTTTCAGGCTGTAAACGAATAGTAAGGGGTCAGCTGATCTTAAACCACAAGGACTGTTTCGGTCATGTGAGTCTCTCGGTTTGACCACTTCCTTTGGATTCATTCCCAGTTAGAATCAATCAGCCCGCCCCCCTTTGATAGATTAACCTCACCAATCGACCCACTTTCTCAACATATTCCAGCTAATTCTCTCTTGAATCCATTTGCACTGTCTGCTCCAATCCTGTCGATTATCCTTTGGGGGATCCAGTTAAACATTTCTGGTCAAATTCACGGATAAGCAAAGTGGGGTCAGCAGAGCCTGATGATTTACAGCGCTTGGAAGTGGGCAGGACTGCGGAAGATAAAACGGGGAACATAATAAACAGTACTTAACTAACTAGGGGCGAGGCTAACAGTGATCTAGGAGCAATAGCAGACTCAATAATGACCACCACCGGTCATTGCAAAACAGCAATTAACAAAGTAGAGAGAATTTAAGCAAGATAAATTGCCCAATCAGCGGAAAGCACTTGAGGCCATGGCACTGAAGCCGGGGAGTGCTCACTCCTCGAGTATAGTATTATAGTCAGTGCTAGTAATCGAGGCACTCGTGAAACATCCAAGCCCTGGAAGCAGTGCCGAGAAGGACAACGAGGGGGTTCCCGGGTGTCAGAGGACTGAGCTATGGGGACAATGTTGGGAAAGCCCAGCCCCCTACAGTCCTGCAAGAAGGTGGTGAGATCATCTTACGGAGAGCTACAAGATACTAAGTGGAATAGCCAAGTTTAATCCTGAGGAATAATTCAAGTTTCCACAAGACAAAGACATTTTCTTCTTAGAACCGAGGATGACTTGCTTCCACGTTAAAAATATGAGTTCTCAGGTGACTGATGAGTCCAATGCGGGACCTACAGTCTCTGTCACAGGTGGGGCAGACGGTGGTTGAACATAAGAACATAAGAAATAGGTCCTTATGTGGGTGGGTTGGGTGTTTGGGTTGACGTGCGCTCCTTGTGCTGCCTGCGCTTCGCTTCCGCTTGCTCCCGGCGAAGAGACTCGAGGTGTTCGGCGCCTTCCCGGATGCTTCTCCTCCACTTTGTGCGGTCTTGGGCCAGGGATTCCCAGGTGTCGGCGGCGATGTTACACTTTTTCAAGGAGGTTTTGAGGGTGTCCTTGAAGCGTTTCCTATGCTCACCTCAGGCTCTCTTGCCGTGTCGGAGCTCAAAGTAGAGCGCTCGTTTTGGGAGTCTTGTATCGGGCATGCGGACAAATTGACACGTCCATCGGAGCTGATCGAGCGTGGTCAGAGCTTCGATGCTGGCCTGAGCGACGACACGTTGGTGCGCCAATCCTGCCAATGAATTTGCTGGATCTTGCGGAGGCTTTGAGGTGCCTGCTGTACATGGCCCATGTCTGAGGCACACAGGAGGGCGGGTATCACTGCTGCTCTGTAGACCATGAGCTTAGCACCAGGTTTGAGGTCCTGGTCTTCAAACACTCTCTTCCTCAGGCGACCGAAGGCTGCACTGGCACACTGAAGGCGACGTCTGCCCTTGTTGACAGTAGGCTCCCGAGGTATGGAAAGTGGTCCACGTTGTCCAAGGCCTTGTCGTGGATTTTGATAATCGGGGGCAGTACTGTGTGGCGGGGGCAGGTTGGTAGAGAACCTTTGTCTTATGGATGTTTAGTGCAAGGCCTATGCTCTCGTACGCTTCGGTGACAGTGTCGACGATGGTTAGGAGTTCGACCTCCGAGTGAGCGCAGACGCAAGCGTCGTCTGCATACTGTAATTCGATGACAGAGGATGGGACGACCTTGGATCTGGACTGGAGTCGATGGAGGTTCAACAGTTTCCCGTTTGTTCTGTAAATTAGCTCCACTCCAGTGGGGAGCTTACCGAGGGTGAGATGGAGCATTGCAGCAAGATCGAGAAGAGCGTTGGTGCGATGACACAGCCTTGCTTGACCCTGGTTCGTACGCGAATTGTGTCTGTGGTGGAACTGTTGGTCAGGATCGCGGCTTGCACGTCGTCGTGAAGCAGGCGGAGGATGGTGACAAACTTTTGAGGGCAGCCGAATTTGAGGAGGACACTCCATAATCCCTCACGGTTGACAGTGTCGAAGGCATTTGTGAGATCAAAGGCGGCCATGTACAGCGGTTGGTGCTGTTCCCTGCATTTCTCTTATAATTGACGTGCGGTGAAGATCATGTCCATTGTGCCCCTTAGTGGGCGGAATCCGCATTGCGACTCTGTGAGGAGCTCTTCGGCCACTGGGAGAAGGCGATTGAGGAGGATTCTTGCGATGACTTTCCCTGTGGCAGACAGCAGGGAAACTCCTCTGTAATTACCGCAATCAGACTTGTCACCTTTCTTGAAGATGGTCACAATTACAGCGTCTCTGAGATCCCCTGGCATGCTCTCCTCCTTCCAGATAAGAGAAATGAGTTCATGAATTCACACCAGTAGTGCTTCTCCACTATGCTTTAGTGCCTCAGCGGGGATTCCATCTGCCCGAGGCCTTGTTGTCGGATGGCCTTCTCAACCTCATGCCGGGCTGAGGGCGGGTAGCATGATGTGGGATGGAGTTGCGGATACTCGCATCGAAGACAGAGTCGCGGTTAAGGAGATCTTCGAAGTGCTCCTTCCAGCGGGCACTGTCTGCCTCTCCGTTCTTGGCTCGCAGTGGGGTAGGGCCTTAGGCCGTAGATGGTCTTGACTGCGCTAAAGAATTCACGCACGTCGTGGTTGTCGGCTAGCTGCTGGATCTCCTGCGCTTTCTCCACCCACCATCTGTTCTTTAGGTCGTGAGTTTTTTGTTGGACCTCGGCCTTCAGGCGTCTGTAGATCTGCTTTCTTGCTCTCGAGTTCTGTCGCTGTTTCCAGATCAGGAATGCCTTGCGCTCGTGGCTTATTAGCTCCTGGATCACCTGGTCATTCTCGTCGAACCAGTCTTGGTGTTTCCTGGTCGAGTGTCTCTTCACAGGTGCTGATTATGGGTACAAACTAGTAAACGGCTCGTTCAGGAAGCACGGTTTCTAGGGTGGTGCTTCCAAATAAGGAAGCGGAGACAAAAACTTGTCATTTGATAGAACAGACGAGGCCATTCCGCCTGCTCCGCCGTTCAATCAGATCATGGCTGAGCTGTACAACCCCATTTACCCGCCTTTGCTCCACATCGCCTATTTTGTCACTGTGCGTAGGGCTGAGCAGACTGAGATGTACAGCCTCCCCAGCAAGTCTACCAGTCCAGTGACCTGCAGGGAAACAGGAACATCCATCTCGGAACAAGTCAAACAATATTACTGAACACAATTATCCAACAAAAAGCTCAAATACGTAGAAGCATCTTCTGAAGCACGATTGGATAAACTACTGTACCTAAATGAATGGTGTAACAGGTTCAAGGGGCTGAATGGCCTACTCTTGTTCCTAAATCTAACAGGATAGCAGAACAAATATGATGCCCTCATATCATTGTAAAGTGATAGAATCTTTGAAAGCACATGCAAATTCCATTCACAATTACAGAAGGATAACAGCAATTTGTATTTATATAGCGCCTTTAATGTAGTAAAACATCCCACGGGCATCACAGGAGCGATTGTTACACAAAATTTGAGCCACACAAGGAGATATTCAGAGAAGTCCATTTATCTGGCTTAGTTTATCTATCCAGAATGACCCTTCAGTTTTCCCATTGCAACATCCATCGGTTGAAGGGATTTAGCCTCCACTGCTCCATCTGGCCGTCCATTCCACGTGTTCATCACTCGGAGAACTACGTCGAAAGCGCTTTGGGACATCATGGAGGTTGTGAAATGCGCTATATAAATGCAAGTTCTTTCTTTCAAGCCATCTCTATTTGTGGGAATTTGCTGTGCATAAAATGGCTGCACTTATCGACGTAAGTTTCTACACTTCAAAAATATTTTATTTGCTGTGAAAGGTACTATACAAATGAAATGTATCCCCCCTCCCTAGTTCTGCTATGAGATCACCGCTCAGTCACCAATTTTCAAGGTTTCACAGATAAAGTGTCTCCGGCATTTCTTCATAGCGCAGACCTTTGATGCTGGGGGGGAGCTTTATGATCCTTCTCCCCATCTCCTTCAGAACCAGCACTGGACTCGGCACTGCGGGTATCTCAGGCCAGCTCACTGGAGGTTTAAGCATGGTTTTCTCCAACTTCTACGCTCCAGATTTGGCTGTAAACTTCAGCATTTTACTTGACTGCGTGGTGGGGATCTCATGCCCACTGGCCACCAACAGTATGATTCCTCATACCACCTCGTATTATTCACAATCCTCGCCCAATCCTCCACGTGAACCCCCGTATCCCCTCACCCCGACCCCTCCTCCCGTATCACCTCACCTGCACCCCCCTCTCCCCCCGTATCTCCTCTCCCCGCGCGCCCTGCCCCCCTGTATATCCTCCCGCGCGCCCTGCCCCACCCTGTATATCCTCTCTCCGCCCTGCCCCCCCATGTATATCCTCTCTCCGCCCTGCCCCCCCCGTATATCCTCTCTCCGCCCTGCCCCCCCGTATATCCTCTCACCGCCCTGCCCCCCCGTATATCCTCTCTCCGCCCTGCCCCCCCCGTATATCCTCGCTCCGCCCTGCCCCCCCGTATCTCCTCTCCCCCCCGTTCCCCCCTTCCCTCTCCCCCCCCCCCCCCCCCCCCACTTCCCTCCCCTGTCCTCCCGGGTATCTCCTCCATCTCCCCCCCCCCCCCGGGTATCTCCTCCGTCTCCCCCCCCCCCCCCCGGGTATCTCCTCTCTCTCACAACCCCCCCCCCCCACAACCCCGGGTATCTCCTCTCTCCCCTCTCACCACCCTCCTTCCCTCTCCCTCCCCCCCTCTCCCTCCCCTCTCCCTCCCTCCCCCTCCCTCCCCTCTCCCTCCCTCCCCTCTCCCTCCCTCCCTCCCCCCCACCAATTCACAATTCAAATCGCTTTATTGGCATGATAAGTTACATCTTATGTTGCCAAAGCATCAAAATACATTTATGGTTGAGCACAAACGCAGTTCTATTCATACATTGTATAAACAGGTATATCCCTGAGTGTATAAATATACATTCGCATTGTTTATATATATTCATTTCTTAGTTTACTGGTTGTCCCTCTGTTCATGGCAAGCTGTAACAGTGTGCCGCCAGTGTTACACAGCTTCTCTCCTCTCCCAGTAGGAATCGGAGTTTTTGGTTGTCATTCAGATTTCTGAATTCAGGGCATATTTGTGAGAATTTTTGGTAGAAATTCTCCCTGATGTCCTGATATTTTCCACAGGCTGTGAGGAAGTGCATCTCTGTCTCCACTACTCCCTGATGGCAGTGAGAGCATATCCTGTCTTCTCTTGGCAGCCTGGTCTGCCTGTGTCTGCCTTTTTCGATCGCTAGGCTATGTTCGCTAAGTCTGTACCTTGTCAAGGTTCTTCTCAGTTTGTTATCCTTTACCATGGTCAGGTAATCAGCTATGTTGTATTGTCTGTTTAGGGCCAAGTAGCAATTGAGTTTGCTTTGGGTTTTTGTTGTTTCTGCCCAATATGTCAGATATTTTTCCTTTTGCTTAGCGACGATTGTGTTGGGTCAAATTCTTTGTGTTACCCTGTCACTGTCCTGGGGCTGGTTATTGTTAGTATTGTTAGTAGTTACTTCACGGAGTCCCAGGACTAGTTGACTGAGGGTATTCTTCTTTATGGTCAGCTCTTGGCATTTCAGGGCGTCGTAGTGATAGCATTGGGGGTTGCTCATTTGTAGGTGGTTCCAAAATTTGGTGGCTCTTTTTTGGATAGTGATTAGTAATGGATATTGGCCTAGTTCCGCCCTGCATGCATTGTTTACTGTTTTCCTTTGAGTCCGGAGGATACTTTTACAGAATTCTGCATGTAGGATCTCAATTGGGTGTTTGTCCCATTTTGCGAATTCTTGTTGAGTTAGCGGTCCCCATACTTCACTGCCATAGAGTGCAATTGGTTCAATTACTGATTTGAAAATTTTGAGCCAAATGCTAATTGGGATTTCTATTTGGATTGATTTTTTGATGGCATAGAAAGCCCTTCTTGCTTTCTCTTTCAGTTCATTCACAGCCAGTTTGAAGTTTCCCGTAGAACTGATTTTTAAGCCCAAGTATGTGTAGTTAGTGGTTTGTTCAATTTTGGTTGTTCCTACTGTGAAATTTATTTTGGGTCCCTGATGTTTGGATCTTTGCTGGAACACAAGGACTTTGGTTTTTTGGGGATTTATTGTCAGGGCCCAAGTCTGGCAGTACGACTCCACCACCCCCCTTCCCTCTCCCTCACCCCCTCCCACCACCCCCCTTCCCTCTCCCTCCCCCCTCCCACCACCCCCCTTCCCTCTCCCTCCCCCCCCCAACCACCCCCCTTCCCTCTCCCTCCCCCCCTCCCACCACCCCCCTTCCCTCTTCCCCCTCCCTCCCCTCACCACCCCTTCCCTCTCCCACCCCTCTCCTCCCCCCTTCCCTCTCCCACCCCTCCTTCCCTCCCTTCCCTCTCCTCCCCCCTTCCCCCTTCCCTCCCACCCCCCTTCCCTCCCACCCCTTCCCTCTCCTCCCCCCTTCCCCTCCCCTCCCCCCCCCCGGGTATCTACTCTCTCTCACCCCCCCAACCCCGGGTATCTCCCCTCTCCCCCCCGCGTACCTCCCCATTCCCTCTCCCTCCCTCCCCGGGTATCTCCTCTCCCCCCCCCAACGTATCTCCTCTCTCCCGCCACCCCCGGGTATCTCCTCTCTCTCTCCGCCCCCTCTCTCCCCCCCGCGTACCTCCCCATTCCCTCTCCCTCCCTCCCCGGGTATCTCCTCTCCCCCCCCCCCCCCCACGTATCTCCTTTCTCCCACCACCCCCGGGTATCTCCTGTCTCTCCCCCCCCCCCCCCGCCCCCGGCTATCTCCTCCGTCTCTCTCCCCCACCCCCCGGGCAGCTCTCCTCTCCCCCCAACCCCGGGTATCTCCTCCGTCTCCACCCCCCCCCGGGTATCTCCTCTCTCTCTCTCTCTCTGCCCCCCGCCCCCCCCGGGTATCTCCTCCCTCTCCCTCCTCTCTCCCTCTCCCCCCCACCCCGGGTATGTCCTCTCTTCCCCCCCCCCCCAGTATCTCCTCTCTTCCCCCTCCCCTCAGTATCTCCT
Source organism: Somniosus microcephalus (assembly GCF_052327205.1). Classification (NCBI taxonomy): domain Eukaryota; kingdom Metazoa; phylum Chordata; class Chondrichthyes; order Squaliformes; family Somniosidae; genus Somniosus; species Somniosus microcephalus. The sequence goes on along the minus strand of NC_140998.1, from coordinate 7,615,649 downwards.
CTCTTCCCCCTCCCCTCAGTATCTCCTCTCTTCACCCCCCCTCAGTATCTCCTCTCTTCCCCCCCCCTCAGTATCTCCTCTCTGCCCCCCCCTCAGTATCTCCTCTCTACCCCCCCCTCAGTATCTCCTCTCTCCCCCCCCCTCAGTATCTCCTCTCTTCCCCCCCTCAGTATCTCCTCTCTTCCCCCCCCCTCAGTATCTCCTCTCTTCCCCCCCTCTCAGTATCTCCTCTCTTCCCCCCCTCTCAGTATCTCCTCTCTTCCCCCCCCTCAGTATCTCCTCTCTTTCCCCCCCCTCAGTATCTCCTCTCTTTCCCCCCCTCAGTATCTCCTCTCTTTCCCCCCCCTCAGTATCTCCTCTCTTCCCCCCTCTCAGTATCTCCTCTCTTCCCCCCCTCAGTATCTCCTCTCTTCTCCCCCCCCCTCAGTACCTCCTCTTTCCCCCCCTCAGTGTCTCCTCTCTTCTCCCCCCCCTCAGTATCTCCTCTTCCCCCCCCCAGTATCTCCTCTCTTCACCCACCCTCTCAGTATCTCCTCTCTCCCCCCCCTCAGTATCTCCTCTCTTCCCCCCCTCAGTATCTCCTCTCTTCCCCCCCCTCAGTCTCTCCTCTCTTCCCCCCCCTCAGTCTCTCCTCTCTTCCCCCCCCTCAGTCTCTCCTCTCTTCCCCCCCCTCAGTCTCTCCTCTCTTCCCCCCCCTCAGTATCTCCTCTCTTCACCCCCCAGTATCTCCTCTCTTCCCCCCCACCTCAGTATCTCCTCTCTTCCCCCCCACCCCCTCAGTATCTCCTCTCTTCCCCCCCTCAGTATCTCCTCTCTTCCCCCCCCCTCAGTATCTCCTCTCTTCCCCCCCTCAGTATCTCCTCTCTTCCCCCCCCTCAGTCTCTCCTCTTTCCCCCCCCTCCCTCAGTCTCTCCTCTCTTTCTCCCCTCAGTATCTCCTCTCTTCCCCCCCCTCAGTCTCTCCTCTTTCCCCCCCTCAGTCTCTCCTCCTCCCCCCCTCAGTCTCTCCTCCTCCCCCCCTCAGTCTCTCCTCCTCCCCCCCCTAGTCTCTCCTCCTCCTCCCCCGCTAGTCTCTCCTCCTCCTCCCCCCCCCTCAGTCTCTCCCCCTCCTCCCCCCCCTCAGTCTCTCCCCCCAGTCTCTCCTCCTCCTCCCCCCCGTCTCTCCGCCTCCCCCCCTCAGTCTCTCCTCCTCCCCCCCTCAGTCTCTCCTCCTCCCCCCCCTCAGTCTCTCCTCCTCCCCCCCCTCAGTCTCTC